>NC_062226.1:87674312-88000925 GCF_902686445.1 Sciurus carolinensis
GTTTTCTGCCAGATCTTCTGTCTGTGTTCTTTCCACTTCCCTGCTAGTCTGTTCAAATTCAAATGCCAAAAATATATTCCTTTATTCTCCTCGACTTTTTATACCTTGCCTGAAAATCTCCCTGAAAACAAGAAGTTCAGCCAAGTCCCCAGAAATGCTGATTTGTTCTGTCTAGGGGTGAGACCCAGGAAGGGTTAGTTTATGAAGTTTCCAGGGTGATTCTAATTCATGGTCAGTTTAAAAACTGGTGAGCACTTGATTAAGGGGAAGTACAAAGAAATACTGGGAAAAGCAGACTTTGGTTAATATTTCATAATATTATGCAATCATACAAATTAATATTATGCAATCATACATGAACATCAGAGTTAGAAAAGTCCTTGAAAGTGAATTTGAATGTCAGTTAAAAAAGAAAAGATTAGAAAAGAACTATGAAAATCTTACATATCACAGGTATCTTATAACTTTTGGGGGTGGTAAGTGAAGGAGTTCAGATATCTGAATGCTTAACAAATTCTGGCAGGGTATTTGGAAACCCTTTTTTCCTAACTTACATATCTTAGTTATCTAACATTTTTTTCCTAAAGTCCAACAGCCAGTTAGGGTCAGGTTAGCTTGGATTCTTATGAAAAGGAGTCAGTTTGGACTTCACTGCAATTGCTAACAAATAAAACAAATCTGAGAACAAATAAAATTCTGACATCCACTAAAAAAGGAAAAGATACTGATCTAAAATCCCAAGAACTTCAGGGTGGGTAAGTGCAACCTCTTTTGCCCTGTTCTAAGAAGGTAAGGGCTGGGTTCTATGTACACAGGGACACACCCAGCTTCTTTCTCTGAAGATACCCCTCAGTTAGCCACCTTCAACCCTCATGAGGTCTTGAGAAGATACTAGTTAATATGATTTTAGTTCATGGATCCCTTCTATGCCATGCCTAAGAAATGATGCAGATCATCCTAAAAAGTGGTATGTGACAAGACAGGACTATAAAACCAAGAAAGTGAAAAAGACAATGAAGGGACCACATAAAGGCTTCCAACAGCTGGCATTGTGATGAATGAATCAGAGTGGGCCTCCTTAGCCCACAGCCTTGGATTGCCCTCCATGTCCTCCCTTGATACATAATACAGGGACTGCTGTTTCTGAGGCTCCCAGGGCAGTGATGGTACTTTGTCTTTGTACCCTCAGAGTCCAGCTTCATAAAGGTGCTTAATACATAGATCTTGAATTAAATTAAACATCTCACCTCTCTTTGCAGTAGACCAGCACTTCTCTAACCTTGGTTAGAGAAGAACAGAGTAGGGAATATAGGGGATGTTCTCCCTCCATTCTCAGTACAGTTGGACTTCTACACCCATCTGCAGATTCCATCAACCAAGGGTTGTATACCACACAGTCAGGAATAAGACAGTTATGTCTGCAAATTCAACCAACTACAGAAAAATTTTGTCTATACGAAACATTTAAAGACATTTTTCTTGTCATCACTCCCTTAAAAATACGATGTTAATAACTATTTCTCTGATGTGTACATTTTATTAGGTATTATAAGTATTCTAGGATGATTTAAAGTATAGGAGGGATATACATAGATTATGTGCAATTCTATGCCATCCTATATAAGGAAATTGAACATCTGCACATTCTGGTATCCATGTGGGATCCTGGACCCAGTACCCTGTAGAAACCAAGAGACAGGGATGACTATACTAACAGTCCCCAAACGGTATGCCTCAAAACTATTCTTCACCTCTATCCAAAGAGGTAAGCCTCACTAGGCCCTGCTTCTTCCAAGGACCCTCTGAATTTTCCAGAATTCTCGTAGAAGAGTATAGCCCCATCGGTCCTTCCTGCACCTTCTCAGTTCTTTTGGAGGATTTTGCTGATGCTCAATTCTTCCTTTCTCAAAACTCTCAAAAAACCAAAAATTCTTTCTTCAAAAGTTGGAGCATGAGATTTAAAATAGCAATGACTTTTATGTAATTATGAACTTAATGATACATAAAATTCACTATTTAAAATAAGAAAAGTAGTTTTGAAATCCTTTGAATCCTACTCAGAGGATAAAATAGTAAAATATATATTATGTTAGAAGAATAATGTGACAATAGATACAATGGTAGTTAATTACTATTTCTCACTCCAATGTATTTTTTCACTTTTCCTCTTGCCCTTGCAATCTAGAACTTCCTTCTACCTCACACAAACCTCCTACGGAAGCAAAGTGTTTGCACACTTCTAAGCAATGCCCACAACCCAACCCCATGGCCAATAAAGTCAAGAGAAAAACTACACCAAAAGCATAGGGATCAGAATTAGTTTAAGAAACAAAACAAATACCTATATACATACTCACTGGGATCTTACTCTTTATCTGAGAGCCAGATGTGAAAAGATTCTGAAGGCTTATCTTCTGGTATCCTCACCTCCCTAACCTGGTCTTGGTCACAGATGCTAATGGATTCTGCTAGGTGCTGCCAATCATGGGCCTTCTGGAGCAGTATTTAGTTAAAATTCATTCCCGCACTACTGTGGATGATTTCTTATCAGTGCATGTTTATACAGAAATAGAAAAAATAAAGGAGAAACTTAAAGAACATTAAGAGGAAATTGGTAAAAAACAATTTTTGATCATTTAAAAAAAAATCCATCATTGATTTGTGTTTCAGTTATCTATATTGCTATATCTAGTGCTGTGTAAGCCCAAATTTGGAAGCATAAAACCACAATGGTTTTCTCGAGGAGAGAGAGGAAGAGGAAAATCTTTCACATTTCTGTGGGTTGACTGGGCTCTGCTAGGGTCTCTCATGAAGTTGCTCTTGGATGGGTACTGAGACTGGAGTCTTCTGGAAGACCAGAACACCTACACATGGATTTCCAGGTGTCCTGGTTGTCCTTCCATCAGGGAAGTTGGGTATTCCAGGACAGACAGCCAGGGATACCTGGCCCACCCCTGTGGTTATGTGGTATCACTTCTACCACATTCTAATTTTTAAAAATGTTTTAATTGGTGCATTGTAATTACATATAATAGTGGGATTTGTTGTGGTTATGTGGTATCACTTCTACCACATTCTAATTTTTAAAAATGTTTTAATTGGTGCATTGTAATTACATATAATAGTGGGATTTGTTGTTCATTGTCATATATGCATATAATATTATGATATAATTTGGGTCATTTTACTCCTGAGTATCTCCCCTTTCCTGCATTCAATTATTAAGGAGCAAGGGAAAAGGAATTAGACTCACAATTAAAGGAATGTCAAGGAATATGCAGACATGTTTTAAAATCACATCAGTTAGCATGGTCATGTGTTTCCTTCTTTATTGCTTTCCAAACAATGACTAAACATTGAAAAGGAAAACTCTCCTTTCTCAGCTTCATTCTGCTATGATATCCAACTCCTTCTTCTCAGCACACTCTTTGAAGATGTAAAACCTCCAATGCCTTCCTCTTTCTCCACCTGTGCCAACTCCAAAGTGCATCATCTGTGAGCTTTCTTAGGGCAAGACCATTCACCACAAGGAGACCCTAAGCCCTAAACCAGTTACAGTAGAGATACATAATAGAGATTTATTCTATTTGCTTCCAAACCTGCTTCCCATTTAGCTATTACTGACAGCTTTAGGCTGATATCACCTTTGAGATTTTTCATGTGCCATCAATCACTGACTCCAGAACTCATCTCCTATATACCACTAGTCTTCGCATACCTAAAGCTCAATCCAAAGGTCACCCTCTCTTCCTCTGTACCTTCTACATGGCTCTCCATCTTACCACTGCTGCTTCAAATTTCATGACCAAAAGAAATATCTTTCTCAAATTTTGCATATTGTCTCGATTCTGATCAGACAGCCATAGATTCTGAATGAACTTTCCCCAAATTGCTGGCATTGACTCCAAAGACTTGATCACCACACAATTAAGTCTTCTAATAAAGTGTGCAGCCTTCTAGAAGTTACTATGAAATTTCTCATGATTTATTTCAGCTGATCTTCACTACCACCCAGCAACATACACTTGAATATATTATTATCTCTAGTTTGTGAGCTCTGTTTTTTACCTCTTCTTGCAATATACACATCAGAGGGCTCTAAAACAGGAAAAATTGAAATTGTTCACAATTTCAGGTTTACTGGGTCTAGGCCAGTTTTTTCAAGCCAGGATTTGGTGAAAAAATCCAACTAATCATGAAAGTTCCTGTGCTACTTGTGTGCATAAAACTCCTTCAGGAAGCCTGAAAGGAGGAGGAACTGATGATCTGTGAGGGGATCTGGGAGATCTTGCACCCTTTGACCAAATACCATCAAGTTTATATCCTAAAAACATCATGAACAGGACAAAGATTGAAATATTGGCATTCCCTTAAAAAAAAAAAAAAAGATAATGCCTAAAAGTCTAAGGAGAATTTGTGCATGTGCATATTTAGATAGGATGGAAATTTTTGGGTCTTTTTCACTGCACAGGCATATGCCAATGGAAACACTAGTAATGACAGTGTTACTCAAATTTCAGTGACACTGTCAACCTTTGTTCACTTAACAAATATCTGTTGAGTACCTATTATGCTCAACACTGTTCCAGATGCTAGGGATGCAGAGGGGAACAAAGCAAAATCTCTGCTCTTGGGATGATTTATCCTAGAGAGACAAGATATGCGTATGTGTGTGTGTGTGTGTGTGTGTGTGTGTGTGTGTGTGTGTTTATTGACTGATAAGTGCTATGGAGGGAAATCAAGCAGGGGAAGAGGAAAAGGCAGAACTGGAGAATGAAGAAGAGTTTGTTCTTCTCTACAGAACGGTTAGGGAAGCCTCTGATAAGGTACCATTTAACCAGAGACTTAAAGGAAGCATGAGAGTGAGCCATGTAGGTGAGTGGAGGCAGGTTTGTGGAGATGATCTACAGGCATGTGGAAGGAAGCAGAGAGTGTAGGCAGGTTAGTTCTAGTAGAGAAGAGCATAGGAGCTTGAGGTAGAAGCCAACTTGACCTATCCCGCCATCAGCACCACCCCTTCCAAGCCCATCTTATCAACTCAATGCTTCAGAGAAATAAAGACTTTCTCTTGATCCATACCAAGATTGAGTTCCCTCCAAGATCCTAACTCATTTTCCTAATAATTGAGGGTAGATTTTATTCTCATTAAGCAAAAATGTCCCCTGAACCTGCAAGAGTGTCTCATGGTCTCACAACTAAGTAATGGTAAGAAAAATGGAACAATAGAAGAAAAGGGGAGGTAGAAAAGATGAAGGAGAAAGAGAAAAAAGGAGGAGCATCCACATGCCATGTAGATATCCTGTATCAAGTATATGACACATGACTGCACCTCAGAATGTGTGTCATGGAACAAGCCAAAGCGAAGGCATACTATGGAGGAAATGCAGGTTTCACCACAACATTTCAAGAGGCAAAAAAATAAAAGCAGCAAAAATCTTAGAATTAACAACTATTAGTACATAAAACAGTACCACACAAATATAGGATCCAAATGTATTCTTTCAAAACTAACCCATATGGTGATTTAAGCAACCATGTCTTTGTTACCTACTTATAATAAGAACTGGGGTTGTAACTAAGCAATAGAGCACTTATCTAGCGTACCTGAGGCCCTGATTTCAATCCCCAGCACAAACAAAAACAATACTTTATTTACATAAGCTAAGCAAGTAATTTTGCCTGAATATCAATAACTTTTAACTCTGCAAAAGTGTATTTGAGAGAAGGAAGGGGAAGGAGAGGTACTGGGGTCTGAATTAGAACAAGATACATTCCATGCTTTTATAATTATGTCAAAATGGATTCTAATGTCTAACTAAAAAAAAATTAAAAAGTATATTTGATTAAATGATGGTTAGCCAATGTTATAGAGTTCTGTCTCTGTAACTTTTCATGGAAATACTCTTTTATAAGTACTTTAAAAAATTCTACAATTAAAAATCCTTTCCCTCTTTATTTTATTCATGCATTTATGTATTTTATGTTTTTATATCTCATGTTATTTTATTCAAATGACAAATAAAGTATATTTCTAATCCTCAGAAGGCCCTTTATTTTATCTAGACAGATTTCTCTCAAAACAACATTAAGCATTGTTTGAAATTCATAAAAATGAGGAGAGGCTAAATGAATAAAAAAATACTGAATATTTGATATTAAAGTCTTTCTATGGTGGTTCTATGAAAGTTTTTAAATGACCTACACCAAGGACTGCACTGGCCCTTCAAGTATCCTTCATCCCATCCTTAACACTGTTTGTCATCACAGGTTATAGTTGTTCTGGTCTCCCAAACATAGCTGAGCCCCCTCAAAGCACTTGATAAATAGGTGCTGATTGATACCTACCTGTGTACCCTCTCTGGCAAAGTGGTTCACTCAGATTTTTGACTCAGGTATGAGTTGCCTGAGGAATCTAATCACCCAGTGAGCTTTACCTGGAAGTTCTTCCATAAAATAATATGGAATATACATTCAAAGAACAATTTCCTGTGGTTTTTTTCTATCAACACAAAGGGTTTTCATTCAAAACATGCTATTTTGAATTTAGTGTCTGACCTTGAATTTTTCTGGGTACTTTTATAAGCAAAGAAAAGAAAATCATTACTAAGATATTTTCAAAATATAACTGTAACACCAAGTTATATTTAATTGCCTGGAGAAGTGATCCTAGATGCCAAGAATAAAATGTAAATAGTTTTAGTTGGATGCAATAGTAATCCAGTGACTTAGGAGGCTGAGGCAGGAAGATCACAAATTGAAATCCAGCCTCAGCAACTTAGCAAGACTCTATCTCAAGTAAAAAATAAAAAGGACAGGTAAAGCACTTCTAGCTTCAATCCCCAGTAACCTCACCACCACCATCAAAAATAAAGTCTAAATAATTTCAGCTCTGAGGATCTACAGCATCCTAGAATGTGGCCCCTGAAAATAAACAGGTAGCTACATCAGTGGTGTCCACATTTTTAGTTAAAACAGAAAAGTGACTTGTTTTCTCTTTGAAACAAACCAAACACTTTTTTAAAAGAATGTAATACATCTTTAATGAAACTAGAACTGTGTCATCATTTTGAAATATATAGAAGGAAGAAAAACTGCAAAGAGTAACAAAAATAAATTGTTCAAAGTAAGGGAGGTAGTGGGGGGCAGGGTATTTCTTCATGCTCACCAGACTCATTTTCTTCGTCTCCTTCATACACAACCAAATACAATTCCTAGACTCCCTCGTAGTCAGCTTTGGCACGTACTAACTTTTGACACAAAGACTAGGAGTCAAAAGATGAACTAGTTAAAAAGAAAGTGTATTGACTTAGTCTATTTTCTGTTGCTAATAACAAAAAATCACAGTCTGGGTAAGTTATAAAGAAAATTTTATTTGGGTTCATGGTTCTGGTCCAAAGTTGAGTGGCTGCACCTCATGATGGTCTTCTTGCTGGCAGAGTCCTGAGATAGTATAGGGCATCACATGGCAAGAAACAGAGAGTGCCAAAGACCTAGCCAAATTGGCTTTTATAGCAGACCCACCCTCCAGATGACCCATTAGCCTGTTAATCCACCAATCACATGAATGAACAAATCCATTCATGAGCATAGAGCCCTAATTACCTCTTCACTGTCTCACCTGGTCCTACCTCTTTATATTGTTTTATATTGTATATTAGGGGTAACATTTCAACTTGAGTTTTGGAGGAGACAAACCATATTCAAAACAAACTTGTGCCTAACTCTTTTCCCCATATCCAGAATGCATAGACCTGAGAAATACAGAGATTTTTCCCAAATGACCCCTTTCAACTTTATACTAGCTTACTTGATAGGAGAAATTATTTTCCCACCCAAACCTCAGGATCAAAAGGTTTGAAGTTCTAATGCTCAAAGGAAAAATTCTTCTGCCAGGGAACAGTTTTGGTTCTGTAACCTTAGGATCTAAGACTATTGCATAACCATTCTGGGATCATCACACAATTGACCCAAATGCAGAGGAGAGGGTTTCTAGACTAACAAGGTGACAAGGAGACTGGGATGACTCAGTTGATGAGGTCTAGAACTCAGGAGGTGACTCAGGTATTTCTCAACACTTTCTAGCTCAATACTTCTCTGGTCAATGAAAAACCATGATAATACAATAAAAATAAAGCAATCAATGTGGAAGATCCCACATGAATGAAAATTTGATTTTCTCATCAGGTAGAAGTCCCTCTGCCACTGACATGCTGGCAGAAAATAAGGGAAATGAGGAGTGAGTGTTCTTCAACTTTTCATAGCTGTGCTATACCACCATTCTCTTCTGCCCTTGGACTGCTGTACATGCTGGCCTATGGTGAAAATTGTTAATACTTACTAAACATCCATGTGTTCTTTATAATGAGTTACCAATATCTTACCTAATTTAACCTTATAAACATGCTATACAATTAAAGTGGGCAACGACTCTTTCAAATTTCCTCTCTACCATTTTTAAAATGAGTTTAATAAGTTAAGAAAGAAAAAAAATCATCATCTCAATAGTTACTGAAAAAAGACCTTGAAAAAGATTATCATATGTTGACTTAGGACCTGATTTCCTCAACAAGACTCCTAAAGTGTAAGAAGTAAAATCAAGAAACAATACATATGATTGTTTCACAGCAAAGGAAACAATCAAGAACATGAAGAGAGAGACTACAGAATGAGAGAAAATCTTTACCACTTGTAACTCAGAGCATTAATCTCCAGGATATACAAAAGAACTCAAAAAACTAATCACCAAAAAAAAAAACAAATAACCTGATCATTAAATGGGTAAAAGAACTGAACAGGCACTTCAAAGAAGGAATACAAATAGCCAACAAATACGTAAAAAAATGTTCAACATCTCTAGCAACACTGAGATTCCATCTCACATCAGTCAGAATGGCAAGTTTCAAGAATACAAGTAACAATAAATGTTGATGAGGATGTGGAGAAAAAAGTTCACTCACTCATTGCTGTTGAGAATACAAATTGATGCAACCACTATGAAAAGCAATATGGAAATTCCTCAGTAAACTTGAATGGAATCACCATTTGACCTAGTTATCCCACTCTTCAGTATATACCCAAAGAACTTAAAATCAGCATACTATAGTGATGAAGCCAATTCACAGTAGCTAAGCAATGGAACCAACCTAGATGCCCTTTAGTAGATGAATAGATTAAGAAAACTTTGTATATATACACAATAGAATATTACTCAGCCATGAAGAAGAATGAAATTATGGCATTTGCCAATAAATGAATGGAACTCAAAACTATCATACTAAGTGAAATAAGACAATCCCAAAAAACCAGAGGCCAAATCTTCTCTCTGATATGTGGATGCTGATACACAATGGGGAGTGGGGTTGGGGAACAGAAATTCATCAGATTAGACAAAGGGAAATGAAGGGAAGGGAGGGGAATGGGAATAGGAAGTATGGTAGAATAAATCAGACACTATGTGCATTATGAATCACAACCAATGAAGCTCTTTATCATGTACAATGGCAAGAATGGAATCCTAATTAAAATAACTTATACTCTATGTATGTATAATATGTCAAAATACATTGTACTGTCATGTATATCTAAAAAGAACAAATAAAAAAAAATTGACCATGTACCAGCCAGACTAGATGGAGCAGCCTATAATTCTAGCTCCTTGAGAAGCCGAGGTAAAAGGATCTCAAGTTTTCAAGGCCAGCCTGGGCAATTTAGCAAGACCCTATCATAAAATAAAATAAAGGACTGGTCATATAACCCAGTGGTAGAGTGCTTGCCTAGCATGTGGGGCCTTGGGTTCAATCCTCAGTTCTACCAAAAAAAAAAAAAAGTATGCCTTTTTTCTTCATCTACTTCTAAGAATTTATGGAATCTATGAAAACTCTAAATAGAAACAAAAAAAAATGTATACTCAAACTACTCACTGTAGTATTATATGCAACTCTCCAAACTGGAAACAGACCTGGAATGTAGTTTGCCCCGCATATGCAAAGTCCTGGGTTTGACCCACAGCACCTCAAACAAAACAATCAAACAAGTGAACAAAATATTGACAAATGATAAGTAAGACAGAATTTTATAAGGACATCAACATTATACTTACAATGAAACAGTGTGGCATGAAGGAAATGGTTATGCTAAAATAAGTTAAGAAAATAGAGTACAGTTTAATATGAGATAAAAAACTTTCTAACATCTAAATTACTTGCTTGCATTTATTGTTTCCAATGAGCATGACCCTATGCTACTTTTATAATCATGTTAAAAATATTGTTTAAAGTGATCTTCCTGCCACATAGAACATCAAGAGGAGTACTTTTCCGAATTTGCAAAATAACAGTTCTTATCTGTTCATTTGTAAGTTTAGGTTTTCCAAACATCTTAAGAGAATATCAGGAGAATTCCTTCCACCCAAGATCAGACAACAACATGACCATAATCTACAACTTCACAGAGAGCAACAGGGCTAAGACCTAAATCTTTTCTACAGTTTGGATTTCCTCTGACTCTCCTGGCTTAAAATAAAAAAACAAAACACAGACATTTACCAGTTCTCTTCTTGACATCCAAAAAAAGCACTAGAGAGACTGTTGTAGCAGGAGGCTACAAAACAGGCCTAACAGTTTGCAATTTGTTTTCTTCACGTGTAATTCCAAACATTTTTTTTGGGGGGGGGTGCTGAGGATCGAACCCAGGGCCTTGTGCTTACAAGGCAAGCACTCTACCAACTGAGCTATCTCCCCAGCCCCCCAAACATTTTTAAAATAAGCAACAACAGAAATTAGTTCATGAGAAGACAATGCAATACAGTAAGTGAAGACCTCAAAACCAGCTGTGCTGTATTACTCTAAAAAGTAACAAATACAAGACTCTCTGGGGTAATAAGATGCCCTGTAGTTAAATAGGAAAGGTAAGTCAGGATCCTGTATGGAATGATGAAAGGTCCTAGGGAAGCTGGGCAGGGCAGGCAGATAAAAAAAAGACTATTACTCTAAACTCTCTGATTGCAATCTGATTGTGTTTCCTGGATCATGTAGTGAACATGCCTTAGAAGAATGCATTTACTTCCAGTGGTGCCCTTCTGGAAGACAATGCCATGAACTTAATTTCTTTTTATGCATGTAGAAAAAAATCTTGACATTGGATCTTCCTGAGTGAGTGAGTGTGCTCAGGTCCCCACATGAATTATCAGAAACAAATACAACACGGGTGTCAGAGTCAGAGTTTGGCTAGATTCTCCTCTGAGTTCTCAACACCTGAAACCCACCTTTTTACATTAATTTCCCCCATTGTGAGGATTTTCTGTACCAAACCAAGGCCTTACAGGCTTACGGATCTTTATTTCACAGTACTTCCACTCAAATTGGAATTGCAATTGTTTCCCTATGAAAATATTATCATATATATATACATATACATATGTATATATATTTCTTTGGGGGGTACCAGGCATTGAACTCAGGGCACTCGGCCACTGAGCCACATCCCCAGGCCTATTTTGTATTTTATTTAGAGACAGGGTCTCACTGAGTTGTTTAGCACCTTGCTTTGAACTCAGATCCTCCTGCCTCAGTCTCCCAAGCTGCTGGGATTACAAGCATGTACCACCACACCTGGCATCATGCCCATATAGTTAACCTTCAAAATAAGGTTCATCTTTGCTTTTTGAAGATGGATGAGAATCATGATTAAACCAGCAATTGGAAAAAGTATTAAATGAAGCAGATAATTTTAAAACAGCTTAATACCATGCTCATGTAGAACTCTTCAGTATTTGTGTCAACTAAAGATGCATTCATTAGAATTGTATTTTATAGAATATTAAAATGTTTCATTGCTCTCTCTTTGCCTAGTCTTGACCTGCTCCAATATGATCCCAGCATGTTCTTTTGTTAACCATTTAATGGTGTTATGGTTTGGATATGAGGTGTCCCCTCAAAGCTCCTGTGTTAATGCAGGAATAAGCAGAGGTGAAGTGATTGAATAGTGACAGCTGCATCCTAATCAGTCCTAATTTGAGTGGACTAAGTAGGTGGTAACTGTGGGCAGGTGAGGCTGGCTGGAGGCGATAAGTTACTGGGAATATGCCCTATAAGGGTTCATCATCCTTGTGGTCCCTCTCCCCCTCTCCCCACCCCTCCCTCTCTCTGTTCCCTGATTACCATGTCATAAACTGTATTTTTCTGCCATGGTCTTCTGCCATGATGCCCTGCCTCATCTTGGGCCCAGAGCAATGGAACCAGCTGACCATGGACTGAATTAATCCCCATGAGCCAAAATAAACTTTCAGTTCTCTAAATTGGTCTTGTCAGGTATTTTGGTTATAGCAACAAAACACTAACACTAATAGCTCTTATTGTCCTTTTGAATAAAGCACAAGTTCCCCAACATGACTTCCCAGTTTCCAAACTAACTTGTCTCCTATCTTCCTCTCTAGTCATAATAGCTGCCCTTGGATCCTTTATATCCTGTGCTTCCCCTTCCCCATCCCCAGCCAGGGCTTCACAAAAATATGCTACTGCTTCCTGCCTACAATCTTGGCACATGTTGTTCTATATAGAAATCTCCAGGCTCACCATGAATCCATGTCTTCCTCTCTGTTTCCCAGGCCCTGTAGACCTAAGGAGGTTGGGTGGTAAATTTTTGCCAGTGAAATGTGATGAGTCATCTCCAGCCCAAGCAGTTAAGAACAGATGTGAGATTCCAGTACTCCCAATTTCTTCCCCCTAGCCCTTTTGTGCAATTAGAAGTGGTGATTATAGAATGCAAAATGGAAGCAGCCTGGATCACAGAGTCATCACTTGAAGGAAAGTTATGCAGGAAAACTACCTCACCCACCTTTCATGAGTGAAAAATAACTCTCATGTTAAGTCACTGACAGTTGGAGGAGTTTGCTTATGGCAACAGCAAGCATTTATTAACTTGATAATCTCTCAGTCTATAAAATGCTCTTCCCACTTTTGCACCCTCACCTCCATCACTATCAATTTTCACTTAACTACCTTTCCTCTCTCTCTGGGGTTTCCTTTCTCTTATAACAGATCTCATCCTTTCAATGAATTTACTCACCAGATTTAATTATAATTACTCAAAAGCCCTTTGTCTTATGTGAGTTATAATCTTCAAAAGGGCAGGACTACATTTACTGTGTTTCCAGCCTATATCTTCAGTGCCAACACAACCTATGACATAAAATAGATGCTGAGTCAGTATTTGATTTTTTTAAACTGAGGTACTGAGGATTGAATTAGGGATGCTTTGCCATTGAGCTACATCCCCAGTCCTTTTTATTGTTTTACCTGAGACAGGGCCTCATTAAGTTGCTGAGGTTGGCCTCAAATTTGCAATCTTCTGCCTCAGCCTCCAGAGTCACTGGGATTATAGGTGTGTGACATCATACTCTACCTGAGTCAATATTTGAGAAGAAATGAACAGATATTTGGTTTCCAGCTATCATAAATATCTAAATGATTTTGCTCATTTAGGCAATAAACTTTTGATGAACAGCTGAGAGGCAGAATATGCAAATTAATAATGGCCAAACCATATATAAAAATACAACTCTGATCTATAATTGCAGCAATCACCTAGGAAAACCAACCCATATCTATCGACTCCAGTTTAAGAAGTCAGTTTTTAAATCTGTAAGTAAAACTTGTAGAAGTCAGATCACTATCTAGCAACCAGCCAAACAATAACAATAACTCGTATAAAAAACCAAGAACTGATTAAGAACTGACAGCTTCTCTAATTTTTAACCCCCTTTCCAATTTAAGAACAGATAAATAAAACTAAATAGGGTGATTTGGGGTAATATTTAGTTTTCTTTATCTAGCCCACCTCCAGCTTCTTCCTGCAGCAGCCTCCAATCCAAGCATACTTGAAGACTTTCCTTGTGTGCATTCTATTGCTTTCTTACTTCTCTGCCTGCCTTTGAGTCTTTGTCAAAATGTAAGTGATGGTGACTGACTCCCTTGTCATAGGAAGATCTAAACAAAGAAGAGCAGACACAAACCAGATTCATCCTCTAGTGGTTTGTGTGAAACTTGAACAGCATGGACATCACTGGGGAACTTGTTCAAGATGCAAATTCACAGTTCTACCCCAGATCTACTGAATGGGAGACACTGGGGTCGGGTCCCAGCAACCTATTTTATTCAACCCCTCCATGTAATGCCAGTGCTAGAATTTGAGAACCATAACAGTATAATCAGGTCTGAATTACCTGTTTTCCCAAAGACATTTACCCTTTGGCATCTTTTAACCAGAAGGTTTTTTCCCCTCCAGAAATTTCTTCCAGTCTGTTATTTCCTGGTTAACTGCTACCAAGTGCCAGACAAGCCCCATCTGAACAGTAGAGAAGGCACATGCCTTCCTCTGGGATCCATGTCTTTTGCATAACACAGCAACCCCCTCCAAAACATGCTGCATGCATTTCCTTTCCTCCTTTTCTATGCCACCTGGTATTATGATCTGTTAGAAGACAAACACCAATTTTGGCTCTGCCTAGTTACTAACTGTTCCTAAGAACCAGCCAAATTATTCTTATGACATGGCTTCCTTCCTACTGAATGCTGCTTTATATTTTTAGAGATTTCTGCATGTTGGTCTAACATGTGGAGATGGATATCCTTTAAGCTGAGGTCTTATTTTATAGAAGTCAGAAAAATCTGAGTACAGATTTATAATAGCCGTTTCCAATACTCACAGACTCTTCCCCAGGCTCAAATGTCTTAGTTAACAGTATTTGGGTTGAGATGTACTGTATAAAAATCTTTGTCTGGTAACGCAGTAAGCTGAAAAGATGAAAATGGAATTTTTGCCTTTAGAGTTTTAAATTCTGAGTTAAATTTCCTGACTTAGAAGATTTACTAACACCCCCCCCCCCCCCCCCCGCTGGAAGCATCACAGTGGTTTTAAGGACTGGGAGCACTGGATAGATCTAACAAGTAAGCACCCTAAAGTTTTTTTTGTTTTGTTTTGTTTTGGTTTGGTTTTTTTGGTACTGGGGACTGAACCTATAAGAACCCCGAGAACCACGCCAGACACGGGAATTGACATAAGAGGGTTTATTAAGCAAACAATGTCTCCCTGCAGGGTAAGAGAGAAAATGAGAGGAAAAGAGAGAGGGCGCATACAAGAGAGAGTGTGAAAAGCAAGGAGGAGAGAGAAAGAAAGTGAGTAGGAGAGAGAAAGTATGAGAAAAGATGGCAGGGAAGCTATCCTTAAGCAGTTGAATTCCGCCGGGCTAACAGGGGATCAATAACGGAGAAGGATACTTGCAAGCTGACTGATAAACCAATAGCTAGCTAGGATGTTCACAGACTGACAGTAGTTGGGAGGTAGGGAAATGACTGCAGCATAAAGGATGGGGGAGCAGCTTTATATTACAGAACCCAGTGGTGCTTAACTACTGAGTCACATCCCCAGCCCTTTTTTATATTTTATTTAGAGACAGGGTCTCGCTGAGCTACTTAGTGAAGAGTTATGAAAAATAATATTCCTAAAAGGCAGTTCTCCAAAGAAAAATAGAGAGAGGTGGAGGGAGGGGAAACTAGCCAAGGAACAATGGTCCCTGGGGGAAAGGGGTGGATACTGAATGCTGAGCCCTAAACCATGACCTTCCCCCATGGCTAATTAGTCCTGAACGGAAGCACAGCAAATACCAATGGGCAAGTTTTGAGTACTCATCCCTGGGATCTGAACTCTTATCTCCCCAGACAATACTGAGTTTCAACCTTTTACAACTACCTTCCTAAATTAAGTTTTAACCTGTTCAACTAGCCCCTGATAGTCAAAACTGCATGTACACAGATCCCAATGATTATATCATTGTACCCTATAAAACCAAAATCCCCTCTGTAACTGACAACCATTTTCCCTATCCGGAAAATGGGCCCCAACAGCTCCTTAAAATGGGCCCCAAGGGCGTCTGAGTTCTCAAAGGAATAAAGGTTTCTCTGAATCCATCACGATCTGCTTCCCATCCTTTTGTGCTTACACTTAGGGCCTCATTAAGTTGCTGAGGCTGGCTTTGAACTTGTGATATTCCTGCCTCAGCCTTCCAAGTCACTGGGATTACTGCTGAGTACTACCATACCCAGCCAAAATATAAATTTTTAAACACTGAAAAATATCACAAGTCTCATAAGATCCAGAAGAAAATAATGTTAAAATTAATAAAATGCAAAACCAAATAAAAAATAATTTAAGTTCTAGTATATCTCCATGATACTTTCCTTCCTATATTTTTGAATGCATACTCTTGGAGAACCCTTTGCTATTATGAAGATGTTGCAACACCAAAACAAGATCAAAGATCTTTTCTTTAGCCTGCTTGATCAAAATTTTAAATTGACCTTATAGAAGATTCTTCTAGCATCACAATTATTATTGATGATGTTATGTAAGTTTTTGTGGATGGTGGTCATATTTGAGGAGACTTGTATCAAGTTTCCTTCACATATACATTTTATGATTTGAAAGAGTTTTCTATAATCTGGCTTTAGGTCGCGTAGCTCTTAGACCATGCCTCTCCTGTACCTCTCACATAGAGTACCAGGTAGAGATCACTCATTTCACAGTGAGATCCCTGGGTCAACTCCTTCATGTCTGTAATCCAGAAAAGCAGCAGAGTGGGAGGGAAGAGGCGGGTGGGGGAGAATTCTAGAAGTCATTTTTCCTTAAGGACAGCCAGCTATAACTGAAGAGTGAAGAGTATATACAACATGTACAGAGTATAGACCAAATAAGTATGTTCCACTAAATCCCATTTAGATGGTTCCCCAAAATGTCCACAGTCATTTGAAGCCCAGTTATATAAGGAAAGATGTTGAGACTGGGAGAGTTGCTCAATGGTGGAGCACTTTCCTAGGATAAGCAAAGCCCTGGGTTTAATCCCTAATACCATATTTTTTTTTTTTTTTAAAGACTGGGGGCATGCAATGAAGGAGTAGTTGGGGTCAAAGAGTCTAAAATATCTGACTTCCTAAATTTTAAGGTATATAGCCATGTAAACACACTGAAGCTAAGTTACTCAGATCAACCTCTGGTCAAGCATGAGAACACATTGGAATCCTGATGCACCCTGGCAGGTGAAAGTACGTTCTGTGCCTTTAATTGACAAGCGATGAAACGGGGAGAGTGGAAGGTGACAGAAGGAGATGATGTAGGGAAGGTGAAGAGAAAACATTAGTGGCCCAAGGCTAGCATGTGAAATGGGAGCAAAAGCACATTGACAAACTCGAGCAGTTTTGGAAAGTGTGCACTCCTTTGTGCTTCTCTAGCTAGTCAGCAACAGAGTGCACGGATCAGCCAAGCAAATTTGTCATAAATGATTAACTTCTGGAAGAACAAATCATTGACCTCTCCAGCTGAACAAACACAGAGCCAGGGTGACTAAAAGAGCCGAAGGCAATGCTTCAGCATCTCTGAACACATTTTCCTAAAAGTCCTACCATTTTATGTCACTAGAGCCTTAGGGAAACTTAGGTAATGGCACCTCTTTATAGTTCAAGGGAGATAATTCCCTGGGCCTGGGTTGTGACCGCCACAGTAGATGGATGGTACAAGAATGGCTTCAAATATCAAAGGCTGCTTTCACAGAAGCTTAATATGACCTGGGGGCTCTGAAAAAGAGAGTTTGATCTATGGAAAAAATTCCAGTTTATGGGATGCCAACAAAGAACCTGAATGATAGTGGCTAAATGGTGGGAGGAACATCTACTGACACATGCGCTGATTTCAAGTGACTATGCTTCTATCCTAAATCCTCTGCCATCAAAAATTATTCAAAGTACGGCAGGGGTTGTGGCTCAGTGGTAGAGGGCTTACCTGGCACAGGTGAGGCACTGGGTTCAATCCTCAGCACCACATAAAAATAAGTAAATACAAATAAGATTTAAAAAATTATTCAAAGTAGCTTCCAGCTAGAAGGATTGATTGAGAAACAATGCAAATGCAGAACCACATTAATCCCAAATTTCCTTGTTACAGCAGCTTTCCATCACAAGTAGATTTTTAAATAACAAGCACCCCTGCCCCCAGGGAATTCTTGTTTCATTCAGCTAAAGTTTAGCAAGGACTTCAACAAATCAAATGCAAATGAAAATGGAGAAAATTAATTAGAAACAGATCAGATTTCTTTTTCATTAACTCCTTAAAAATCTTCATCCCCCCCAAAGAAAACTTGAAGCAATGGGAATACATTCAAATTAAAATGCAATTCAACACTTGTTTTCTTTGCCATGACCTTGCTAAACCAAAATTAATGATCGGGTCAGTCTGGAGACCCTGTCTTAAAGTGCATTTTCCTCCACAAAGCAGATCAGAATTCCATTAGAAGCCTATGCTTGAACCATGGTTATTAAAAAACCAAAGTGTTACCCAGGTCTGACAGCACACACCTAAAATCCCAGTGGCTGGGAAAGCTGAGGCAGGAGAATCAGTTCAAAATCAGTCTCAGCAATTTAGCAAGGCCCTAAGCAACTTAGCAAGTCCCTGTCTTAAAATAAAAGTTAAAAAGCCTGGGGAAGTGGCTCAGTGTTTGAGCATTCCTGTTTTCAATAGCTGATATCAAAAAAAAAAAAAAAAAAAAAAAAAAAAAAGAGGGCTAGGGTTGTTGCTCAGTGGTAGAGTGCTTGCCTAACAGGTGTGAGGCACTGGGTTCGATTCTCAGCACCACATATAAACAAGTAAATAAAAATAAATGTCCATCAACAACTAAAAAATATATTAAACAAACAAACAAAGGGTTGCTTGGTGTGGTGATGCTTCTCACCTGAAATCCCAGTGACTTGGAAGGCTGAGGCAGGAGGATCACAAGTTCAAGAACAGCCTTAGCAATTGAGCAAGAGCCAGTGTCAAAATAAAAAGGGCTGGGAATATAGCTCAGTGGTAAAGTGCTCCAGGTTTCAATCCTTCAATCCCCAATACCACAATAAATAAATAATCTCGTAAGGATCTGGGAAGTAAGCACATACTGAGTAATGAACTAAAACCTCAGAGATTTTTTGATTGCTTTAGAAGAAGCATCAAATACATGGTGATTCTTGTAATATATAAAAGAATGTTTATAGCATTACTTTAAATTACACCCCTATGAATACAAACTCAGTTTCAAATAGAACAAATCTAATTTAAAGTCACTGTTTTATTCAAAGTTTTAAAAAGTTGGCAAAACAAGTAACTTATAAATAACCATTTAAAACAAAATGTATTCATATTTATAGCATCTACATTGCATCATTTACATGCTTTTTTGTTTTGTTTTGTTTTGTTTTGGTATTAGGGATTGAATCCTGGGTGTTGGGCCTGATAGGTGAGCACTCCACCACTGAGCTACATCCCCATCCCTTTTTTATTTTTTATTTTGAGACAGGGATCTCCTAAATTGCCAACTGGCCTTGGTGATCTTCCTGGCTCAGCCTATTGCATCACTGAATGATAGGCATGCTCCTAGCAATGGTTAAAGGAAAAGAGTTCATCACAAAATACTTGAAAAAGAAAAACAGAAAAATAAAATCATCAATATATCTAACATCCAGATATTTATCTTTAATGTGCATTTATATACATATATAAGTATATATACATACAACATTCAATTTTATATCCAGATTTTTAGTGTTTTTCTGATTGTAAAATTAATAATATCTGATTATTATAGATTAATTGAATAATATAAAAAGCTTATATATCTATGATGCTCCTATCCAGAGATAACTATTTAAATATGTTGGTATAATTCCTTACATTTTCCTACTTTTTTTACTTGAATAAGTAAAAATGTTTGCATTCTCATTTAAAGGGTTTTTTTTTTGTTGTTGTTGTTTTAATCAGAGAAGTGTTAGAAGTAAAACATGAATTGAACCATATCTGTCACTCCACTCCATCTTGGACAATTATGTTAGTTCTATTTTTAAGAAAAAAAAATATATATATATATTATATTTTTTTATACAAATTTGTGTACATATACAAGTATTCTTTTTTTCTTTTTTTTTCCATTGCTGGAGCTTATACTTAGGGCTTGGTGTAGGCCCAGCAAGCACTTTGCCATTGAGCTACACCCCTGGCCCTATATACAAATGTTTTTTGAGACAAACTCCCTGGTGAAAAATTCCTAGATCAAAATAATTTAATTGTGACAATTTGTCCTTCAGAAGACTTGCAATTCACATTTTGATCAATAGCATGATCCTTGGCAACAAATTATAAACTGTAGCAATAACTTTTAACCATTAATACTAATAAATTTAAGTATAAATTTAATAAATTAATACTAATAAAGTTAAGTATCTTTGCATTGGTTTAACTTAATAGCTCCATTTCCAGCTTTACTTTGAAACTGGTAATGGTCCTCTTCCCATGTGACAGTTTCTGGCTATGTGGATTTCTGACTGCCCAGCTATCATAAGGTTTTCTGTGGTATCAAGTTTGCATGGATACCAATTGATGAGCCTCTCTGATCCATTAGAAATAATGATTCAGTTCCCATGTTTTTGATATCTGAAGGATGCCTAGATTCCCAGTGACTTTTGTGCATGGTTAAAAGTAACAAAGGAGGGGGCTGGGGACATAGCTCAACAAGGCCCTGGGTTCAATCCCCAACACTGCAAGAAAAAAAAAAAAAAGAGTGAGTAAGATGAAATGAATGGCAAAGTCACTGGACAACCAGGCATCATTCATAAACCAAGAAACAGAGACTGAATCATTATTTGTAATGGCTTTGTATGAATCAGGAAGCACATTTTTGTCTTCACTGCCTTTTTAAAAATTCCAATTCATGTAATAAATACATATTTCTCCCTGGGAACATAAGGAATAGTTATAGGCTTTTTAAATCCCCCTCTAACTAGGAAATACTCCCATCACTAAATAACTCAAAATCTCTTCTTTCCTGCACATGCATTCAAGCTGGGTTCAGAGAGATTAGTAACTTGCTCAAAGTCCCACAACTAATAAGTAGTCATGCTCTAACATAAGCAAAGAACTTCTATTATTACACGATGCTGCTGGCTCTACTCCAGGTATTTGTTCTGCCTTCTGTGAATAGTCATTCAGTGCCTACCATCCACAAGGCATTGTATGAGCATCACCATTCACCTGATTACCCAGAGTAGAAATTTTTATATTATCCTGACTCTACCATCTGTTCTACACTACATCCAATTGAGTACTCAGATGTACAAATTTATATTGATATATTTCTCCACTTCATCTGTTCCTCTCTATACCCCTCAACATTGGATTGTTCTTTTTTTACTTGTAATAACACAATATAATAGTCGGGCATCCCCCATTTTTTCTTCTTCTCATATCTATTTCCTACCCACATAATCATCACAGAATAATACTGCCAACCTAGGCATGTCACACCTTTCCTCCACAAACTCCAGTGTCTCCCCCATTTCATGTAGGATAATGTTCAATAATGGCCTATAAAGACTTTGAAAGCAGACTAGCTTATCTTTCTGCTTATCTTGACTGCTAATGAACCTGTGACCTAGCCACAACTTGCCACTCCTATTTCTTAAGCATCCCACCCTTCTCATGTCTCTGTGCCTTTGCTTATTTTGTTATTTTAAATTGCAGTGCTCTTCCCTGCTCCCAGGGCAGACATGTCCTCTTCTCTGAGACATTACTCTGTCCTTCAGGGAAAATAATGTTCTCAATTTGAGTGCACTTAACTCTATTATAGGGTGCACTCACTCACATTCTACAAGTTTTTGTATTGGTGCTTTATAATTATACATGATAGTTGAATTCATTGTGCCATATACATACATGCACAAAATTAATTTATTCAGTTTTCTTCCCCAGTACCTTTCTTTCTCTCCCATCTATAATAGTGTTTTTATGTGTATATCCTTAGCTAGACTGTGATCTCACAAATACCTTAAAAATTCACAGCACACAGCACAGAGCCCAGCATGAGGAGGTGCTAAATACGTTGTTGAATGTCTGAATTACTAAATTAATAATGTTGAATTGTTGAAACCAACTCTGGAGTTCTTTTGCTACTTGTTAGTCACCTTGAGACAGAAAAGAAAACAAAAACAAAAACAAAATCCAAAACAAGATCAACAACAAAAAGAAGCAAAAACATATATCAAAATATATCTTAAAAACAGCATATAGGGAACGCTGTGTACCTCTCTTCTTCCTGAACTCCATTGGTTAGGAACCAGTGGCATGGGAATGTCAGCCAATTCAAACTCTGAAACTGCAAAAGTTAAATAATATGGGGGTGGGGGTTCTTAGGAGTTACAATTCAGGAAAATCAAGTTCAGATAGCTCTGAATCAGTGTTGCAAGGAAGGCAGGAGAAGTGGGAGCCTCTGTGGTTTATGAAATGTTGAGAAGGAATAGGGGTCAACTGATTTCTAGAAGATTAAGAAGTATAGCAAGGCACTATGGCACATGCCTGTAATCCCAGCTACTCCGGAGGCGAAGGCAGGAGGACGGCAAATTCAGGGCCACCCTCCACAACCTCGCAAGACCCTATGTCAAAATTTTTAAAAATAAAAAGGATAGGGGATATAGCTAAGTGGTACAGCACCCTTGAGTTCAATCAGCAGTACTGGGGGTTAAAAAAAGAAGTATAATCATAATGGAAATATCAAAAAAAAAAAAAAAAAGATTTACATCTTGAACCTGTGGACACACTGTAAATCTCAGGTAGTTCCAGGTTCCTGCAGACAAAGTGTGGGGTTAATCAAAGTTCATACCAAGCAGCAGCTGGAATTGTGCATTAGCTGTTTCCTAATGGCCTCCAACTCCATTTTTAAAGACTTTTTCAATGTTGCTTTCATCATAATTTTCTTTTTATTTTCACAGAAATCAGTCACAGTGAGAGAATTTACATTGTGAAAATTGGCAAATAATGTAAATAATGTTTCTGGGGAGGAAGTTTTTGTTATTGTTGTTCCCATTTTAAATTGTACAGTTCAGTGCTTTTTTTAATTTATTAGCTTGTGCAATGAATTGTACTATCAAAGTTCAGAACATTTCATCACCCCAAAAAGAAACCCATAACTCATTATCAGTCACTCCCCATGCCTCCCACCCCCATCCCTGGCCTTGTTTCTTGGTTTTGGTTTTGTTTGGTTTGGGAGGTGGTTGTTCAACTTTTGTAACACACTACTGCTGGCAAGGCATCTTTTCCTATAATAACAGTAACGTTTCTCCCTCTTCTTACTAAATATTTCGATTCTTCAAAGTCCTTGAAGCCTCCTAAAACCCAAGGGTTTATATTACAAAGATTTATATACCTTTAAAAGGAAGTTATTTCAGTTTTTGCTTAATTCAGTTTATCTATTGCAGGATGAGATGAAAAATGCCATGCATAGAGAAGATCAGAAACTAATAAATCTTTTAAAAGGCTAGATCACTTTCTGCTGGATTAGTATATGGTATTTACTTTTGCACAAGACAATGAGTTCTTGTCTATTTTTAGATTAGATAATGCATTTCTGAGGACCCGCAGGAGGTCCGGGTTTCTCTTATTACTGAGCACACAAGCAGAGACCAGAGATTTTGTGAAAGAAAAAAAGAAAAAATACAAAGGAAAGGATTGGTAGTTTGCTCTTTTGATCACTGAATGTAATTCTATCAAGAAAGATGAAATATTATGCCCAAGAATTTCCTAAAAGAAGTTCACCAGCAATTTGCAAAAGCATACATATATCAAAAGATGTCTGTATATTCGCATATTCATGTGAGTGTACTTGCACTGTGAGATCATTTATTAATCTCCTAATGACCTCAGAATGGTTCCCCCAGAGGTAGACTCCGAGACATCAAATGTGTATTACTTATCTAGCTAATGCTTGATGATGGAACTTGTTTCTAAAGGTTTTATATTTGCAGACAGGGGATGTTGGGTTGTCCTCTAACACAGGAACTCTACACCTGGTTATTCAAAGTGTGATGCTTGGGCTGGCACCATCAGTTTATCAGAAATGCACAAGATCTAGGCCCCAGCCAGAACTTTCAGAACTCTATCTGTATTTTCTCAACATTTCTAGTTAATTCATATGTACATTAATGTTTGAGAAGCACTGAACTGAACAAGTGGAGAAGCCTTTAATTGGCATCTGTTCCCACCTCAGTTTTTTTGTACAAAGGAGGGATTCACTGAGACTTACTTAGAATTCATTCAAATAATTCCAACCAGAGTTTGGGTGTTTGAAAATCCCCATCCTATTTGGAGTAATTTTGTAAAACAAGAGGCTAAAAGTAGACCTAGGATAGAACCCTACCATCTACAAAAAGGCAAATGACCCATCTACACAAATCATGGAACATTTTACTTAAAATTATGTTTTAGCCTTATAAAAGTAATTCATGCTCATTACAGGAAATCTAGATTATGAGGGAGAAAAAAATTTAAATCACCTGAATTTCTACCTTGAATAGTAGACATTTAATATTTTGGTACATTATATGTATATATAACGTATATAATTTCCTAAAAGAAGTTCACCAGAAATTTATATTTACATATAAATTTTATATATATATATATATATATATATATATATATATATATGAATGAAAGCTTTGCATGCTCTTTCCAGTGATATTCTTTATTTTTCAAAATTGGAGGCATAAAGTATACATAATTTATATTCTTTTGTTTTTCACATGATTATTTTCATGCTCATAAATTTTTTTTTTCAAGAATATGATTTTAGCAAGGTGAGTAGGGCACACCTGTAATCGCCAGGAAACTGAGAAAGGTGATCCAAGTTCAAGGCCAGCCTAGGCAACTTAGTGTATTCTTGTCTCAAAATAAAATTAAAAAGGTTTGGAGGTATAGCTCAATGATAAGGCACTTGCCTAAAGGCTCTGAATTCAATCTCCAGATCTGAAAAAAAAAAAATCTTAAACATATGATTTTAATGGCCTTAAGTGAGTAAATCATGTTTTTTGTTTTTGTTTTTGTGGTGCTGGTGATCGAACCCAGGGCCTTGTGCTTGTGAGGTGAGCACTCTACCAACTGAGCTATCTCCCCAGCCCCTAAGCCATGTTTTTATTTACATATTCTCATCTTCTTTAATACTTTTAGTAATTTTAACCATTATTAAAACATTATTATTTGGTACTGACATCAAAATAGACATGAAGACCAATGGAATAGAAGACAGAGACAAACCCACATATAGCCATCTGATACTTCACAAAGGTGACAACAATATATATTGGAGAAAAGATAGCTTTTTAAAAAAATAGTTCTGGGAAAAATAGATATTCTTATGTCTAAGGATGAAATTAGATCCCATCTCTCACTCTGAACAAAAGGTAAATGAAAATGGATCAAACGCTTAAGAATTAGACCAGAAACCTTGCAATTGCTAGTAGAAAGTACAAGGTCAACATGCCATCATATATGTACAATCACAGACTTTTTCAACAAGACCTCTAAAGCTCAAGAAATAAAACCAAGATGCCACCAAATTCTTCTGCATAGCAAAGAAAATTATTAAGAGAGTGAAGAGAGAGCCTATGGAATGGGAGAAAATCTTCGCCAGTTGTTCTCTGACAGGGGATTAATATTCAGAATAAAGAACTCAAAAAAACTTAATGCCAAAAACCCCCAAATAATCCAATCAACAAATAAACAAACATTTTCTTAAAAGAATAAATACTATAGTCAACAAATATATGAAAAAATGTTCAACATCTATAGCAATCAGGAAAATACAAATCAAAACTACATTGAGATTTCATCTTACTCCAATCCAAATGGCAACTACCAAGAACACAAATAATAAATGCTGGTGAGGATGTGAAGAAAATACATTCATACAGTTGGTGGGACTGCAAATTAGTACAACCACTCTAGAATGCAGTATTGAGATTCCTCAAAAAAACTAGGAATGGAACCACACCATATGACCCAGCTAATCCATTCCTTGGTATTTATTCATAAGAACTAAAATCAGCATACTACAGGGATATAGCCACTTCAATATTTATAGCAGCATAATAACCAAATTATGGAATCAACCCAGATGCCTGTTGATAGAGAAATGGATCAAGAAAATGTGGTATATATACATAATGGAGTTTTACTCAGCCATAAAGAAGAATAGAAATTATGGCATTTACCAGTAAATGAATGGAAATGGAGAACATCATTCTAGGCAAAATAAGCCAGACTTAGAAAATCAAGGATCAAATGTTTTCTCTCACATGTAGAAGTTAGAATGACATAAGGGAAGGAAGGTGGGGGTTGAATACATAAGATATAGGGAAGATCGGTGGAGTAAAAGGAGATTGGGGTAGGGGAAGAATGAGAAAGGGGAGGAAATATGGATTCAATTTAACAAAATCATGTTACATGCATGTATAAATATACCAAAGGAATTTCACATTTATGTATATGTAGAAAGTACCAAACAGGGCTGGGGATATAGCTCAGTTGGTAGAGTACTTGCCTGTCAAGCACAAGGCCCTGAGTTCAATCCCCAGCATCACAAAAAAAGTACCAAACAAAAATAAAGGAGCAAAAGGAAGACCAGTAGAGTAGAGGAAGGAGAATAGAGAGAAGGAAGAGGGGAAGGATGGTGGCAGTGGGGGGATTATGGATTGAAATCAAATTCCATACATGTATTATTTTGTCAGAATGAACCCAACTTCTATGTATAACTATAATGCTGTAATAAAAAAGTATAATTAATATTCTGATACATGTTACAAAACCAGGTCCATTTTGCTACCGCATAGTATACCAATCACTGAAATGAGTTTTTCAAGAGAGTTTATTTGCAAGGTAGCCAAGCATGAAAACAGGGGAGCGTGAATCAAATCTGCTGCCTCATGCATAGGGTTTAGGGGTATTTATGGGATAAAAAAGCAGGTTATCTGAGGAGTGGGGAAAGGTGCTTGGAAAGTGAAGTAATTGGTGGTCTGTGCACGCATAATCAAACTTCAAAGCACAGCTCTTCGTGGACACAGGTTCAGAAAATGGCTACCTTAGCCATGCTCTGATGGTAACTCACCTCACAGACACTTTCACAGGCCCACATGAAGGGTCAGTGGTTTCCACCTGTTTGAGCAGCCTCCAATTTCCTGAAAAACAACTTGGAACAATCATACAATCATTACCATCATAACCTATAAGATGGTAATGGAAATTGAAGGGTAGGTATTATCTATAGCAAAGCTAATGGGAGTATATTGCTTAGCTATGTGACCTCTAAAACTTTATGAGTCAATTTATGACTCATATTGACTCACTTTTTATATTTTCAGAACAGTTGTTCTAAAGTAAACCATTCAAAGTGTGTAGAAAGTGTTAGGAACTTTTGCTCTGGTATTTGAGAGAACTGGTTCACCTCTAGTCTCCTTAACTTCCATTAATAACCTACTTATTTATCTATAAAATTAAGAAAATCATGGTATATCTCATAAAGTTGTTGGAATGAGTTTAAGCATAGAAGGATCTTAACACAAGGCCTGGCACAAAATACTTTATAAAGATGAGCATAAAAAGTAGCCTTACTCACTCTAAGCTTCAAATCTCTCATGAGGTTGCACCAGAACTTATCAGGAGTTGTTTTATCTGAAGGCTAGATGGAAACAGAGAATCATCTGGGAGATGGCTCACTCTCATAGCTGGTAAACTGATGCTGACGAGCATGCCTACCTCTATGTGGGCATCTCCAAAATGCTGCTTGAAATTTCTCACAAGATAGTAGCTAGCATTCTCCCAGAGCAGGCTATCCATGAAAACAGTTCAGAAGCTATAATGTTTTTATGAATTAACTCCAGAAGTCACACACTACTATCTCCTCTGTATTCTATTAGTCACACACGCCAGCCCTGATTCAACATGGAAGGGGACAACTGAAGAATAGGAACCTAAAAGGCAGTGATATTAGGGTCATCTTAGAAGCTGGCTCCCATAGTCAACTGGCACTGTCTCATTTTTCCATGACTGTGACTTTCCACCACAGCCACCATTTCTCATCCTTTACTGTCTCAGGCAGAGTTTCTACATGCTTGGAGCCAACCAAGATTGACTCCAACGATTTAGAAGAGGAATTTATTGAAAAGATACTCTTGAGAAGGCTGGAGAACCAGTGTTGCTGAAGTGAATTTCTAGGAACAATGCTCCAAACCAGTCGAAAGAACTAACTTGAAGAGAAAACAATTCCTGTTGCTCTGACTACTGTCACCATCACCCCACTGAGAACCACAGGGAGCCACCTCCGTTATTGCCATACCCAACTGAGATATTCTTTTTTAAAAAAATGTTTTTTTTTCCAAACCAGGCCCACAATTGCACAATCACTGCTCCTCAAAAAGCTTAAACTTTTGCTGCCACCTACTCAACAAAAATAATCAAGGATTGCACAAGAAGGTCTCTTTCCCAAGTTGCTCATTTCTGAACAGATGGTTAATATGGGTGTGTCTGATGCCTATATCACATTCCTGGCATCCCACCTGCAAGAGAAGCTAGAAATTTCAATCTTCTGAACTCTGCTTTGGTGAGGCGAAATGCAAGAAGCTGTAAATATCCCCAATATAATAAGGGCTTTCAAAAAGGATGACCCACTCCCTTCTTAATCTTTGTAATTTGTTGTCTCGCCATTCCTCCAAAGCTGTTTCTCAGTTGGTCCACATGAGAGTAAATAGGCCAGCCTTGGGGCATTCCTGTACTCAGCTGGGAAAATTAAAGTAGACTTTGGCCTGCATATAGGATGCTGCAAAAAGAACTCACAATCGAGTGATTTATTAAGGAGATTATTCCAGAGGAGCTAGGTTAAAAGGTGAGAGAAGACAGACAGGAAGAGTAAGAAGCGAAGCAGGGCGAGGCTCAGTTTTCAGGCCACGTCCTGTGGAGTAGATTCAGCCTGATCTCACACGGGAATTAAGACGGGGAAGTTAGGCTCCAGAATTGTCCTTCCTGGGACCAAGGAGCTGAGCTATCACAATCTACTGGGGAGGGGCAAAAAGATAAACTTTAGGAAGCTTCTAAGGCCTTGATCCTGCAAGTAAGGCATTTCAGAGGCCTCAGGGCAGTCCTCTGAAAAACAGAACCAGCTGTGAACCTTGGATATAAAAGCACATAACTTCCTTTAGAAGAAAGATGTTCACATGAGGGTTTCAGGTTTCTGGGGACAAACAGCACCCAAAAGAGCCAGAAGCTTCAAATCTACCTTTTCATGGGTCCTATTCCAAACAGGATCCACCGCCTTGCCAACCACACTCTTGTCCTTAAGTAGCCACCATTAAAACATGTTTCCCCCTAAACCCCTGAATCTACCTCCAACCTTTCTGATTTCCTACCTCAAATAGCACCCAGTCCTTTTCCGGTGACAGGAATGTTCTCCCCTTAGTGTTAGAGCTCTCTAGGATCCATCTCCACTACTGCCCATACCATAAAGCCTTCCCCTAACCACCCCACACCCCAGCATTTGAAGACAGCTCTCTCAAGAACAATGACAATACTCTATTTCTAGCTCTCTTAAGAGCCTTGTTGCAACCAGGCAGAGTGGCTTGGAAGGCTGAGGAAGGACAATTCAAGTTCAAAGCCAGTCTCAGCAATTTAGTGAGGCCCTAAGCAACTTAGCAAGACCCTGTCTCAAACAGAAAAAAGACAAAGGACTGGGGATGTGGCTCAGTGATTAAGTGCCCCAGGTTTTAATCCTGGTGAAAGGGAAGGAAGGAAGGATGGAAGGATGCAAGGAAGGAAGGAAGGAAGGAAGGAAGGAAGGAAGGAAGGAAGGAGGGAGCCTTGTTACATTGTAAGTACTTAGATTCATGTCTTATCTTTCCTGGATTAATTGTAGATACCTTAGGGCAAAGCCTGTCTCTTATAAAATATTTCCATATAGCACCTTGTTAATTATAATCACTTACATGTGTTTGTTAAAATAATGAAAGAACCCTGCTTTTGAGTTCATGGGACATTCAGCACATTGCAGTTTACTTTTAAAATAGAGTATTCCCTAAAGCAGAAACAATCTACATATTTTTAAAGAAACCTCCAACAAATCACCTTAAATATATGCTCTTGTTGAAAGCAGAAGAATAATATAATGTCCTTTAAAGTCATTATTCCAGATATACAGTAAATGAGAAAAGAGAAGACTTGGTTTTGGGGTCTCCAAACAAAACTTTCTGACCCTTTTAGACAATTCTCAGGTAAGCTTGCCTGCAGTTCCTTCTGAAGTGAGGTTTACAGGTCATCTGAGCTGTCAAAAGACAGAGCACCTCTTAAGTTCTCTGAAGACCCATCAGTAGTTTCTCACTGTTTTTAAAATTCAACCCAGGACCACAGTGCCGTAGGTAAACCACTCCCACAATTTCCCTGCATTCTCAAAGCTCCACATATCTGTTTTCTGCTACGATTACACACTATTCTTTTTCTTGCTTCAGAGCAATTGTCCCTCTCTTCTGCCCTGTGCCTGAATATCTTGCCCCTGGCATGTGACATGGCTGGTTGGCTCCTCTTTGTCCCTCAGGTCTCAGCTCTCTTAGCACCCTATCTCAAGCAACCTTCTCTCTCTTTTCCATGTGGTATCATCATATCACCCTGTTTATATCCTCCAAAATTTTTATAACAATCCAAAATTATCAAGTGCAGGTTTTCAGATGTTATGGTCTTCAACTAAAATTTAAAAACTGCCCAAATAAATAATAATTTCCCCTTCCGCTTCCTCCTCCTCCTCCTCCTCCTCCTCCTCCTCCTCCTCCTTCTCTCTTTCTTTCTGTACCTGCACACACACACACACACTCATGCTCAGGGCCAACAGCAATTTTTAGATCATTGTAGGCATTCCATTAGTAAGCATTAAATGAATGAAAGGAAGAGTGTGCTTTGGACAAGGAAGGTCTTATTAAGCAAGATGACAAAACACAAATTATAAATCAATAGATAAATTTAACTTCACAGATGATTAAAAGTTTCTGTATGATAAAATATGAGTGAACCAAAGAAAAGGTGAAAGAAAATATTTGGAATACATAACAAACCATAGATTTGTTCATGAGTCCTCACCGAATTAAGTGACCAATCTCACACAAATAAGAGGATTTCACTTTATAAAAAGTAAATTAGAGCCTGGGCGTCCAATATGAGGAGAATGCTTCCAATATGAGGAGAATAAGAGTAGTATTAAAGATAATGAGAAAGTTCAATGATGGTTTACAGTGTTGCTGCTAAATTTCCACTAAACACTGAAATTACTTTCCTGCACCCACCACTTTCCCAACCCAACGGATTCCCAAGCTATCTGTGGCCACATAGAACTTTGCCCATTCTCCTAAGAGAGGCACCCATCACCTGGTCTTCTACCTAGTGCTCACAGAAGGCCTCAAGAAAGGATTGGTGTCTTGTTAGTCACTGTGTCCCAGGATCAGCATGATGCTTGCCACAGCAGTTTCCTTGGGAGAAGAGCACACCATCTGCAAGAATAAAGTCTTTCAGCAGGTAAGAGGAAATGAAGATGAAGAGCAAAGTAGAGGTGCTGGCCTTCCTTCCTAGTAGTATGGGAAGTATGGGAAGGTACTAGTTTATGAAGGAGGAAGAATATGAGGCAAAAAAAGAGGAACATATAAGATTTGAGGGGGAAAAAAATCTTAACACCAAAAAACAAATAACCCAATCAATAAATGGCCTAAGGAACCGAAACAGACACTTCACAGAAGAAGATATATAATCAATCAACAAATATATGAAAAAATGTTTAACATCACTAGTAATCAGAAAAATGCAAATCAAAACTACTCTAATATTTCATCTCGCTTCAGTCAGAATGGCAATTATCAAGAATACTAGCAACAATAAGTGTTGGCAAGTATGTGGGGGAAAAGGAACAGTCATATATTACTGGTAGGACTGAAAATTGGTACAACCACTCTGGAAAGCAGTATGAAGATTCTTTAGAAAACTTGGAATGGAACCACCATTTGACCCAGCTATCCCACTCCTCAGTATACCCAAAGGACTTAAAAATCAGCATATTACAGTAATGCAGTCACACCAGTGTTTATAGCAGCTAAATTCACAACACTAAACTAGCTAACCTATGGAACCAACCTGGATGCCCTTCAACAAATGAATGGATAAAGAAAATGTGGTATATATACACAATGGAATATTACTCAGCCTTCAAGAAGAATGAAATTTTGACATTTGCAGGTAAATGGATGGAGCTGAAGAATATCATGCTAAGAGAAATAAACCAGTCCCCAAAAACTAAAGGCCAAATGTTTTCTCTGATATGTGGGTGCTGATCCATAATGGGGGGCAAGGGAAAAATGGAAGAACTTTAGATTGGGCAGGAGGAGTGAGGAAAGGGGAGGGGGTGAGGGGATGGGAAAGAGGGTGAAATGAGACAGATATTATTACCCTATGTACATGTAAGATTACACAAATGATGTGACGCTGCACTGTGTATAACCAGAGAAATGAAAAGTTGTGCTCCATTTGTGTTACAATGAGTCGAAATGCATTCTACTGTCATGTATAACTAATTAGAAAAAATAAAAAATAAAAAAATTAACAAAACATAATGGGATACCTGAGAGATTGCCTATGGTACATATATGCCTATGCACATATATATGTATACGTATGTATTATTTTTTATTTGCAAAATAAAAAGTGTTAACAAAAAATAAAAATAAAAGATTTGAAGGGAGTGAAAGAATGTGAAATGGTCTTATAAGATAATGGGAAAAATAATATACTAGTTTAATAAGCTAATATGCTACTAATATACTAGTTCAATAAACATACTACTTAACTAATATACTACTTAATACAGTTACTGGGTGGTTTTGAATGTAGAATTGAGATTCGTAATCATGAAACTAAAGCAAGGACCAATTAACACAGTTATTCGGTATTTTTCCAGCAATAATTAGCATCTCAGGTGAAGGTAATGAAGAGGTAGAGAACTGGATTTGATCAAGATTGTATATTTGCTATGAGTAAGCCACTGAGAAGAGGGACTACATATTAAGGATTACAGTCCTGGTTGAGGTTGAAGAGTTATTGTAATAGAGATACTAGAGTAAAGGTGGTAGATGAATAATCAGATATTGGGATACTAAAGTTAATTTTCAGGGAGCATGCATTTAGGGATGATGAAGTTCATGTTAGGAGCTTATGTGGGATAAAAGAAAATAAGTGAAGAGGTAGGGTTAGGGTTTGGATAGAAAGTGTCCTCACAAAGCTCCTGTGTTAATGCAGAAATGTTCAGAGGTGAGATGCAGGTGGGGCATGGCTGGAGGAGGTAGGTCACTGAGGGTGTGCTCTGGAGGGTTTGTGCTCTCTGTGGTCCATTCTCCCCCACCTCTCTGTTTCCCAGCCACCATAAGCTGAGTAGCTTTTCTTCATCATGCCCCTCTGCCATAATTTTCCACCTCACTTGGACCTAAAACAGCCCACTCTGAACTGAACCTCTGGAACTGTGAGCCCAAAATGAACTTTTCCTTCTCTAAGTTGATCTTATTGGGTATTTTTGTCACAGTGACAAAACGCTAACTAATACAGGTAGAGAAATTGGAATTCAAACATATAGATAGAATATCCATGTGGTTATGAAAATCTCAAAAAATGGAAAGGTAGTGTAAGTTTTGAGTGGGTGAACCACCAAAAGCCTTTGGGATATACAGGGCACTTGATCCTCTCAAGAATTCTACATGGTATGGCATAATTATTTCCACATTATAGAAAGGGTACCTATTGCTAAAATTTCATTCAGAGAATAAGTGGTTGAGCTGGAATTTGAGCTTAAGTCCCTCTTGCTCCAAAGCTTATGAAAATTATTTCTATGCCAATATATGCATTCCATTTTTTCATGGACAACACCAAGCAGAAGGAAGTTAAGGCATGACCCATGACATTTTCAATTAGTGAATTCTAAGCCCAGAAGAGAAAAATCAAAGACAAAGTGCTGAAACACCAGGGGGGAAATGAAACACTAGAAATTCTTCATCTCATGGACATCATTAATCTCCGGACACTATCATAGAAATGTGACTTAACTAGTCAGAGGACTAAGCAGGGTTCTGGAAGAAAAGGTACATAACTGAGCTATAGAAGCTCAGAGCTAGAAGGAACCTTAGAAATTACTTTGTTCAACTCGTTTTCTTCTTAGAAAACTAGTAATCAAAAAAGTTGCCAGGCACAGTGGTACCCACCTGTAATCCCAGTGACTCAGGAGGCTGAGGCAGGAGGATTGCTAGTTCAGCAATTTGGCAAGGCCCTAAGCAACTCAGTGAGACTCTGTTTCTAAAAAAAGTACACATAAGGACTGGGGATGTGCCTCAGTAGTTAAGTGCCCCTGGGTTCAATCGCTGGTATAAAAAAAAAAAAAAAAAATTAAACCTTATATCATAAGGCTGGGTGGTTAGCCAGATCTGACCCAGGTCACATAAGGCTACCAACCCTTTGCATCATATAGATTGTGGGTTTTTGCTTTTGTTTTTGTTTTTTCCTACCACAAGAGAATTCGAAGTCAGAGTTCTTGAGAGAGTGTGTCTATCTTTTATGTGATAATAGTTGAGTTAAATCCATTTTGCTTAGGAGACTGTGCACACTGCATACACTGGCATTATTATTGGCATCCATGTGATTTTGCTGATGGCCAACTAGTTGCCTCTCAGATTCAGAAAAGTTCTCTTGCATAGAAACCATTCCTGTCACCTGCTCTAAAGCTGTGATCGAGTCTTATCAGAAGAGTCTACTTCCTGACTGGACCTTTCCCAAGACTTTGTTGAAGAACTGTCAGGTCAGGTATCTGCTGACAAGAAAGAAGAACAAAAATGTGAGGCATTAGAAAACCCTCACCACTGACATTTGAAAGTTTGAAAATGCATCAAATTGTGTTGGTTTCTTCAGTGAAGTCAGATTCAGCAGATGGGTGTGTTTCTGAACCTTCTAGCCTAATGCTTCTTCTGTAGTTGAGAGAAAGAAGCTGGGTGGATTGCTTAGAGCAGAAGCAGGTATGAATTAGGAAATTACTTCCTTGTCCCCAAGCACTTGCTTCAGGAATAATTGAACAAGTTTCATCAACATTACTAAACATTGTGTTAGGCATCCTTTGACTTGAAGACATTAGCATTCTAAAAGGGGGGCTATTAAAGCAAGTGGCAGTATAGGGCTTCATAAATTATAAATTTGCCAGTCATGGATGAATACAGATAAGCCTGCAAACAGGAGACAGCTGGTAATTAGAAGCAACTCTTTCTTTGATTCAATTAACTACCTAAGGAAACTAGGTTTTGATTTGTTTTTATGTTTGAATACTATAGCCATCTTTAAAACAAGAAAAAAGAATAACAGTCACAAGGCATAAAAATTTCTTCCTAACTTGCCATAGAAGTGCTCTCTCAATTATGATTAGAAATCAATAAAATAAAAGAAAATGACTCACCATGTGTTGTTGTGAATAATTACCATTGGTCAGCTCAGGAGGGCGAATGGGGCAGAACACCTTCCATTTCTGAAATCTTATCTTCCCCACCATTGAAGACAGACTCCTGCTTAGAACTGGTTTGACTAAACCAGGAAGGTAAGGTTGGGAAACTGGCCAGTGACTAGCAGGATTAAAATTGAAACAGAGATTCTCATTTTCCAATCCACCACTCTCTGCTTATAGCACAGATGTGCAGGAGAAGGAAACAAAATTCATGAACTCCTCTATTGAATCCTGCACTCTTCTCTGAGCTCCCAACCCTATCAAAATGTCAGACAGAAGCAGAATGTGTTCTTCACCTCCACCCCCAAGAGACAGGTGTTTTAATAAAATCTAAGAAATGTGGTCAATATCCCAGATGAAAGGTGTTGCCTAGCTGCAGTGACCTTTAAACAAAGGTCAAACAGATTTTTCCTAAAGTTTTTCAGGATATTGAGAGCCAAGTCTCCATATGATTAATCTAAGCATAATACAAAGAATTTATGAGAGGGTGCCTTTGAATACTCACCATCCAAAGATAAATATTAATAATGGCCAACATTTACTTGATGTGTTATTTCACAAAGTACAGTACATATACCTGTACAAAGGTCACAAATGGTATGCAAAGTGATTTGGGGTCCTAAACTGAATATTTGTTACTTTAAAGGTTGTATAATTGCTAAAATGTATATCTGAAAACATAACCAGCTCACCATTCATTAGAATGAATGAATATAGTTTCTCAGGATGAAGTGCAGTTTTAAGAAATGATTTAAATAGTGTCAATTTCAAAATTTAAGTAAATAAAAATAAGGATTCGAATATTGCCAACATTCTGTAAATAATAATTTGGTGCTTATGATGAAGTTCTGAATACTTTATAAAGAACTACATACTCTCCTCCATCCTTCATTTCTCTGGAAATGCTAATTAATCATATCTATGAGTTAGTGGAACTAAACCTACCTGGTTTTTATTTTGTTTTGTTTTGTTTTGGGAGGCACTTTACCCTTTGAACTACATCCTCTTGGGATTTGGATTTTGCAGAATTATTGGCAGATGTCTGAATCCTCCTGCTTTAAAGACTAATTGTCAGAAATCCTTCAGAGATGCCCTGGAGTCAGCTCACACTGGCTCCCAGGCTTCTCTTCTCAACTCTGCATTCAGAGACAGCACATTGCAGCTTAAAATTGGGCATCATGAGAGTACATACATCATGGACATTGACAAATGCTATAAATTGGGGTTTGCTTTTGCTTATTCTGGAGATACAGTTGTTAACTATTTTCCAAAATAGAACTGTATTTAACCTTTTGTTTTCTTTTTTGTGGTGCTGGGGATGAACCTAGGACCTTCTATGTTCTAGGGGAGTGCTCTACCACTATCACTGAGACACTCCCAGCCCTCATCCCTATCTTAAAGTCTAAATATAAAATATTGCTCAGCCTCTACATAATCAGAAACACACACCTAAGCATCTATTATAAATGTGGTAATGACAGAGTTGTGGTGTGGAGTGACACCTTCATAAGAAAGACAGGATTTTTAGTTTATTTCCTTTATTATTCTTCTCCCAAACAAATCTTCTTTTGTTTCATGGCCAAAAAGTAGGTCATTGACTCTCTCTGGACCCCATACTGGGTACTGGGGATTAAACCCAAGAATACTTTACCACTAAGCTACATCCCAAGTTTTTTATATAGTTTTTATTTTGAGACAGGATCTTGCTAAAATGTCAAGGCTGTCCTTGAACTTGCAGTCCTGGGATTACAGGTATTGGCCACCACTTGGCCCCATTAACTTGTAAAAAAGAGGCCTGTATAGTATGTTTTCCAAATGACACTAGTAAATCAATCTGCTCCTCTATCCTTTTATGTGACATATTAGTCTTATGCTGTATCTAAGCAAATTCTGATTCATAGGAAACTTCAAACTAATATCAAACGACTAGAACTGGGCATGGTGAGTCGCACCTATAGTTTCAGATACTCTGGAGTCTGAAGTGGAAGGATCCTTTGAGCCCAGGAATTTGTGGCCAACCTGGTTAACATAGCAAGACCCTTTCTGAAATAAGTAAATAAATAAGTACCAGTTTTCTTACAAGTTAGGGGAAAGAAAAAAAAAGTTAGACTGGGGATATAGCTCAGTGGTAGAGTACCACCTGCCTAGTAAGTGGAGGCCCTGAGTTCAATCCCCACAGTACCTAAATAAATAAATAAAAAGTAAAAGTTAAGATCTTTTTAAAAGAAGTAGAGTGTAGAGGTCACAAGAAGGCAATAAGCAAGCTGGAAAAGCTGTGGAGGGGGAGGGGAATCATGTTGCTAGGCAACCAGTAAATTCACATGTATGTATATGACAGCATCAAGATTTTCTTAGCACCAATTGACCTTCGTGTTTTCCTCCCACCTCCTTTGATGATCCTGTAGCCTGCCAGAAAGTATTTCTGTGAGGGAGTAGAGGGAGTCCTCAAATTTCAGAACCCTAGTGGTCAGCTTCATTGGCCATTCCCTTTAGAAATTAGAAACTTCAGAAGATATATAAGCATTCTACTTCCCTTCTACATTTATATTTGCTGATTCCCACTTGGTAATTACTACAATTGCACAAGCATGAAGCTCATTACAGCAAGACTGGGTAATTCCCCAGGGGAACTTCATCACTGATTTCAAGCACATGCCCTTGATTAATAGATTACACCTTGATTGTGGAATCTGTGATCGGACAGCAAGGACTCCAAGCTGAGAGAGTCACATTTCCTGGGATCTAACATTGAAGAAACTTAACAGCTCCACGTAGCACAGCTCCAGGGAATACAAATTTACGTTGTTGTTTATGTGACTAGTACACTGTGCAGAAATTATCAAACACTTTGCAGACAAAGAAAGCAAGGTCATTAGAAAAGATGACTTTCCCTAGTTATCAGGATTATACCTCAACTTTCTAGATGATAATCTTTCTAATAACTACACTGTCTAATAATAACAATAAGAAAGATGGTATCCTACTACATCAACTATGTGTGAGGCTCTGCATATTAAGTGATTTTCATACATTTCCTCATTCCCAAACATGATGAATGAAATAAGCAATAGGCCATGCAGGCCTAGCTATATGACATGTTAGCAAAGTCATAAGAAAGAATTGGTAGTTTTAGAAAGTCTAAGGATGGCCAGGCACAGTGCTGCATGCATGTCATTTCAGCTACTCTGGAGACTGAGAGAGAGATTGCAAGTTTGAAGCAAGTTGGGCAACTTAGTGAAAACTTGTTTCAAAAAATAAATAAACAAACAAATAAATAAGTAAAAATAAAAAGGGCTGGGATATAGCTCAGAGGAAGAGCACCCCTGATTCAATCCCGGGTACCAAAAAATAAAAATAAAAAATCTAAGTGAAATGCAATAGGTCTGACTTCATGACTGACTCTATCATACAGCATCCAGTTCATGATCTTACATTTTAGATCAATACCAGTAGCAAGTCAAGAGTTGTTTCTCAAAGAAGAATAGTTATTTGCTTTAGGAGCATAACATTGCTCTATAATCCCTATTGTCTTTGTTGTGATTCTCCTGTCAGGACATGTCATAAGCTTCATATACATTCTGATCTGCCATAGTTACCCCAGGAATTGCTGAATATTCTGACCCAGAAGAGAAAAATAGAAGCCGTCCATTTGGAGAGTCATATCTTACTCTGGCCTCCATACAAAGCTTTGGGAGTCACCTGCTGAAATTGGTCCCAACAGTACACTGAATATCCAAAAGACTCACCATGTACCATGCCTCTTTCTTAGTAGTAGAGGACACAGTATTCAGTAACATGTGTTTCTTGTTAAAAAATACAAAAACCTAATACTCCTCAGACCCTTGGAGCTCTATAAGCTTTATGTAAGTTATTTTGCAATATCCTTGATTCATGTGTCTTACACCAGTTATTCTACTGGTGAACCTGTTACTTCCTGACCTCTGGGGTCTATCAGCATGTCATCGGTGCAGGCATTAGTGGTATAGAATGATTATTTTGTTACTAGTCTTTATGGTCTAGATTATGGGACAGAGTCTGAATTGATGTATCCCAGAAACAAGAAGGCCACTCTTTATTGCTGATCCTGTCAAGTGAACAAATATTTCTGGTATTCGCCATTTATTGAAATTGATTTAAAAAAAAAAAAGAAAAGAAAAGAAAAGAAACAAACAAAAAACACCTTTTTTGGCTCCAGAGAGACTGTCCCTCTCTGGGCTGGCTACTTCTTAGTGACAACAAAGTCCACCCCAGAGCATGCCTTTGATGTAAAAACTAACAATCCAAAGTTATACCTCTATCTTGCCCACAAATTCCTGGAGACAATGTTTCTCCACCTTAATAATCCTGGGGCCAGAAACCAGGCAATTAGGGGCAACCCTATAGTGTAGTGCTGGCCAAAATTATTCACAATGGTGAATCCTCAACTGTTCATTCTGCCCTGATTTACCTTTCCTGTCCAATCCCCAATAAAGGCTCTGCTTTCCATGCTCTTTTGCCTTCTCCCTCCTGGTGTTTTTCCACATGGGTCTTCCTGGCATGCCTTGAATCTGTCTCTAGGACCTGTGAGCATAACAAATTTGCATTCCTAAGCCTCTCCTCTATCTCCTCTTGTGACCACATCTGACTGAACACCACATAAATATACACTAGCAAAATAGCTGCCCACCATATACAGAAGCTTTATAAATTTGCTTCAATAATAAAACTCTGAATGAATGAACACTCATAATGAAAATTATCACCTTGTTAGATTTCCGATTTACCATTCTGATACAAAATAAAGCAGGTTTTTTTTTTGCACTGACCAAATTGGTAAATAGGTCAGAATGCAATAAGGAACCACTAGAGAGTCTATTCAAATATTTGATTACAATATAATCTCTGAAATTCTCATCAAAATGGAATTTTGCTCTCCCACTTACTCTTCAGTGAATTTGGCCATTCTTACCAGAAAATTAGAATGATATTCTGTATTTCCAATAATTCATTTAATCATTCTGGATATCTAAGAATTTCTCCCAATAAAATAGCCACAACTATTTCAAGAGGATGCCAGAAGAATCTTACTAGACATATATGGTAGTATCATATAGTCTTTTTTTAGTGGTACTCAGCTTCACCTTCATGCAAAAGGTACAAAATATTTTTTAAGTGACTCATATTATGGAAAATTCTGACTCATATTGCAAGAAGTCCTTTTCTCTGTGACAGATCAAGTAAATTTTCTCTTTTCACCCATCCATGGGCTGCCTATTGATTTTATTCTTGAGAAACTCATAATTTTAAAATGACAGAAACATGTGCATGTCTGATAATATCTTAAGGCCTTCACATAATGCTTGCCCCACTGCATGATGTAGTGACCATACCCACCATGTTTCTGCTGTTATTTGGACTCAGATACTCTGGACTCCTGTGATAATCACCTTTTTGTAGGTGACCAAAATACCTTACAAGATCAACTTAGAGAAGGAAAGATTTATTTCAGGCTCACAGTATCAGAGGATTCAGCCTATGGTCAGTTGGCTTCATTACTTTGGGCCTGAGGTGAGGCAGAATATTATGGATGAGGGGTGTGATGGAGGAAAGTTTCTTAGCTCATGGCAGCTATAGACAGAAGTGGGGGAGACAAAATGGTAGAGGAAGGGAGCATTGAAGAGAAGATAAACCCTTCCAGTAATCTACTTCCTCCAAGTTGGACCCACCTCCCAGTAGTACTCTCAGTTATCAATGGATTAATCTATCTAATGAATTTATTCACTGATAAGGTCAGAGCCCTCGTGGTGGAATCATTGCCTTAAAGCCCTACCTCTGAACCTTATAGCATTGGGAACTGTGCTTTCGACACATGAGCTTTTGCAGAACATTCCAGATCCAACCACAACAGCTTCTCTCAGCCATACTAAGATCAAAGGAACCTATTTCAATGGGAGTTCTTTCCATTGGCATTTATGACCTTTTAAGAGCAGATTATAAAGCTGTTTTAAAATATTGTGATGCTTTTCTCATCAGCATAGTCTTCATGACAAGCTTAAAGATTCTACCTAAGTACAGCATAAGTGGACAGGTTAACACCAATGTGATCCATTCAGCTCCACATTTTTATACAAATTCCTGTAATTACTACTCCTGATTATGATATTACCCTTAATGATCATTCTGTGTCACTTAGTGTTAGCCAACATTTAATCAAAGATCATACAAATTAACCAAGAGAACTGGTAGAATCACAGCTGATTAGTTAACCCTAGCCCACTTCATGCTGAATCTCTGGTAAAATACACCCTTATAAACACTTTGAGTCTCCTCCATGGTGAAATATCCTCACAACCTATGTAAAAAAAAAAAAAAAAAAAAATGTCTAAACCTTAAGTGATATAAACTTACAAATCCTTTCAGGTTCTCCTGAACGTGACATTATAAATTTGCATTTTGTCACCCTAATTATATTGTGCTTGGACCCTACTTATCCTTAGAACATGAATAAGAGAAGAGACACGTGAAATTGGCATCTTTTTTCCACATAAGCAATGTGGCTTCTTCAGTAAATGAAAATATTATAGGCTAGGCATGGTGGTGCACACCTATAATCCCAGTGGCTTATGAGACTGAGACAGGATGATTGCTAGTTCAAAGCAACTCAGTGAAACCCTGTCTCTAAATAAAATATAAAAATGGGCTGGCGAAGTAGTTCACTGGTAAGCACCTCTGGGTTCCATCCTTGGTACAAAAAAAGAAAAATAAAAAAAATACTATAGACAGCATGTTAGAAAGTTTGTGGGGGAAGGGTGTGGAGTTGCATACCTGCAATACCAGCAACTCTGGAGGCTAAGGCAAGAGGTTTGCAAGTTGGAGGTCGGCCTCAGCAACTTAGTGAGACCCTGTCTCAAAATAAAAGATAAAAAGGCCTGGGGATGTAGCTCAGTGGTAGAGCCTGTCTGGGTTTAATTCCCATTACAGAAAAAGGAGAAGGAAAGGAGGGCTACAGAGAGGATAAAGGAAGGAAAGGAAGGGAAAGAGGAAGTTTGTGGAATCTTAAAAATCCAATGAAATCTTGTCATATATTCCATATGAATAGCTGAGATTCCTGGTTAAAGTCCTAATTTTCATTAAGAAATCTGATCATATTGTGAATTAAGTTGTTATAAAAATCAGCAACATGCAGAGTCAGACTGCAAATTTGAATTTCGACTAATTTAGCCCCACATCTGCACACCAAAAGTATACTATAAAAGTTTAGTGTTTTTCAAGGATTTGGAGCCATAACTAACATTATGAAATAAATTTATATCACAAATGAGTTCACATATTCATATAATTGAATCACAAATTACATAAAACATTTCTTATCCCACTATATAAAATGTACTTTAATGTTTTCTCTCCCATCATATATTATTTTTAAACCATTAGTCATGACTACACAATGATGTGTTTCAAGCACAATCTCATAAAGATTCTGAGTATTATTGGATGTCTTAAAGTAAGACTTGAGGTTTGAAACATCTGTTAAAATATCCACTGATGTTAGAACACATGCTACTTTTATGCTTCTTGGTTTTTTTTTTTTTTTTTTGCTTTTGTTTCTGTTTTGTTTTTTCCCCTTGGTACTAGGAATTAAACCTAGGATGCTTTACAACTGAAATACATCCCATTCCTTTTTTATTTTTCTTTTTAGACAGGGTCTTGCTAAATTGCTTAGGGCCTCACTAAACTACTGAGTTAGGGTTCAAAATTGCAGTCTTTCTGTCTCAGCCTCCCAAGTTGCTGGGATTGTAGGAGTATGCCAATGTATCTGGTTTCCTTGCATTTTTTTATTCTGTTTAAGTTGGTTCATAACCACAGCTACTAATTCTCCAGAACTTCACTCTCTGTGGCACAACTGGTCACAACTGGTCACAGTTGATAATTAGATTAGCAGTTTGTCAGTCCACAATCTGTCCCTACATCTTTTAGCACATAAATGGGAATTTCACTGTATTTTTTTCCACTTAGGTTCAATAACTAATTTTGAAAAGCCACTTTCCCATAACCCTGATTTACTGTAATGACATCTATTATTTATATCCTAGAATACAAATGAGTTTTGGGGACATATTTTCCACCCTGTTCCACATGGTTCTGATGAACTGGCAATCAGAAAGTACTGTTACCCTGACTGGCACAAGGTTGGCACACCACATCAAACTGTGTCAATTAGAGTCTCTACAAATGTGACTCCGTAGCAAATGTGGTAAGAGGAGAACCTTGAAGCAAGAGTCTAAATATTCTTGAATTTGAGGTTCTTGAAATTTGCCTGGTTTTTACTTTTTCCAAAGTTTGATGATAAGGGATATCTGAACATGGCACCTGAAAATATGGTACTTTGGCATAAAGATTATTTGGAGCTGAGGACAATTAAGAAATAGTAGACACAGCAGAAACTCTCTGCTCTCCCCCTTTCTGACCAAAAGCAGGGCAAAATTTTTCTCTTGTGAAGGAAAATCATCTCTCAGTAAGAAGAGAACAAACTTTATCATAAGAAACAGAAAACTGGCATCAAGATGAGTTTGCATAAACAAACCTTATCAAAATGACCCTTATTTTATGTTAGGATTGTGCACATATTTACTTTTTTTTCCTTTGTCTTCTCGCAATTTATCATTCTTCTTAAAATGGTATATAAACTCCCAGGCCTACCTACTTGTTTGGGGAATTTTTGCGTCTTTTCTGGGAAGTCTGTAAACCTCTTCTCCTGTTGATCTGTCTGTCAGTGTAATTTCACAGGCCACAGTAACTGAATTGGATAGCTACCCAATTTAGAACAAGGGCTTAGGGACAAGTCTAATTCAGTAAACCACAGGATCCCTATCAGACAGCTCAGACAGACAACACCCATTATCAGAGCAGGAACTCCTTAATTACACAGTTCTATGATTCAGATACTAATGGAGAATTCCCAATATTCCATATTCTAGCAGGCACTAATTCTCTAGTTGGGCTACTGTAGGTTGAGGTGGGAGGCATTCTTAATTCTAAATACCACGCCTCTTTTTGTGTTACTAGAGGTCAAATCCAGGGCCTTAAACATGCTAAACATGCATTCTACCAATGAGCAACATCCTCAGCCCACCCACTTGTTACTTTTGAGATGAGTCTGATACATTACAAATTAAAAATCCACTTTAATCAGCAATGTCTAGAAGCTTTATTTCTCAACACTGAATGTCTGCTGTACGAATTTTGCTGTTTCAAAGTACATATAATTTTAATACAACCTTGGAGATTGTAATGAGACCCATATACATAAGTTTTGGAAAGAGGGATATTTTGTTTCTTATGTAAGGTCATGGTTAAAACTCACTGACTTGGAAATTCTGCAGCCTGAGACTTGGAGGAAGGAGGCATTGTTTGATCCAACTCTGAAAAGCAAAGGGAGGTAGAAGGAAGGCAAGCAATCCTGTGAGACTCAGGGAAGAAAGGCCCATATGGCACGATTTTATACACGTAAAGCACGTTTGCTTAACAATGTCTCTTCTCCTTTATTTTTAGATTATCATATATACCTATAATTATGCCATATAAAGTTTTTCCCTTGTGGGGAAACAGGCACGTTCATGTATTGCTGGTAGGACTGCAAATTGGTGCAACCACTCTGGAAAACAGTATGGAGATTCCTCAGAAAACTTGGAATGGAGACCACCATTTGACCCACTTGTTCCACTCTTTGGCATATACCCAAAGGACTTAAAATCAGCATACTACAATGACATGGCCACATCAATGTTTATAGCAGTTCAATTCACAATAGCCAAATTGTGGAACAAAACTAGGTGTCCTTCAACAGATAAATGGATAAAGAAACTGTGATATATACACACAATGGAATATTACTCAGTCTTAAATAAAAATGAAATATGGCATTTGGATGGAGCAGGAGAATATCATGCTAAGTAAAATAAGCCAATTCCAAAAAACAAAGGGCAAATGTTCTCTCTAATATGTGGATTCTAACTCACAATAAGTAGGGTGGGGAATAGAAAGTTCACTGGATTAGACAAAGGGGAATGAAGGGAAGGGAGGAGGATAGGAAAAGGAAAGATAGAATGAATCACACAAAATTTTCCTTTGTTCATACACAACCAGGGTAACTCCACATCATGTACAACCACAAGAATGGGGAGTTATATTCCATCTATGTTTGATATGTTAAAATACATTTTACTGTCAAGTGTAACTAAAAAGAAATAATTTTTAAAATTTTAAAAAGTTTATCTCTGAAATAATCTTTTTATCTTACATATTAAGCCCTCTAAACCCTAACATATTAGAGAGAAAAAAAAAAAGGGAAAACTGAGTATTAAAAATAGGTCAGGAAATGTTTGATAATATAGTAAGGAGAGTCATAAAATACTGGCATGGGATGGTGTGGCCTATAGTAGAGACCACTAGTTTCCTCTGCAATATCTATTTGCTCTTCTTCATTAACAGAGCTGTATTGTGTTTCTGGCAGCAATAGTCTTGTTAAAAGACTACCTTTCCCAGACTTTCTTGCCAGAGGGGTAGTCAATGAGATATAATCAGAGTGGTGCTTCCTTTTTCCTTCCTTAAAGGAAAAAGTGAACCCTCTACCCTTGCCCTTACCTCCTGGTTTTCCCATGGAGACTCAAATTGACAGTCAAAGCTCCAGAATCTAACCTGATATACAAGGCCATATTGAGTGTGCAAGATGCTTGCTAACTGGTAGGGGGAAAGCAATGATGCTTCCTGGCTTCCTGATGATATGAACTTCAACTGCCTCATCTCAACCCTAGACACTACCTCCAGATCTTTCTTAAACAAATTTCTGTTTTGCTTAAATTGCCTATTGGGATTTTCGGTTATTTACAACCAAACCATTCTGGAGGAAGAATATGAAATATAACCTTATGCCAAGTTATTTTCAAGAGAGGTCCTCAAAACAAAGTCTCTGAAATACAAAACTTAATATAAAAATTAAAACTGCCATCAGATGGAAAGTAAAATGTTCTCTTTTAGGGCATACCCAACCCACAGCACAGGTTGGGCACCTGGAGGAGGCCTCCATTTGCAGAATCTGTCCAGAGAGCATCATCTCAGCACCACTTGCACCTTATCAGTTCTCACTGCTTCCTGACCCCCAGTGGCCATTCTCTTTCCACCCAAATCCTGCCCTCCAGCTCCGGATAGTCATCTCAAGTGTGGCCATGGATCTTCTAGAGTCTTCTTCTCCACCCCACCTCCACCATTTCATGCTGCTTTGCTTAAACGTCCCAGAAATGTCCAGCCCAACAGCCTTTCTGAGACAGATTCCCCTCACCAGCTCACTGCACAAAATCTGGACGGTGTGAAGCAAGGAAAAATCAACAAGGTCATAGATGAAACGCCACTGATTACAGCTGACTAATCCACTTTTGTTGTTGTTATTCTTTATTTGTTATTTAACAGAGATTGAACTATACCCCAGTCATTTTTGTTTTTTATTTTGAAACAGGGTCTCTCTAAATTGCCAAGTCTGGCCTCAAATTTACAATCCTCTTGCCTCAGCCTCCCAAGTCTGTGAAATCATAGGCAGGAGTCATTAAACCTAACTTTAGTTCTTTTTGTTTTTAATTTTGAGACATGGTTTTGATAAATTATCCAGGTTGGCCCTGAACTTAAGATCCTCCTGCCTCAGCCTCCTGAGTAACTGGGATTACAGGAATGTACCACCAATCTTGAATAATCATCTTAAAAATCTTGCTGCAGATCTGAACATGATGACACATGCCCACAATTCCAGCTACTTGGAGACTGAGACAGGAGGACTGCAACTTCAGGGCCAGCCTCAACAATTAAGTAAAACAGTCTCAAAATTGAAATAAATAAATAAGGCTGGGGATGTATCTCAGTGGTAGAGTATCCCAGGTTCAATACCCAGAACCCAGCCCAAAAAATGCTTAGTTCAGTGCTAGGGGTAAAATGCAGTGGTAGAGCTTTTTCCTGATATGTAATGTATAAGGCTCTAGGTTTGATACATAGCATTAAAAAACATGTGTGTGGGGAGTCAAACTGATAGAAAGATGCAGTATTTGCAAATAAACACTCTCATCTTTCCATATACTTTCAATTGTCTCTAGATTACTTAGAATACCTACCTACATTTAAATACAATGTAAATAGTTGTTACGATGTATTGTTTAGGGAATAATGCCAAGGAAATAAGTCTGAACCTGTTCAGTGTAGATGCAGTTGTTTGTATATTGTAAATATACAATCTTCAATTCGTTGAATCTGCAAATGTGAAACCTGAGGATATGGAAGGTGAAGAGGACTTCTCCTGAGCACTTGGTCACCTGTACCCTCATAGCACCCAGCAGATTCTGGAGATAGTCCTCTCTGGGCCACACTGGGAGCAGGTATCTCTGTAAATGGACTTTGTAGGCTGCTGAACTGGCAGGTATGTGGCCATGTGGTCCCTTGGGTAGCTAGATTCCTTTCCTCTCCTTACTGTGCCTATCTCTGGCACCCTGGTAGAGCCTCTTTCTGGTATGCTTGACACCTGTTTATATGGCTGAGTCCTATTTGCGTTCTTCCTTTTCCATCAGATGTATTCAAAAATTGTCTCTCTACATGCTCAAATTATTCCAGGGCCTCCATTTATACTTGGGCAGCCACAGCCCCAAATCAGCTTCCCAGAACAATGTGCTCCCACCACCATATCAGTATGAATGCACACACCCCTGCTTTGCTTCTCAGAACCTTCTCAGAATCCAGCTCTATATTTCTGCACCCTCACCTCAAATCTCTACCTCTGCTCATACATGTGCTTTTCATCCTGTCACATCTTGACCTTCTTCGCCAGTATTGACTTGGTATTATAGTTTGGATCTCTCTCTCTCTCTCTCTCTCTCCTCTCTCTCTCTCTCTCTCTCTTCTCTCTCTTTTTTTTTTATCCCCAGTACTGGGGATTGAAACCCCCTAAACTATAACGAACTATATCTCCAACCTTTTTTAATTTTTATTTTGACACAGTCTTACTAAGTTACTGAAGCTGGCCTCAAACTTGTGATACTCCTGCCTCGGCCTCCCAAGTGTGGAATTACAGGTGTGTGGCACCACACCTTGCAGTTTGGATCATAAATGTCCCCCAAAGTCAGGTGTTGAAGGCTTGGTTTCCAGTTGATTGTGCTGTTGGAAGATGGTGTAAACTTTAGTGTACTAGAAGGAAGTTAGGTCATTGGCAGCATGCCCTTGAAGGTAATATTGGGACCCTGGCCACATCCTTTCTCTCTTTGCTTCCTGGCTGCCACAAGGTGAGCAGCCTTCTTTACCATGTGCTCCTGCCACAGTGAAGTTCTGCCTTACCACAGGTCCAAAACAAGTGGGCCAACCATGCACTGAAACCTCTGAAACTAAGCCAAAATAAATCCTTCCTCATTTTTAAGTTGATTATCCCAGGCATTTTGTCAGCGATACAAAGTGACCAAATCACTTGGGGACCTAGGATGAATAACTTAGTCCCTCTCTACCTCCATTTCTTCATCAGAAAATGATAGGTTGAACATTGAAATAAAGAGCCCTTCTAATTCTCAAAAGCTGAAATATTTTGTACATGGAAACTTTCTCACCTATGCAGATGCTCTCTCCCATTCATGCCTGTATCTATGCTGATTTTATAATATGGATAGCAATAGTGATAGCTGACAGTCATAAAGCACACACTATGTGCCAGACTTAAAGCTAAGTGTTTTGCATTCATTTTGTACTTTGATCTCTCCTCACTAATCTATATAAGGTGAACAGAATCATTCCTGCTCTTGTTGAAGAAAGACCAGAGCATTAGCACAATATTCCTAGGGTAATAGGGAGTACAACCAGGACTGGAAATTGAATCTGACTCCAGAGTTCATGCCCACAACTACTGCGCTATGCTAAAAGAGTGTCATGAGCCTAAGGGTTGGTGTTTCATGCCAGAGTTCTAGGTTCAAATGCGATGCTGCTATGGGTTGGATGAGTGTCCCCAAAGGTCCATATGTTAAAGGCTTAATACCCTGACTGGTGTTATTGGGTAGTGTCATGGACCTTTAGTGGGAGTAGCCTTATGGGGAATTCTGGAGATCTTTGGGGACATGCCTTCAAGGGGGACTGTGGAACCCCAGTCTCTTCTCCTTCCTCTCTGTTTCCCAGCCCGCGAGATGATCTGTATGTTCCACCATGCATTCTGCTGCGGTAAGCCACCCCCACCAGAAGCCCAAAGCTTCTTGATCTTAGATGAGAATGTCCAAAATCAGGAGTCAAAAATTAGCCTGCCTTTTATAAGTTAATTGCCTCAGTGATTTCATTATATATACGGAAAGCTAACAAAGATGCCCATATTTAGAAGTAGTTTTGAAGACAATGTCAGTATTTAATAAATAATCAATTATTACCAGCTACTATTCTTGTTGTTTCCAAAGCTATTATTCTTGTTTTCCCATAACTGTTTCCTCCTGGGAGCAACAGATTCCTTTTGGCTGCAATATATTGAGGTCAAACAGATAAATTAACAACACTACAGTAGTGGAAACTCCAAAAGTGACACTAAATAAGTTTTTAGAAGAAGGATTCATTTTCTCAAACCTGGCAGAATTCAATCTTTTCAAACTCTGATTGCTTCTGAGGATTTATTTATTTATTTGTTTATTGCTACATACAGAATTCAAAGAATTTATTTAAAAGTATCTGGGTTTCACTTAAAAACTCTACACCAGAACAAGCAGATATTGTGCTATGGGTAAGGAAACGCTGCTGTTTCTAGGCAACAGATGAAAGCAACAGAAGAGAATCAAGCAAACAACCAAAGCTCAAGGCTGTAAAGTCTGTATCCCACTTGGCTTCTATGACCTTGAGCAAGTCACTTGCTACATGCACCTTTTGCTCCTTGTTCTGTTAAATGCAGATAACAAATTCAACCTTGTTTTGAGAAATCACCTTCTAAAAGCTACCTGCTTATAAAATGTATAATTAAAACATGTAGTAGAAAGTTATTTAGCCATTAACATAATTGTCTGCCCATTAATACACGTGTGATCTTGGCTTTCATGCATTAATTATTAAGAATTCTTCAATCAGAGTCTTCGTGAATGTAAATTAGAGCTAAATTTGTGTTCTATATTGAGGTTGAAAATATGCAAATCTCAAGGGATCCCCGGTCTGAGAGCTGTAATTTATAGGAAGATATGAATAACTGGATATAATTGTCCTTCTGCCCATAGTTATTTCAGACTAAATTGGGTTTAATTTAGGTAGATCCTGAAAACTACTTAACATCTCATTAGAGAGGATGGCCCATGAATCCCTAAGTTTCATGCACTACTCCTGTACAACTAATTATTATCATTCTTATTATCAACAATAAAATGATGAAAATATAACTAATTACTTAATAGAGTGGTTGAGCATCAGTAAACAAAGAAGCACTCGCATTTTTCTTGAGTTATATTTAATTAGATGGTGAACATAAAATTCAACCTCACGATACATCTGAATTCATTTTGATGGAGATGAAATGTGCTTATGAGCATTTTGGGGAAAAAAATTTCAATTTGAACATTTCATCCAAGAAGGGAAGATTTGATGGGATTTTTTTCAAAAAGCAGCTGAGAACAGAGTATGTCAGCACTTAACTTCTTGAATTGTTTTTGTTCGGGTCTTTCTTTTCCTTTTACTCTTTTTTCCTATCTTTCTTTGACTATTTTTTAATGAAAAAAATAATGATTTAGAAAAACTTCCAACACATTATTTTGATATTTTTATTGGTGCATTATAATCATATAAAATAGTGGGATTTGTTGTTATACATTTATACATGTATGCAATAGAACAATATAATTTGGTGAGTATCATTTTCCATTATCTCCCCTTCCCTATCCTCTTCCCTCCCCTTTATGCCTTTCCTTTATTCTTCTGATATCTTCTCTATTTCCATGAGATTTCCACTCCACCATCTTTTCTTCTTTTTTTCTCTCTAGCCTTCACATGTGAGAGAAAACATATAACCTTTGACTTTCTTTTTTTTCTTTTTATCAAATTATTTTATTATTAAATTAGAATAATTTCTTCAAAATGTAACCCTTGACTTTCTAAGAACAAACAGCATTTTTATTTGAAGATTTTCCTTTTTTTTTTTTGGTACTGGGGATTGAATCCAGGGGCACTTTACCACTGAGGCTGGCCTTGAACTTGCAATCCTTCTGCCCCATCCTCCCAAGTAGCTGGGATTACAGGAATATGCCACCATACCCAACTCCATTTACTAATTTTGAAAGCATCCCTGGTGAGGAAAATCCTGTTTAAATCAACAATAGAGGAAAACATCAACTATTATTCATAAATCTCTCTCTTCAGTTATCAAAACACAATTCATAATAACCTCTCAAAGGTGTTCCCTCTTTAGGAGGTTAGTCGTGTACGCTGGAGGCATCAGGTTGACAAGTGAAGTCAATATTTGTCTTAGTTTGCATATCATACTGAAAGATCAAACAAACAACTCTTGTTATAACAAATGAATTGGTCTTGATCATTATGTTATGCTATTTCTGTTAACAAAGTCAGCAGGGCCCCAAAAGGTATTTACCAAGGAAGTCATACAAGAAAACAACACATTTCATAAGACCACAAATATTAAGAATATGTGACCCATAATAGTCTTTTAATCCAAATTTACAGAAAAGACAACTACACTGTCCTTTAAGGACTGAGGCCGCTACCTCTGTTTACCTTCAAGTATAATGGTCTACATCAGCTTGAGAGGTGCATACTGCCAATGAGGTGAAATGTATGCCTCAGGAAGGGGGATCTGAGTTAACCCACCAAAGCCTCCACTTCAATTTCCCCATATAAGTACAGGCTTACCTCATATACTTACTGTTCAGTTAATGAATTTCACAGCACAGACTCTTGAAAAGGGTCATTTTCCAAACAAGTGATTCCTCTTTTCTAACACAACTGTTTTACCCCAAGATTTGATAAATAACAATTACTGTTTAACCTTACAGTTCAAGCAGAAATACCCATGACTTTACTCAGAGATGCATGTATGGGATGGTTTAAGGATCATGTTCTATGTTTGGTGACCCAAAGATGTCTTGCTTTATCTAGTTACGCTATTACAAATTGAATAATTGTGTCCCCCACTCACTAAAATTCATGAGTTGAAATGCTAACTACCAAGGTGGAAGTATTAGAAGGTGAGACTCTGGGGAGTAGTTACATTATGAGAGTGGAGTTCAGTTGAATGAGATTGGTTCCTTTATAAGAAGGGTCATGAGAACTTGCTTTATCTCTCTCTACTCTCTACCATGTGAAGTAAAAGGAGAAGACAGGCATCCACAAGCCAGGAAGCAAGCCCTCATCAGAAACAAATATGGTAGTCATTTGATTTTGGGCTGTCAAGATTCCAGAACTGTGAGAAATAAATGTTTATTGTTTGAATCACCCATTGTATGATAACTTATTTCAGCATCCTGGGCTATAAGACATAAGCTGAGCAAGAATAAAGAAGTAGCATCTCCTTGTAAAAATTTGCCGGTGCCTCTGTTTCCAGATTCTTTATCAGTATACTCTCTCAGTGTCTCCATTTGACCCAAAACATCTTTTGGCAGATGTATAACATTACTTTTTTTGTGCAGTTTTAGTGCAAGGTAATTGTGGACCCCCAAATGTTTGAAAAGTTGGTGAACAAAATGGACAAAAAGAAGAATGCATGTTATAGTTTGAATCTGGAAGTTCCTCCAAGGCCCACATGTGAAATGCTTGGTCTCTAGCATGGCACTGTTGGAAGGAGGTGGAACCTTTAAAAGATATAGCCTAGTGTGGGAAGTTAAGTCAATGGAGGTGTTCCATTGGAGGGATATTGGGATTCTTGCCCATTTCTGTCTCTATTTTTTCTTCCTGGACACCATAAGGTGAGAAAATTCACTCTACCATGTGATCTCCTCCATAATGTGCTTACTCACCACAGGCCAACTGTCAATGGACTGCAACCTCCAAAACTGTGAGCTAAATAAACCTTTCCTTTTTAAAGCTCAGGTATATTGTCACAGTAATGAAAATCCAACTAACACAATGTACATTCCAAAGAATAACTCTGAGCTATCATCTGTTTCTTGTTTGAGTACACCATAAACCTTTAGTATGTTATGTCCAAACTATATTTATTTATTTTGCAGTACTGGGGATTAAACCCAGAAGTGCTCTATCACTGAGTCCCCAGATGTTTAAAAAAAGTTTTTGTTTTTACTTATTTTTATTTATTTATTTGAGATACTGGGGATTGAACCAAGATGTGCTTTACCTCTGAGCTACATCCCCAGTTCTTCTTTACTTTTCATTTATTTATTTATTTTGAGACAGAATCTCATCAAGTTGCCCAGGCTGGCCTCAAACTTGCTATCCTTCTGCCTTAGTCTCCCCAATTGCTGTGATTACAGGTGTGCACCACTATGCCCAGTCAAACTATATCTATTAACCTTCAAATTATTCTTTATAAGCTATATTAAATTATTATTGTTATTAATTATCATTGTTTAGTTGATATACTTTTGTATCTATCCAAATTGATTATCATTTTCTTTTTCTTTTTCTTTCTTTTGCTGGGGTTGGATCCAGGGCATTTTACCACCAAGCTACATCCCCAGTCCTTTTTATTTTTTATTTGAGATAGAGTCTTGCTAAATTGCTGAGGTTGACATCAAACTTGCAATCCTCTTGCTTCAGGCTTTCAGTCATTGAAATTATAGGCATGTACCACATTGAATATCTATATGCTCATTTTAATTTCTCCCATTAAAATTAATGATCTTTTTGTTGTATTTTCACTTTTCAGTTTATAGCAGGGTTTGTAGGAATAAATGATAGTCACCAGCCAAGGAATAAGCATCACCTGATACAAATGTGATCTATATAAATGCATTTTTGCACCTTCTCAGTGGTATCTTTCCTCTCTAATTAAGTGGTACCTCCATTGGGCCAAAATGGCTCAGTTTTTCCTGCCTTTTTTTTTTTTTTTTTTGGCAGGCTATTCCACCTCCCTGGAATTCTCTGTCCCATCCAAACAACACACATGCCTCAAAATCCTACGTGGTTGCCACCAATAGCCACTATTTTCTCTGGAATCATGACTGTCCCAGGAAAGCCCATTGTGCTAAATGTTACCACAAACCTGGTGCATGAGCCCAAGTCTTCCTCCCAAGACTGGCAAATTCTGTTGCTTTTTTCCTCACCAGCAACAACTCTATTAGCATCTAACAGGGAGCTGGACAAGTTGTGAGTGCTGAATGAATATTTTTTAAGTCAGAATTCTATAAAATTAATTATTGGTTTTCAGTTCATGATACAATGGGGCCAAATATATGAATACCAAGTCATTTTTTAAAAGTGCTCTATTGTGTTTTATCCTCTCAGGGTGGTCTGAAACATGGGAGAATGTTTTTCCTGTGGGCACTGATGGGAATAATCACACAGTGGTTAAGTGCTTGCCTTCGGAAACAGCCCTAAGTGTGAAATCTGGCTCTACTGCTTACTATTTGGGGCCACTGAGTTAGTTTCTTAATCTCTAAGCCTCAGGTTTTTAATTAACAGCAATAAAAAAAGACACCTCCTTTCAGAGTTATTGTAAGGCTTAAATGAATGTTATTCCTTCCATTATCTCTTTGATGATGTTAAACATTCTTATTCTAAAGTCATTTTCAGATTGCTCCATTATTTACATTTCTTTGGGAGTAAATGCGTCCCCTCATTTATGAGCCTACTTCTTGTCTCTTTTTTTTGGTATTAGCTTTCTTCATGTGCTTTGGACTTGGATTTTGTGGACTTGTCATGAGTAGGAGTTTCAAACTGTATTTTGTTTGTTTTTGCAGGACTGGGATTGAACTCAGGGGTGCTCTCCACTGGGTTACATCCCCAGTCCATTTTATCTGTTTTGAGACAGGGTCTGGCTAAATTGCAGAGGCTGACCTTGAACTTGCAGCTCTCCTGCCTCAGCGTCTGGAGTATGTGGGATTACAGGCATGTACCTGGCTTCCATTTTTTATTGTTTGTTTTATTTTGTTTTGTTTCATTTTGTTCTGTGGGACTGGGAATCAAATCCAGGACCTCACTCATGCTAAACAATAGCTCTGCCATTTAGCTACAGTCCCAGCCTTCTTTTCTTTGAGTTTAGCCTTTCCTTATGTTGTGGTTTAGATATGGTTTGTCCCCCAAAGATTCGTGTGCTGGAAGCTTGTTGCCCAGTGTAACAATATTTCATGAAATGTGATTTGGTCATGATCCTTCTCATTAAGGGATCAATGCTGTTTTGCAGAGTGGTTTGGGTCTTTCAGCCTGGCCTCTCCCCAGTCTCTTGCTTCCTTGTTCACGTTTGTGTTCCTTCTTTACTTCACAGTGGAAGCCCCTTCTTCTTCTTTGCCATTCTGTGATGCAGTCAAGCAGCCCTCAGCGGGATGCTGACCCCGTACTGTTTGAATCTTTTGGTCATCATAATTGCTAGCCACCCAAAACATTTTTTAAAATATATTTTTAGTTGTCAATGGATCTTTATTTTACTTATTTATATGTGGTGCTAAGACTTGAACTCAGTGCCTCACACATGCTAGGCAAGCACTCTACCACTAACCTACAACCCTGTCCCCCCAAAACTTTTTAATTTATAACTTTCTCAGTCTCAGGTATTTTGTCACAACAATGTAAAACAAACTAAGTCACCTTTCTAGCAACTTTGCTGTTTCTTCCACAAGGCATCTCTGTGACTCTAGCGTGAGTGAGATCTTATATAAGAATTTCAGTGTTCCTGCAATAATTTGACATTGAAAATATTGAAGCTGCATTGACTGAACCACCCACAAACCATGGAATCCTTTATAGAGTAAAGCTGTGACCATTTCCTCCTGACTCTAAGATACATAATGTTCTAAACACTTTGCTTCCTTTGGCCTCTTCTTGTAGGCCAGGGATTTGGTGGAATTCTCCAGTTTCAGGCAGTGTGCCTGAATTTGGTCTCACACTTTTATGGGGTATTTTGGTCCCAATTATCCACAGAACTTGCACTGTTCTTCATACCCTGAGATACCAGCTGGCTTATAGTTTTAGGCCTCCTCATTGCTTTATGTTTCTGTCCTATTTTCTGCTCTAGAGACATCTTTGTTTTGTTTTGGGAGAAGGACATGAGTTCATTATTTATTGAAGTATTTTATATTTTAATACTTTTGTCTATTACTGATCTGTGCTTGGAGCTACAGAGAGAGAAAAGAATAGGGGCTTGAGGGTGTTTGAAATGACATAGCAATCTTGACGTGCAAAAAGGATCCAGGAAGCCTTCCTAAAGTAGGTTCATGTAAATTGGACTGCAGACCGTGGATTTCAAGAGGTGAGGAAGGGCCGATGGGCAACATGAGGATGGATTGGAGCTTCAGTTTGGAGGAAGAAATATGGAAGCTATACATCTGAAAGCGCAAAAAGATCAGTTGGCACATTATGTGGTGTGTGTGTGCATGTGTGTGTGTGTGTGTGTGTGTGTGTGTGTGTGTGTGCATGTGTCTGTGTATGTAAAGGAATCCTAAGAGTTCAGGCTGAAAAGGAAGACAAGAGCAAAACTGAGAGCTCCAATGTCTTATTTTTACTTTTGTGGTACTGAGAATTGAACCCAGGGATACTACCACCATGCTATATCCAACCCCTTTTTATGTTTTATTTTGAAACAGGTCTCACTAAGTTGCTGAGGTTGGCCTTGAACTTGTGGTCCTCTTGTTTCAATCTCCCAAGAAGCTGTAATTACAGGCATGCATCCCTGTGCCCAGAAAGCCCAAAGATTTTTAATGACTTACCCAGCCCTGCTCACTCTAGGCACCTAAATTTGAGTCAATTCATGGCAAAGCCATATTAGGGACGAGGAAGAACTTAGGAGGAGAAGGACTAGGTACTCTTTTTCATAGGGAGTTTGCCCTTAAGTTCTGAATGGGTGACATTCATAAATGGCACATATACAGATTCAGTTCTCAAGATCTTTCAAAAAGCTACACATGATAATAAGTAAAAATGGTAATAAGTAAAAAGGAGCCAGGCGTGGTGGTGCACACCTGTAACCTGAGCAGTTCAGGAGACTGAGGCAGGAGGATCACAGATTCAAAGCCAGCTTTAGCAACTTAGCAAGACCCTGTCTCAAAATAAAAAATAAAAAAGGCTGGGCATGTTGCTCAGTGGTTAAGTGTCTCTGGTTTCAATCCCTGGTACCCATCCCCCAGAAGAGGAATAAACCATGTATGTCCATGTTTGTATGTGTGTATACTGGGGAGAGAGACCACTGGACTGGACACTCCTGGAATCATCTACTTCTACTTCCTTATTTTGCCGGTGAGAAAAATCAGACATAGGAAGAGTAAGTGACTTGTCTTACGATACACAAATGTATACCCAAGACTAGAACCCCTAACACAGAACAATTTTATTCTTGTTTCATCCTCAGAGAGAAGTAGGGCAATTAAGAAATATTCTTTGGAGCTGTAATGTTATGAGTCAAGTCATAGGAAGTGGCATTTATAAGTCTGATCTTTCAAAAGCAAGTTCTGTAGAATACTATGCTGGTGGGTCTGATGGTTTGTAAAATGTAATTGAAATGTGTTTTCAGCAAATAAAATGCACTCCGTTGTTAACACTCTATTCTGGAAAGTGATATGGACAGAAGGAATGAGATATATTTTCATGAAATAAAAATGTGATCCCATTTTCTCTGGGGCAGCCATTATGGGTTACAAGGGTTGATGTTATAAGGCACAATAGACCAGCAAGGTATGGACTCATAACTGGCTTCTTAGGTCTTTGGTCTCTAACACTCTTAATTTGGCTCTTGACCTCAGAACTGATGTCCTGAAGAAAACTTTGTTTCAAAACTGGGTCATAATTTTCCCTCAAATCCAACATTAATGTAACAGATTTGGCTTTTAAAATTTTCTTTTTTTCTTGCCAAATATGACCTTCTCTATAAAGATTCTATTCATTAAGTAATATTGAATTCTGACATTTTATTAAACTTTGGTTTGATTTCTAAAAGCAAGAACAACATCCTTAACACATAGTTTAGGAGACCCTAACAAAGTAGAGGAACTTATTGCCTATCCTACTTTGATCCATTTCTAGAAATACTGCTGATGAGATGATCTTATCACTAGAAAGACTATGTGATTTTATCATCTTTTAGAGTATGTGTGTGTGTGTGTGTGTGTGTGTATTTTTTAAAAGAGGTTTAGATATTTAAAGCTAGTAATTCCCTCTGTAAGAAAGAATCCTAAGGAAGTAACAAGAAACTTGAATTAATATACAGATATGCTTATCACTTAATCATCTATTAAATTTAAAAAATCAGGTTAAATGTCAAACAGTATAAAGGGAATTAAATAAATTATCACAGATGCATATGACTTGAGGAATATTTAAGAATATGAGAAAACATCTCCTGTAAAGTAAAAACTCCATGAGAATAGAAACCAGATCTGAGTTTGCTCAACACTGTGTACATTATTCCTAGCATAGTGGCTCAATGAGTAGTGGTTAGTTGAGTGAATAAATTGATGAAAGTATTAACTTAAAAATAGAAGAATTCAAAACTGTAAATGAATTTTAAGTTAAACTATTCTTTCTCAAATAAAAGATGCCAAAGAGATACTGTCACTATTATTGCAAACAAAAGCAATAATTCAAAAGTATTTCCTTCTTGTGGCTTTATACCATGTAAACATAATTAAAATGTGTTTGCTTTTGAAAGTAGAAATATGTTTCTTGGGTGCTAATCTAAAATTTTGGTACATATGATAAACAAGTTGAAACTAAAACAAAAGATAGACTGGCTTTTTTTTTTCTAATCAATTTTCTCCCCTAATTCTATTATACTGAACTGTATCTTTCAGAATCTGTTCTGTGTTGCCATAGCAATCAGCTCCCAATGTGAAATTATATCACACTGGCTTTCTTTCAAGTTTCAATAACGTGCCACTACCACGCACTTTTCTTTCAAAATGTTCAACTCCTCTAATCACTGAGCACCTTAATAGCCTCACTTTTGGGGAACTAAAGTGGGAACTGGAGCTCAGGAAAAAATTCTATATACAGAGTGGGAGTAAAGTGAAAGGATTAGGAAAAAAGTAGAATTTGAAAATAAATTAGTTTGCCATAGTAAATAAGGTTTGACCTCTCTTTCCAACATACCATAAACTTTCAATTTATAAATGATATACTAGTGGATGAATTAAACATTAATTTGAAATGAGAGTAATTTGAGAGTAATTTGAGAATAAGATGTACATTTGGTATTAGAATATCCTTAATATAGAAAGAGTCTTTACAAAGCAATAAGGAAAAAAATACATATGTATATATACATTCAGTTTTGGTTTGGATACAGTTTCAGTGTGACTCCATCGGTTCATTTGTTGAAATTTAATCCTCTTGTGAAGTATCAGGAAGATGGAAACTTAATCTAACTATGACATTCAGAAACAAGGCCTCTGGCTGGTTGTTAGGATTAAATAAGGACTTCAAGACTGAGTCACACTATGGAAAGAGAGTGAGCAAGAGATCAGAGGCAACACACATGTGCACTCTGTAATTCTTGGCATGTAATACCCTGCACTGCCTAGGACTCTGCCAGTAAGAAGGTCATTACCAGATATAAGTCTTTGAGCCTCTAGACTGTTAGCTAAGTAAAAATCTTCTTTATAAAGTCACCCATCCTCAGTTATTTTATTACAGTAATGTGAAACAGACTAACACACATGGCAATAGAAAAATGTGGGCAAGATATAGATAAGCAGTTTACAAATGAAAAAAGTAGATTGGTCAATAGACATAAAACCATATGCAATCTCAGCCAGGAATGGTGCCACAAACCTAAAATCTCAGCTACTTGGGAGACTGAGGCAAGAGGATCAAGATTTTGAGGCCAGCCTGAGCAACTTAGAAAGACCCTCTCTCAAAAATAATCTTTTTGTTTTTTCAAAGGACTGTGGATGTAGCTCAGGGTACAACACTTGCCTAGCATGTCTGAAGCTCTGGGTTCAATTTCCAATACTGAAAAAAAAACTTGTGTAATCTTTCCTGGAGTCAAAGAAATAGAAATAAAACAAAATACATCTTTTGTCTGTTGATTGATAAAAATTTAAAAGGATGATAATGCCAATATAGTCAGAGTTAGAGAATTGGGTACTCTTATATGATTTGGTAAGAATGTAAATTAATACACTTTTCTGGATATATTTTAAGCCAGGATTTCCAATTGCAGGAATGTACCCAAAGGGGAAAATAATGGAGAACTAGGAATATATATTCACAGAGGTATTTATATAAAGGTATTCATTTTAGCTTTGTTTTCACAGACAAAAAAGGAACCAACCTCAACATCTGTCAGTAGAGAATGGTTATATAAATGATGACTTCCCCCATGTAACAGAAGGTTCTAAAGTTATTGAAAATAATGATGCAGACCTGTATTTCTTGGCCTGAAAAAATGTGGAAAGACGACATGGAAAGATATTCATATAACATGAGGGAGCAAGGAGATGAGGATTTGTAACACTTCTGGAAATACCCTTGGAAAAATAAATGTGTGCAGGTTTCTAGAGAAACAGCTCTATGAGTTGCGGTTCTGGCTCAGAGACATGCTTACTAGTGACTTTTATAAACTCTGTGTTGTATGAATATTTGTAATCAGCAAGTTGAAATCAGGAAAAGAATGAGATATTTCTATTTTTGTCACACAACTAGGTAAATTTCTTACAGAAACATTGAAACATAATTTCCTAGAAATGTTAATCTATCAGGACTGAAGTGGACCTTGGAAACCAGATAGTCCTAAAATAAGTGGCAGTGATTAGGTAGTGATTCCGGCAAGAAGCTGTTACTCAACAAGTAATTATTAAACATGAACCTGGATTTAACTGTCTCCTAAGAAAGAAAGCCCAGGTTCAGACAGTTGAAGTTCACACTGAAGTCTCCTGATTCCGAGTGGTTGTTTTACTTTGTTCCTACAGTACTCAGGATTGAACCCAGTGGCACTCTACAACTGGGCTACAGACCCAACTTCCCTTCCCCTTTCTTCTCATTCTCCTCCTTCTATTTTTAAATTTGGAGTTGGGGCCTCATAACTTGTCCAGACTGTCCTCACACTTGCAATCCTTCTGCCTCAGCCTTCCACGTAGCTAAGATTACAGGTGTGTGCCACCATGTCAGGTCATACTTAAACTTTCTAAAACTACCAAATCCTTTCTTATATCTTGGCCAACATGTCATTGATCCAGGTCTGCAGGGCCCATAGCTTATTCAATTCATCATATTTAGGAATGAAGAAATGTATGGAAATCACTTAATATGCAAAGCCTTACACATAGTTAATGTTTAATATAGTAAGATAGCAGCATTTTTATTGTTATTATTAGTAATATAATTAGTGATAATCCCTAATCACTGGGTTACAGGTGTGCACACCACACCTGTGTGGCTGAGTGTCTCATGTTTAACCACCTGAACACACACCATCCCCACTGTGCAAACTCGCTCTACCCTCCAGCAATGTCATGTGGCTATACAAAAGTATAGCTAACAAAGATTTTAGTTTTTTTAATGGATGACAAATCTTGAGGGAAAACAACAACAACATAATATGAATCAAACAGTGAGTGGAGTTTACATAGAAATTATAGGCCTGTGTAAGAATCTGGAACTAATTACAAGGTATTCCCAAAACAACCTCTTTGGGCATCACATGAATTTCTGAAAATAACCTGAAGCTGAGTGCTGGCCAAGGGCACTTCCTGTGTGAAAATTCAGTTGTTTGTTTTTAGTATACTCTAGTGCAAAATTTCTAAGAATCTTTCCTTGAATCAAAGACCACAGGAGATGAAGCTATGCAGTTACCTCCCCACCAAGGAAATTAAAAGAATCCTTCTGAAGAAGCATATACAAACATTAATGACAAATTCCACATGTACAACTATAACACACCAATAAAAAAAAAAATGGGAAAAATGAAGCCAGAATTGGGGACAGGCAGTTAGTGTAGAAATAGGGGAACGGGTCAAATGGAGGAAATGACGGCTATGAAAGCCATCTGCCTCTGGAAGTTGGAGACTGCCCCTGGGAGAATGGAATGTTAAGGATCTCCGGAGCTCATTGCTTACCAAATTTACCTGCCCTTATCAAGGACTGCAAGCAAGGAGCTGCTAATTAATGCCCCCTGGGCCCTTGCCTGCCTGAATCACTTTGGCCCTACCCCTACCCCATCCGCTTCTCACTTTTTACATCTCACCTGCAAAACCAGGCCTAGTTGCCTAGGCAGGAAGGAGAGATAAGGGGGAAGAGAACTGGAGAACAAAAGAGACCTTAACCTATAAAAGATATAGGGTGCACTCACTTCTTGGGACTTTAGAACATCAGCCATGGCTCTCTTCTCCCTCCCAGGAGAAGTCTGTATTATTACTACTTTTAAATAAAACCTGCTTAATATGCTTGCCTTGGCGTGCTTCTCTAGTGTTCAAACTTCAACATTAGAGGGAGCAGAACTCGTCACCGGTAAACGGCGGTATCAAAAAAAAAGAATTTCGGCCACTAATATAAATCAATTTTTCTGACTTAAAGTAATTCCAGTTTCAAGTTTGCTTGTGACACAGGAGACAAGTACGGAAGGAGGTGGATTAATGCAGAAGGCCCACATTCTTGACCTGGCCTTTCACTAAAAAAAGGCCCTAACTTATGTCTGGGAGTTCCTGCTGTGTCTTCTGAGGAATCCCACACGTGACCCTCAATCACAATCTCCAAGGAAATGCACTCACAAAAGATTCCTCTCTGCCAGCCTCTTCTCCAGCATTCAAACCTTGACCTCACCACCGCCATCCACCAGAAGAAGGACAAAGTTTATTAAAAACTCTTTCAGCTGCTTCCAAGGGTGCCAAGCCTGAGTGAGGAAGCATCACCAACTCTGAGTCACATTTGTCACCTGGAATGGAAAGGAGCTAAAACTGCTCCAATATCTTAGAGTCAGAACCAGCAAGGAAGAGACCCTGCACCAAAACAGCCTCCTTCCTCCCTCTCTCTCAGGCTCTCAATAATCATCCCTTCCTCTCCTTCAACAAAAAAAGGCTTGATGCAAATCAGTTCACGTAAATCTCCTCTTATGGACCTGCCTCCAACTCATCAGGCAGGTGTAGACAAATCTGAATCTTGGAATAGGCTCAAATAAAGATCTTGGCTACATGAATTTTCCTTCTCATTTTATACTCCAAAGAAAAAAATCTGTTTGGAATAAAACCAGTGTGTTATGGTTTGGGTGTGATGTGTTCCCCCAAAAGCTCATGTGTGAGGCAATGCAAGAAGATTTAGAGGAGAAATGCTTGGGTTAAGAGAGCCTTAACCCAATCAATGAATTAACCCCCTAATAGGATTAAGTGAGTGGTAACTGAAGGAAGATAGGGCGTGTCTGAAGGAGGTGGATGATTCCGGGCATACCTTGGGGTATATATTTTGTTTCTGGTGAGTGGAGTCTCTCTGTCTACTTTGTGGCGGCCATATCCAAAACTGCTTTCCTCTAACACACTCTTCTGCTGTGATGCTCTGTCTCACCTCAAGCCCTGAGAATGGAGCCTGCTGTCTTTGAACTGTGACATGTGAACCCCAAAATAAGCTTTCCCTTCTTAAAATTGTTCTTTTTAGGTCTTTTGGTCACAGCAGTGACAAAGGTGACTGAAACAGACTTCTCCTTTTAGGTCTGTTCACACAGCAAAAGAAATACAAAAAACTAAGGGGACAGCTCAGTGGTAAAGCATTTACCTAGCATGTGTGAGGCCCTGGCGCAGTACAGCAAAAAAATAAATAAATAAAAATCATTTAAAAAAATAGAAAGTACAGCACATAAACAAGGATCCAAAAAACAAGACCCAAACAGAACAAGCCCTTCCTCTGGCTTGAACTTGTCATTTCTATAAGACCAAATGAAATTACTCTTTAGATAACTCCTTCACAGTTACCAACATTTTAATTTTATTTCAATTTATCAAAGTGAACTCTAAAAATGCGTTATGTGACTTTCACAAATACACTGAAACACTATACACATCATGTAGCAGCTAAAAGTATAACACCTGGGTCTGCTCCATGGTGCAGTGTTAAAATCTAATATCATAACAAGAGGGGTCGAGCACTGAGGCAGGAGGATCACAAGTTCTAAGCCAGCCTCAGCAATGTAGGAAGCCCCTAACAACTTAGCAAGACCCGTTTCAAAATAAAAATATTAAAAAAGAACTAGGGGTAATATATAGTTGGGTCCACATGAGTATGCTCAGATCAATGTATGTCAAGCATCAGGGATTATCTACGTAAACATGCCAAATTTAGCACTTCTTAATTTGACCAGTCAGATAAAAATATAACTTGTTCAAGAGATCAATGTTTATAGCCTCAAAGTCATTCAATATTTAATTTAAATGTAATCCGGTTTATACCCAAAGTTCTGACATTTCACAGGTTTTTTAAATTTTGCTTTACTTTTCCTCATTACCAGTAGCCCAGGCTCAGCACAACATAGTATTGCAAACAAGTACCCAGGTGCTAAGCAGTTTCAGAATCTCAAATCTAAGGCCTACCTGACAAGGAGTTCAGATAGGAGAATAGTGCTCATTGATACAGCTTGCCCAGTCCTAAAAGGCATGCTTGATGGCAACAATAGATTCCTGTTTTCCCTACCTTCATCTAGGAGGAAAGATGGCAACATTCAATTCAAGGTCATGTTAAATAGGAAAGCATTACCAAAATGGGTTGAAAACTAGATGTAAAATCTAAATAAAAGCTCCCAAACATCTAGACATTACTCTTTTATTGTTTCTTTAATTGGATCTTGTTTTATTATCTTGCATTTCAAATGCCATGTACTCTTATTGAGAAAAATTAGAAAATAAATAAAATCAAAAAGAGCATGAAGAATGTTCAGCCTTCCAGCATGGGCATTAGTCTCTGTCTTTTAAAATTCTTCGCTGTTAAGACCCCACATATAGCCAGGCAGGATGGCACACACCTGTAATCCCCCCAGCGACTCAGGAGGGAGGCAGAGGCAGAAGGATCTCGAGTTTAAAGTCAGCCTCAGCAAAAGCAAGGTGCTAAGCAACTCAGTGAGACCCTGTCTCTAAATAAAACACGAAATAGGGCTGGGGATGTGGCTCAGTGGTCAAGTGCTCCTGAGCTCAATTCTTGGTACCCACCACAAAAAAAAGACCCCACATGTAGATGCTTGAGGTATGTGCTCTTTTGGTACCCATCATAATTTAGGTCAGTGGTTCTCAAATTTGGTTGTACCTTATAATCACCCAGGGAGACTCTAAATATCGTGTTAGTCAGGTCTCTCTTCTTATGACTTAATCAGAACTTTGAAACTTCTGCAATGAGACCCAGGCATCTATCTATCTATCTATCTAACTATCTATCTATCTACCTATCTGGGGGTGGGTATTGGGAATTGAATTCAGGGGAACTATACCCCTGAGTCACATCCCCAGCCCTATTTTGTATTTTAGAGACAGAGTCTCACTGAGTTGCTTAGCGCCTAGGCCGGCTTTGAACTTTTGATTCTCCGCTTTCAGATTCCTCAGCTGCTGGGATTACAGGCGTATGCCACTCCCCAGCCCATGCATCAGTATTTTTAAAAATTCCTTAGGCATTTTCAAGGTGAAATTTCTGGGTGAGATCTACACATCAATATATATTTTTAATTTTTAAGTATCTCCAAGGTGCAAACAAGTTGGAGAACAATAGCCTTATCTAAAGAAACAAGAGTGAGGAGATAGGTTGGGGGTGAGATAGGGCAGTGGTGGTCAAACTCATGTGTATCCATTTCAGCTGGGAACTTTGTGAAAGTACAGAAGACCCAGGCCCTCTCCACTTTCCATGAACTCTGGTCTTCATGTTCTTTATCAGTTCTCCAAGTAACTCAAATACACACCAATTTGGGGAACTGTCAGTTAGGTGACACATTCCTTATTATTTGATCATGTCTTAAGTTATGTGCTCCTCCTTCTTCCTCACTAGATTATAACTTCAAGAGTTGGGCTGTACGGTACAGAGCCTTTAGCTACATGTGGCTACTGAGCACTTGAACCATGGCTAATTCAAACTGAGTAGAGATGCAAATGCAAAGTGAACACTGGATTTCAAAGACCTAGTACTCATTGAAATGAGAGTATTTTGGACATAATGGGTTTCTTTCTTTTCTTTGCCTGTTTTTCTTTCTTTCCTATCAATGTGGCTATTAGAAAAATTCAAATTACACATGTGAGGCTGGGCATGGTGGGAGGTTCACCATGCCCTTGAGAGGTTGAAGCTGGATAATTCCAAGTTGAGGTGAGCCTGGGCAACATAGAGAGACCTTGTCTCAAAAAAAAAAAAAGAAAGAAAGAAAAAAAGAAAAAGAAAAAAAGTGGGACACATATTACACATGTGGCTCCCGTTGTATTTCCATGGGACAGTCTGCTCTGGGGGCAGAGCAGCTGGCTCAGTGATTGTGCATTAAAGAAGCACTCAATCAATATTTTTTGCAAGTAAGAATGAGCCAATGAATTAATGAATGAACACAAACAGATGGTTTTTCTTCAGATAAAGGAGAAACTTTTGGAAAGTAGATGCTATTTTGGTTTGGGTTTCCCCAGAAGCCTTCCCTAAGAGGATTCAAGTGCAAGATCCCAATTTGGGCGGGATCCCCCAAAATCCTAGAAGAAGAGTAAAGAAATGAGAACCGGAATGGCAGGAGGACGCTCATCATTATGGGCAAGTGGAACATAATCCTGCTGGGACACATTAGGAAATAATGCAGAATATGTACTTAGGAGTTATCTCTACTCACCCACGGTGAGGAAGCTGGGCTATTTATATACCATTTTCCATAAGTCTTTGGTTGAAAGCTGCTAGGAGGAACTTGGAAGCTTCTAAGAAATCTGCATGCTCCCAGGGTGAGGGAGCTGAGGTGCTTCCCATCAGTCGTTGGTTGAAAGCTGCTAACGGGCTAATTCTCAGGCATTTCTGTCCTACTGTGGACTCCAACAGAAAGAGAAAGGCTGCCTGCCAAGACATGGCAGTGCTAGTGGGTACATGTGCAAAAGTGATAAAACTGAGGGGATGGGACAAGCCACTTCCTCAAGGGCCACTTTGTTATGTTGATTATTTTCAGATGAAGGCAATTGAAAAATAATGAGCACAGGCTTTCTGTGAGTTCCCGTTACCTACCTAAAGACAGATCCCCAAAAGGAATTCACTGACATCGATCCCCTCCCCAGAAGTTTCATCAGTCAGAGAAGTTTAAGTCTTTTCACAAGAGAGGAGACAGGAAATTAGCACCACACCCAAACTTTACTACACACTATCTTCTCTTCTTAGGGCCTACTCCTCTCTCCTAAAAATCATTTGTTGTCCCTTAACGTGGCAATATCTTCTCCCCATTTCTTATGAAGAGGGTAGAGAAGCTCTTAAATCTCACTCGTTTTTTTTGGATGTCCATTCTTCTTTCCTGTAATGCCCTCATGCATGTAATAAATAAGTATGCCTTTTTTCTTGCTAATCTGTTTATTGCATAGTCTCAGTTATCAAACCATAGAGGGTAAAGGGAGTCTTTCTTCTCCTAGTGGGGCATAGCCAGGGACAGTTTATAGCTCCTTTTCAAACAATTCCATAAATTTTACCGTCTAATAAATAATATTGGTACCACCATCAGGCAGTTCTATACATCCCAAAAGATGGTCAGTAAAGGTCTTTTGGAATCCTTTGTCAGCCCCTCTTTGTTAACTCCTTTCACTTCCAGTTCTATATTAGAGACCCAAACATGTGGGGAACAGGCTCCCAGCAATTAGGCCACTTGATTAAAAGTCATCCAACCAGGGGAAGGTGAGTGGAGAGAGTTCCATCAATGGGTTCAAGTCATAGTTAGATAGGATAATTAATTTTTGGTGTTCTGTTGCACAGAAGGATGACAATAGTCAAATATTATATTGTCTATTTTAAAATAGCTAGGTGGGAGAGAGGATTTTAACGTTTTCACCATCAAGAACTGATAAGTGTTTAAAGTGATGGATAGCTATTACCTTCCTTAGAGCATTACACAATGTTTACATGTATTGAAATATCACACTGTACCACATAAATAAGTTTATGTCAATTAAAAATAAAATAATGCTTTTAAAAAAGGATTTTCCAACTAATATAACCTCACTCCTCTATGACTGACTTCATGATTCTTCTTTTCATCTCCTGATAATGTGGGTGAATTTTGGGGAGTGATTTTCTTTCTATTGTTTTCTCTATTATGATGCAGACACCCCCAGGGATGTGACTGACACTTATCTTCAGATTGCTTAGGATACATGCACATGGGCCTGAAATTGTAGCAGCTAAATGTTTTAATAAAGAATCTCAAGTTTCAGAATATTTTACTTCACTCAGTATTAAATCACTTCACAGAAACCAGAACATAGCAGTTCCATTTCTAGAGGTTAATTCAGTCTGGTTCTAATTTGAAATAAATTGGAAGAGGCTCTGAAATAATTGTGTTAGACACAGTGAAGTGAAGCAAATAAGACAGAAGAATTAGTAAATGAATTGAAAATGAGAAATAACTGTTTGGGGAGAAATTGAACTCAGAGCAGCCCCATTTTCATAGTAATTTTAAGTCTACTTGATGCCATAAAAATCTGTTTTCCATGAACCATTCATTTCAGTCAGACTTTAGTTTCATTCAGAGGATGTGGGTCAACTCACTGTCACAACCTATCATTGCTAGAATTTTACATTCAAGATCTTTTCCCATAGTATTTATTTCTCTCCTCTGGAATTCAGACAGTATAGAAATAAACGTTGTTTAATAGTGTGTTAATCAGCTTTCTAGCATTATGACAGAATAACTGAGGTAATCAACTTATAAGAAGGAAAAGGTTATTTTGGCTCAAGTTATCAGAGGTTCCAGTCCATGATCAGTTGGCCTTGTTGCTTTGGGGCCTGTGGTGAAATAAAATATAATGGAAGTGAGTTCTGGAGAAAGCTACTCACCTCACAGCAGCCAGGAAGGAAAAACAGAGAAAGGTTAAGAGATTAGTTCCCCATATCTCCTTCAAGGACACATCCCAAATGAACTAACTTCTTCCAATTAGGCCCCACGTCCTAAAGACTCCACCACTTCCCAGTAATGCCACAGGCTGACATTCTACCTAGTCTTTAATACATGGGCCCCTGGGGAACACCTGTCCAAACCATAGAAAGAGATATTCACATTATGAATAATTCAATCACTTTATTTTTAAAAGAGAGAGAGAGAGAGAATATCTACCAGACCCTTAAATAGTTGGGCTATCATAATTTTAAAAAGAAAACTGGACATTTTAGTACAAATAATGACAATTTAAATGAATCCCCCATTCATGCATTCCTTTTTCTGAACAAACACAAGAAAGAGCATTTGCCTAGCATGCAGAAGGCCCTGGGTCCCATACCCAGCACCACAAAACAAATACATATGAAACATAGAAGATTGGCAATCCAAATGTCTATCTACAGTCAGGTGTGTTAGATAACGAGTCTATGTGGACAAACAGACCCCACGAAGCACCACATAATAGTTGCCATGAAAAAGTATGGTCTCTGTGTTTCCAAATCTACTGATTTTTTGAGAGGGCCAAACCTCTCAAATTTTTAATGAGAAATTTCCCTTTTGAAACATTGGCAACTAATTTAATTTGGGAGGTTGTGTACTGGGGATTGAACCAGGGCTCCTTTATCAGTAAACTACATCCCCAGCCCTTTTTATTTCTACTTTGAGACAGGGTCTTGATAAATTGATGAGGACCTCACTAAATTGCTGAGGATGATCTTGAACTTGGTGATCCTCCTGCCTCAACCTCCTGAGTTCCGGGGATTACAGGCATGCAGCACTATGCCTGGCCTTAATTTAAAAAAAAAAAAACAAAAAACAAAAACAAAAACAAAAAAAACCCCTATAGACCTACCTGCAAAAGGCTTACATCCAAGGGCATGAAAAGGTTTAAACTAGACTCCACCATGAAACAGAGAGAAACCTAGGAACTAACTGATATAGACACCAAGATCTATATGATGATGTACACTGCCCACCATCAACTTGCTGTTCTGAAAGAAAATGATATGTGAAACCAAAATTTTATAACAAAATTTTCAAAAATGGGAAAGTGGGATATAATAATCAGGGTTCAAGAGAAATAGAACCAATGGCTTATAGGGGAATGTATGGTTTAATTTAGGGAATTTGTTCATGCGATTGCTGAGGCTGAAAAGTGCATAATATATAGGGCAGACCAGTAGTCTGAATATTCAGGCAAAAGCTGGTGACATGGTCTTGAAGCAGAATTTTCCATGAGCGTCCAGTTTTTGCTTTTCTGAACTTTAACTAACTAAATGAGGCTCAGTCATGTTATCCATGGTCATCTCCTTTGTTTAAAGTCAACTGATTGTAGATGCTAGCCTCATCTACAAAATATCTTCATGGCAATACTTAAAACAGTACTTGATTCAATAACAAAGTATTACAGCCCAGACAAGTCGATACATGAAACTAATTCCCCCATGGGACAAGTGCATCAAGAGAGGTACAAAAACTACTGCCAGTATTCAGAAGAATGAGAGATCAAAGAAATTTCTTGTCTATTTTTATTGCAGTACTGGGGATCAAACCCAGGGTCTTTTGCTTGCAAGGCAAGCACTCTACCGACTGAGCTATCTCCCTAGCCCTCAAAGAAATTTAGAATTGAAAATAATCCCAGGGCTGGGGAGATAACTCAGTCAGTAGAGTGCTTGCCTTGCAAGCATAAGGCCCTGGGTTCAATCCCCAGCACCGCAACAAAAAAAAAAAAAAAAAAAAAATCCCCATGATTAAAAAAAAACTAAGGAAATATGGGCTCATAGTAATAGAAGACCAAGAAGAAAAAATATTGATCAAAAGTTGTCAAGCACATGTTAGCTAAGCTATTATTATTTCTTTCTTTCTTGTTGTTTTTTTGTTGTTGTTGTTGTTTTTGGTTTTTGGTGTTTTCTTGATACTAGAACACAGAGTCCACTTTACCACTTAGCTTCATCCCCAGTCCTTTGTATTTTGTACTTTGAGACAGGGTCTCGAAGCTTCTTAGGGCTTCACTAAATTGCTGAGGCTAGCTTCAAATTTGTAATTCTCCTGCCATAGTCTCCTGAGTCTTTGGGGTTACAGGTGTGTGCTGCCATACCTGGTCAAGTGCTATTTCTTTTAATAATCTCAGCTATGATAACCCATTATGAAATGGGCTAGAACTATCATTACCCTCATTTTATTTTACTTTATATATTTGTACTTGTGGTACCAGTGATTGAACACAGGGGTGCTTCACCACTAAGACCTAGCCGTGCACCTTCTTATTTTTTTATTTTGAGAAGTTGCCCAGTCTGTCCTCAAACTTGTGATCCTCCTGACTCAGCCTCCTGAGTCTCTGGGATTACAGGTATGCATCACCACACCAGGCTTTAAAACTTACTTTATAGGTGAAGGCGCTGACCCCAATATTTCCTATATCACATAAGTATGATGGAGACAGGACTCAAATTAAGATTGATTGAAAGTTCTAGAACCTCAATCACTATTTCCCTAATAGCCTCCCTAATGCAATTATGCTTCATACATGATCTTGTTAATTTTCCGAAAGGCCCCAGGAGATGTGTTCCCAATTTACAAATGAGGAAACTGAGGCTTAGAGTCCCAAGTGGCAACACCAAGATTTGAACCTGGTTTTTCGACTCTGAACTTGCATTCTGATGACTCCAGCACGTTGCATGACTACCACTTTAGCTCTAATTATACAAGAAGAATGCATCTAAGGGTGTCATTGATGTTCAAACCTGAACAATGAAAGGGACGGGGCTTAAATTAAAATAGTAAAAAGTGTTGGATGTCCATCAGGGGAATGCACACATTAGCTGAAGAAAGAAATATTTATCCTTAGAGATCCTGGCTGTTTGAACATTCATCTTGGGCTGGGAATATAGTTCAGTGGTAAGGTGTGTGCTTAGCATGAATAAGGCCCTGAGTTCCATCCCTAACAAACAAACAAACAAACAAAAACCAAAAAGCAAAACTCCCTAAAAACCAGATAAAGTTGCAATCACTTAATAGGAATGTGTATTGAGACTCTGAATTTTGGTTATTGATTGGCAAGAATAACAACACAGCACTTTCCACCCACATAGAAAACAACACCAAAGTTGGCTTCTTTTAAATGAAAATATTTCCTTGGCTTTCTCTTAGTTACATATTTTTAGCAAAAATTAAATATACTCTGCAAATCATGCCTTCATTTCTTGGGAAGGGAATAGATTCATTTCAATCTAACTTCAAAGGAGCAACAAGCAGACTTTTCTTTCCTAGGCCACTTTGAAACACTCCTACACTATTTTATCCTTTTCCCTCCAAGTTATTTTTTCCCTCTCAGAACGTAGAGTATGTGAGAAATCTGTACTGTTCTATTTTTGCTGAGGAATGAATTTTGAGCTCATAAATTGTCATCTATTCAATTGTTATCCTTTCTCTAGAGCTTCATATTACAGTCTATGCCAAGTTCTTTTTCCTCCTATGATCATGATGAAAACAGAGATACAGGCAATAATTTAGCTATTCTTCAAGATTAAGTGATAGTCTTTAATTGTAAATATTATGTTTACCTGAATTATATCTCCATAATAGTCATCATCCAACTACTCATAATTTTAAGTTGATGGGAATAATATTACAAATCAAATAGTAAAAATAAACACTATATTCATTCATTCCATTGTGTACCCTATTGTGTACCCGACACTGGGGTACACACACATTTAAAACTTGCAATTACTCTAGGAAGTTGCTAGTAATCATTCTCCCCATGTTTCTAAGAAGGAAACCCAGGTAAAGCTAATTTCAATAATTTGTCTATGTTTGCACAGAAATGGACCTGAGAATTAAAATGAAGCACCTATACATAATGGGAGAAGATCTTTACCACATGCTTCTCAGATAGGGCCTTAATATCCAGAATATACAAAGAACTCAAAAAACATAACACCAACAAAATAATAACAATAACCCAATTAATAAATGGGCAAAATAACTAAACTGATGCTTCTCAAAAGAAGAAATACGAATGGCCCACAAATATGTGAAAAAATGTTCAACATCTCTAGCAAATAGGAAAATGCAAATCAAAACCACACTGAGATGTCATTTTACTTCAGTCAGAATGGCAATTATCAGGAATGCAAATAAGAGTTGGCAAGGATGTGGGGGAAAATATATTCCTACCTTGTTGGTGGGACTGCAAACTAATGCACCCACTCTGGAAATTGGAGATTTGGGAGTTTTGGAGATTCCTCCAAAACTAGGAATGTAACCACCATATGACCCAGCTATTCTACTCCTCAATATATGTCTAAAAGATCTAAAATCAGCATACTACAGGGACACAGCCACCTCAATGTTTATAGCAGCACAATGCACAATAGTCAGACTATGGAACCAATCTAAGGTGTCCTTCAACAGAAGAATGGACAAAAAAAAATTTGGTGTATATACACAATGGAATATTCCTTAGCCATGATACAGGATAAAATTGTCTTTTGCTGGAGAATGAATGGAACTGCAGACTATAATGCTAAGTGAAATAAGCCAGACTCAGAAAGTCAGAGATCAAATGTTTTCTCTGATATTTGAATCCAGTCTAAAATTAGGGGGAGGGGGAGAAATGGAGGGAAACATCAAAATAAAAGAAAGATCAAGGGAGTAGAAGGGTATTGAGGGGGAGGAAGAGAGGCAGGATAAGAGAAAAAGAGTGGAATGAATCTGACCAATTTTCCAATGTATGCATACAAATATATTACAGTAAATCTCACCATTGTGTATATCCACAAGACACTAATTTTACCAAAAATTTTAAATAAATAGAAAATCAATAGAGTAGAGGAAAGGTAACAGGGGAGGCAGGAAGGCAAGGGCAAAGTTAAGTATTAGGGACTTTATTTGGAGAAATTATATTCCATGTATTTATAACTATGTCATAGTGAATCATATTGTTATGTGTAACAATAAAATAAATAATCACAAAAAATAAATAAATAAAATGAGGCCTCTAACTACAGAGACAGTCAAGTAGTCATAACAGGTACAACTCCCATAAAATAGTGGCAAGGTGTTATTTTCTAGTTTTACTCTTTCTTCTTAAAAATTTTAAATTACATTTTATGCAGGCAGGACAAATAAATACAGATATTTCAGAGGGAAATCCTGAATAAGTAAATGGCCTGATTTATCATTCAGGGTAGATGCCAGTCAAAAGTGAGCTGCAGCTGGGAGCAGTGGTGAACGCCTATAATTCCAGCAACTCAATAGTCTGTGGCAGGAGGATTCCAAATCAACAAATTGCTGTCAGCCTCAACAATTTAGCAAGACTCTGACTCAGAATAAGAAAATAGCTGGGTGTGGTGGCGCATACCTGTAATCCCAGCAGCTCAGGAGGTTGAGGTAGGAGGATCGTGAGTTCAAAGCCAGTCTTAACAATTTAGCAAGACCCTAAGCAACTGAGCGAGATTCTATCTCTAAATAAAATATTTTTTTTTATTTTATTTGCATTTATTTTATGCTGAATTTATTCCCGTGCCATAAGTTTTTGTTTCTTTAGTTTCTTCTGGGATATCTTTTTCTTCTGTGCAACCTCCTCTTCTGGTTTAGGAACAATCTGTTCCTTTTCAGTGAGGATCATCTCAATGTGGCAGGGGGAACTCATGTATGGGTTAATCCGACCATGAGCTCTGTAAGTACGGCGGCGCATCTTGGGTGCTTTGTTCACCTGGATATGTTCAATGACCAGAGAATCTACGTCTAAACCCTTAAGTTCAGCATTACTGTCTGCATTTTTAAGCATATGCAGCAAAAATTCAGCACTCTTTTTGGGCCACCGTCCCTGTGTCCAGCCCCACTGTTTGACCTGGGCACACCTACCAACTCCACCATTGTAACGCCGGAATGGCACACATTGCTTCTTTAAAGTGACATCCTTCAGGTACTTGGTAGCTTTTCAGATATGCATACCCTTGATGGCCTGTGCAGTTTCACGGGTGTTCTTAAAGTGAACGCGAAGATTTGAACCTCTTGATTTGCATGACTTTGTGGGGATTTCTGGGTCAAGAGAGTAGCGGACCATTTTCACAGATCACCTGAGGCCGCTTACAGGAAGAGCTAAATAAAATATTAAAAAGGACTGGGATGTGGCTCAGTGATTGAACACCCCTAGTTCAATCCCTTACCAATAAATAAATAAAATTAAAAATAAAAACTAAAAAGGATTAAGATGTAGCTTAGTGGTAAAGTGCCCCTGGGTTCAATTCCCAGTACCAAAACAAAAAAAAAAAGATTTATGAATCTACTCCTGAGAATAAACTATAAAATAGAAGGTGAAGCTTGGGAGGCCCAAGGTAGGGTTGCAGGTAAAGTGAGAAAGCGCAACAGGATATTGGGTGTGGCAGTGGGGCAAGCCTGGTACTTGAGTGGGGGGGTGGTGAGAGGAAGCCTTGCAGGAAGTATTCTAGTTCTACCAGCCTGAAGGAGATAGAAAAGGCAGGAGAAAGACAGCAGGGGTGGAAAGATAAATCATTCATAATCCTTTGCATATGCAGGATATTTTACAGGAATCTTTATGTGTGTGACACCATTTTGCTATTTCACAATGCTTATTATATAAAAGTATTATCTGTAAAGGGTTCACAGTGGTACACACCTGTAATCCCAATTACTCTGGAGTCTGAGGCAGGAGGATTGCAAATTCAAAGCCAGCCTTGGCAACTTAATGAGACCCTGTCTCAAAATAAAAAATAAGGACTGGGAATGTAGTGTAATGGTAAAGAGCTATGGGTTCAATCCCCAGTACCAAAAAATATAAATAAATAAAATTATCTATAAATGGATATGGTAAATTCTGGTTACTCAGTTGATATCAGAGTATAGTCCCTCTTCCTTGGAACTATGAGCAACATTCTGCATGTGAATGTCAGAAGTACGGTTTTTCTGGTGATTGAGTTCCTGTGGATTTCCTTGATGAAGTGATTGTTTCTTTTCCAGAAAGATGTCTCCAGTAGCCCTTTCCTTTCTTTCACTTTCTTAGTTTGCAATGTTAAATTACCACAATTCTGGGGGTGGGGGAGACTTCTCCAAATTGTGAAGGTGGCCAGGTCATGACAATGACATGGAATTCAATTCTTAACAAAACAAGTCATAGCCCTTTGTCACTCATGACAAGCCATTGGATAGCTCCAAGTAAGTTTCCTCTTATGTCTTGCCAGCTGGGTTGAAATAGGCATTTTGCTTGAGAAAACTTAAAGTAGGGAAAGATAAGACCTCAGGAATCATTACTGTTAATAAAACTTGACATTGAAGGAGCTGGGCACTGTGGAGCATGCCTGTATTCCCAGAAACTTGGGAACCTGAGGTCAGAGGATCTCAAGATCAAGTCCAGCCTGGGTAACTTAGCAAGATCCTGTCTCAAAATAAAATAAAATAAAAAGGGTTGGGAATGTCGCTCAGAGGTAGAACACTTCTGAGTTCAATCCCTGTTACTGAAAAACAAAACAAAACAAAACCAACCATGAAATGGAAAAGGTGATGTTAGAAAAGAAATTTGATGTTCATCCACATAATCATGTCTTCCTGTCGTAAGACCAAAGCTTAAAGGAAACTCCTACAAGATTGTCTATTAAAATTCAGGGTGTACCAGATCCCAGTAACCTTGCAGTGAGTACAGGTTTGAATGCCTTGCAGGGAAGGCAGGATAATGGAAAATCATATACATAAAGCCTAGGGACTGTTTGGAAACTTCCATTGCTAGCTGTTCACAAGTGATCTTTGAGGTCACATGGTATGATCTTAATAGGCTAAACATAACTCTTCAATGCTAATTAATAAATGCTTTATTTTGGTTATTTGTATCTTTATAGTCATTGAGGAACGTCCTTGCAAAGCAGCATCTTGCTGTCTATTTTCAAATACTTAATTAATGGCCTTGCTCCAGGATAAACACATCCTGTTTTAAAAATTTGATGATGAAAAGCTTTTTAAAAACATGTATCTCCTTATGTTTGTGGCCTTGACAGTGATGATGGTTTGAAGTTTATCCTCAAACTCATCATAATGTATGCATTAAATATGAACAGCTTTTTATATGTCTCTCACACCTGGATAAAATGGTTTTTAAAAATGTATCTTGCATGTCATTGTACTTCACATTGTCCTTTATAACAAAATCGTGAACCATTATTTTAAACAAAACTATTATAGTAAATATGGAGGAGAATGCTAATTCTTCAGTTTCTCTAACAACTCATTCAGCTATTTCTGAAAGTTTGTTTGGTTTTTGTTATTGTTGCTTGTTTTAGTTTGTTTTGTTTGTTTTTTTCAGTGGTGGGGAGCAAACCCAGGGCTTCAGGCATGCAAAGTACTCTACTTCTGAGCTACATCTCCAGCCCCCTGAGAGATTTTTAAAAGATGCTTATACAGTAAATTAAATGTAAGTTGTTATGTTCTATCACACCAGAGAAGTACTTGCCTTCAAGGATTTCAAGAGCACTCTCTCAATATCATTCTGAAGAGAATTCTGCAAATCTTTCTTTTAACAAAGATTTATTGAAATACTCTCACTTAACACATACAGTTCAATGATGTTTAGTACATTTTGCAATTTCTCTTAAAAGTGCTTGTCCCTGGTAAGAAGCTTGTATTGAGTTTTCCTCAATCACGTGAATCATTTCAATTCAGGTGTATTAGTTGCTCCTGTTTCTAGGTTACCCACAGTCCTGGCTGGCTAGAAGATTAAAAGGCTTCCCAATGACAGATTTTAACAATATTTGGTTGCCTCCACATGTAATCAAATACTGAGAACTCCACCTGGCTAATCCTATTTGACATCACAATACACTCCAAAGGTAGGATGTGATAGGTTAAACATTTACAATGCTACTAAGTCTGTCTTTGCCATCATATATTAAAATGGTTTATTCCACTGCCAAAATACAATTCATTTAATCATCATTAAATAAATTTTTCTCTGCTTCTCGTCAGGTGTACAACCTATTGGTCATCAGGAAAGAATGCCATGAGGCATAATTTAAAGGTGCCATTATGTTTGTAACTCTATGATCACCTATGCGTTGGCATTCTTAATTAGCTTGCAGTGAGTTATAGAAGCTAACTGATTTAATTCAGCACTGCTGTGATCCATCTGAAAATAGAACTGTTATGTTTTCAATTAACATATTTTTAATCAAAAACTAAAGAAGGAAAGAAGGGAGGGAGGGAGGAAGGGCGGGCTATGAAAGAAACCATACGGTTATCAGTCATCCCTTGATTCTAGGAAGGGCCCCCTTCCCCATGAATACTTAAATCCCTGGATGCTTTAAATCAACTCTAGATTACTCACAATACCTAATACAATGTAAATGCCATGTAAATGATTGTTACATTGTACTGTTTAGGGAATAAGGAGAAGGAAAGAGATCTACAGGTTCACTACAGTTGCAATTTATTTATTTGTTTTTTTTTAAATTTTTTTGCGATGCTGGGAATTGAACCCAGGGCCTTGTGCTTGCAAGGCAAGCACTCTACCAACTGAGCTATCTCCCCAGCCCCACAGTTGCAATTTTCATAGGCCTAACTATATAGTACACAACCTGCAGTTGGTCCACAGATACAAAATCTATGGATACAGGGAGCTGACAGTGTTTGACAGTTTTGCTTTAAAACCTGCCATGTGTAGTATATCCTACTAAGCAGTGGGAGACTCAGTTATAACTGTAGGCACACTTTTTTTTAAACAAACAATTTTTTTGATAGATGAGACAATCAAACATGGAATAATAAAAGTTATTCAAAGGAATACTTTTTTAGGGGTAAATTTCATAGAAAGATTTACATTAAAGAGTGAAAACATCTTGAAGAAGAGAGATCAATGTAGATCATAAATATTAATAGAAATGTCATGAAGGAAAGAAGACATGAGCTGGACCTACAAATGGTTAATATTCTTAAAAGAAAATTTCCAGATGTGGGGATACTATGATATATAGTCATAATTTCAATAGTGACATAACCTATATTTGTATCTACCTAAGTTAACTTAGAAATAGTCCACATGGTTATATACAGAACAATGGAGCTGAAAAATAAAAGGCATAGTCTGCACATATCTAGTGCTCTTAATTCTCATGTTTCTAGGCAAAAATGAAGTCCAAGAAGTTAGGGAAACCCAGCATACCAAATGTCTCTCTTGGGCCATGATCCTGTACATTATCTATTTAAAGGTCTGAGAAGTTGTACTTAAAAAAAAAAAAAAAAATGTTTATCTCTATTTATTTCAGAATTCCCCAAGCTTACCTGGACTGTGGAACACCTTTCTCACAGAATACTTTGGTGGTATATCAAGGAAATGAACTCCATGCCATACAGTGTAGGAGATAGTAATCTACAATAAATAAAATGACCAAATTAAAAAATGAATAAAAGATCTTAACAGATATCTCACTAAAGAAGATATACCAATGGCAAATAAGCATCTGAAAAGATGCTCCACATATTTTGTTGCTATGGTTTGGATCTGGAATGTTCCTCCAACAACTCCTATGTCGAAACTGTGGTCCCCAATGCATCAATGTTCAGAGGTGGGGTTTTGGGGAAGTGATTACTCTAACTCTATCAGTGGATTAACCTGTCAATGGATTCTTAACTGATGGCATTATTGGGAAGAGGTAGAGACTATAAGAGTAGGGACTTAGTTAGAAAAAAATACATCTTGGGGCAGGGGGTGGGATGCCCTGGAAGGGTAGTTCTTATCCCCAGTCCCTTCCTTTCTCTCTGTCTCTCCCCTGTCCCTCTCTCTTCCTTCCTTTCTCTTGCTCTCTCTTCCATTTTCAGTTGCTATGATATAAGCAGCTTTGATCCACCATAGGCCAATAGTAATGGAACTAGCCAATCATGCACTGAAACCTCTGAATCCATGAACCAAAATAAATCTTTCCTCCCACCCCCATATGCTAGTATTGGGGGTTGAATGAGAGGCACTTTTTTTTTTTTTTTTTTTCTGGTTGCCTGACTCCCAGGGGCAATTATGAGACAGCATCGCACTGAGATGTCCAAATTGTCCTTGAACTTTTGATCTCCTGTCTCAGTCTCCTGAGTAACTGGAATTATAAGCATACACCCCTGTGCCTGGCAAATCTTTCCCCCTTTAAGTTGTTTTTCTCAGGTATTTTGTCACAGTGATGAAAAGCTAATACATACATTATCAGAAAAATGCTAAATAAAACAAGATACCACTACACATCTATTAGAATGATCAGAATCCAGAACACTGAAAATATCAAATGCTGGCAAGGATATGGAGCAACAGAAACTCTCACCCATTACTGGTGGGAATGCAAAAAATTCTAACTACTTTGGAAGACAGTTTCGCAGTTTCTTACTAAGTTAAATCTACTTTTACCATATGATATAGCAACCATGCTCTTTGGTATTTGCCTAAGTTGAAAACATGTCCATATGAAAACCTATGCACAGATTTTTATAGCAGTTTTATTCAAAATTGCCAAAATCTGGAAGCAATCAAGATGACTTTTGTAGATGAGTAGATAAATCAACTATAGCACATTCAGGCAATGAGATATTATTCAGTGGTACAAAGTGAGTTATCAAGTCTTGAAAAAATATGGAAGAATTTTAAATGCATATTGCTAAGTGAAAAAAGTCAATCTGAAAAGGCTATATATTCCAACTATAATGCATTCTGGTAGAGGCAAAACTATGTAGACAGTAAAAAGTTCAGCTATTGTCAAAGATTAGGGAAGAGGTGAGGATGACAAAGCAGAGCACAGAGGATTTATGATACTATATGTTGGATTCAAATTATAAATCTGCTCAAAAGCATAGAAAGCACATAGCAGGAATGAGTAGTCTATGATGATGATTTGGGTGATGATGTGTCAGTCAAGATTCATCCACTGTGACACACGTAACCACTCTGGTGGGAGATGTTGATAATGGGGGAGATTATAAATGTGCTGGGCAGGTAATACCTGGGAATTCCATGCCCATTCTGCTCAGTGTTGCTGTAAACATGAAATTGCTCTAAAAAGTAAAGTTGTAATTCATTCAGGTGAATATTACACACAAATGGAATGTGGCCCACACATATTTCGTTTGCCACTTTACCTAATTGGTACAAAGTTTTATTTTTAAAAGATGTAGGGGGAGTAGATAGGTATTGATCATTATGATGACATTTGCACAGGGTCCCATGGCACAGTGAGTGGTAGAATCCAAGCTCCTCAACTCTAGTCTCCAGCTTGTTTTATAAAGTTTTGCCTTACAGAAGCTTCCATATGTACATCCTAAAGCCCTCAGAAAGACAGATGAACCGATCGGAACAATGTCACAACCAATCTTGAGAGGAATAACATAGGAGCTCAAAGTCTAACTTACTCAGATGTGGACCGGTATACATGAAATTTTTTAAAATAATGAAAGAAAAATATCATTTGGTTTTCAATTTGTAAAATTTTTCTAATTTCATAGATGGTCCCCAAAATAATAGAAATCACAAATCAATTCCTCAGGATAGCTGGTCAACATTTTTAGGTCTACAAATTAGGAGTAGAATATTTTCATTCCATTCTTACTTTGAAATAATAGATCATGACGGAATGCAGTGTGTGGAGAAAAATCCAATTATGTGAAACATGCAATTCAGAGATTACACTGGGAATCTTTTTCTGCATTGAGTTCTTATCATACTGTCTGACATTTGTTTAGCAATCTTACTTCAATTTTTCATTTTTAAGTTGATTCTTTCTTTTAATTCCTCAATCATTTTAAATATTCTTGTTGTTATTCTGTCCAATTATCTCTATTATCTGAAGTTCTTGGGAGAGAAACTATCCCTGTTATTAATTAAATTTGCTAATAATTATGTTACACCGATTCCTCAAGGGTTTTGTGACTTTTGATTGTGAACTCATCTTTAGTGGGACTTGATTATCCTCTCTAGAACAGGATGAAGGCAGGTCCCTTTAGAGCAGTTGATCATGTAGGACACCTTTCTTGATCTAAATGATTCTGGAAAAAGCACAAAGTCTAATTTTTTTTTTTTTTTTTTTCAGTGCTAGAGATAGAACCCAGGGTCTCAAGCATGATGGACAAATGCTCTACCACTGAGCCACAACCCAGTCAAAAAAGTATAAATTTTAAGCTCAATTCTCTTGTCAGGAAGAAGGTCAAGATAATTTTTCATGCATTTTCTGGCAGATCAGACTTTTGTCTTCAATTTATATAAGTGGATGGATTTTTATCCAGTCTGCCTTTTACTGAAGTTTTTATCTCTTGGAGAGTGTCTGTTTTATCCCAAAGTGACAAAAGTCTCATCTCTTATCCCACTTGGGTATTGAAAAAAAAAAAAAAATCCAACCCTATCTCCAGTGCTGTCAGGGCTGGGGGCGTCGTCTTTACTTTCTCCCAGGTGCAGATGTACATTTAAATGATACTTGTTTGTGTTGTTAGTGTTTCTAGTACCTCACAGTTACAAGGTTTTGGAGTGTCTTGTTCACTGTACTGCCAGACTCAAAACTCCCTGTGTCCTCCATCATGTGGATTTTGTCAGAGTCTCTTGGAATAGCTAACTAGGTTGATTGGATTTTATTATATGCTGCACTGAGCAACTCTATGAAAACTTCATAGAACTATTACACGTTTGGGGCTTTCCAATGACCTGGAAAAAGTTATTGTTTATTCTTTTCTGAGTTTTTTTGTATTTAGTAATAAACAGCATTTGTAAATAAATTGAGGATACAACAGTGAAGGAAGATATTATTGGTCAAATTTGAGATCCTCAAAAAATATATTTCTGTGTGCAGGCACCATCAACGTCAACAGCCAAAATATGTGTGCACGCATGAATATGTAACAACAAATCCCACCCTTATGTATAATTTTAATGCACCAATAAAATATGAAAAAGTAAAATAATACTAATAAATAAAAACAAAACAACATCAGCAAAATTAGTGAATATGTGGTCAGTACCTTGGAGTACTCATTGATGAACTTGAAAACCTCTGTCTGCTTTAAGGAACTTTTTTAAGAGAGAAAAAGGAAGTAGATCAAACTTATTTGGATATTGGAAATTTGACCCATGCCCCCCACTACCAATCCAACAAATCCTTCCAAACTCTTAAGGAGAGCACAATTATTAATTAAGACCATTTAATACTTACTTTGCTTAGCATACTATTTTAAGAAGCACTTATAATACTATAAAGTCACATATATGTATATACATGCACACATTTTCTGGAATGCATTTTGGTTAAAAACAAAGACTATTAGTATATCAGATCATTATTGTTGTTAATTAATCACACTGAACAGAAACTAATACAGAATAAATATTTGTTGGGTGCCACTGTACTTAGTACCATGCTTGTTAACTTTTTGAGGTATTCTGAAAGACAAAACAGACATCTACATATATTTAAGAAATTTGTGATATGATTATCACCCAATTCCTGGTCAAATTACTAAAAGGAAAGACATTTTTCAAAGACATCTTGCAAAAGCAATTTTTAATAGATGAAAAAATGTGTTTAGTTACTAACTGAAAAATATCAATATTAATATTTGAAAAATTAATCATCTATATGAATCAGTTTTTTAGTTGCTATACCTGAGGTTTGATACTTTATAAAGAAAAGGGATTTATCTGGAGGTTTAAAGCCCAAGTGTGACTAGCCCCATTTGTATGGACTCTAGTGAGGGCCTAATGGCAGATGACATTGTGGTGGAGAGCACACGTAAGAGGGACCACGTGGCGAGAGAGACATGAGAGAGGCCAGAGAGAGGGGAAAGGGATGGTCCTGCTTTTACTCTTTCATAACTATATTCTCACCCCAAACTAATCAGAGTCCAGTGAGAACTACTTTAATCCCATTTTGGGGGCAGAGTCCCCAACAACCTTGTTAACTTGCACTAAGTTTTACCTCTTAAATGTTTCATCACCTCAATAGGGTCACACTGAAGAACATGCCTCCAATACAGGAGCCCTTGGGGGACAAACTATATCCAAATCATAGGATGATTTATGAAAAAAAAAAAAAGTTAGGATTTGGGGAGGTATGTTTTTCAAACCTTAAGAGAGTAAGGTAGATGAGAGAGAGAGAGGAGTGGAGTGACAGATGGCAGAAGAGGAGGGAAATGCTTTCTTGGCCATTGTGCCTTTAGAAACTAATTTTATTGGGTTGAAGAGTTCCATCTGGGAATTTCTTCTAGGAAACTTAGGCTGGAAATTTAAGAAAACTCAAGCAGGACTGTTTTTAAAAAAGATTCTAAAGAAATACAAAATGTGACTACTTATAAGTCATAAATCCCTGGGTCTGTCTTATTCAGCAACATCTTTATCACTCAATAAATAATTAAATGAATAAGCAAGCATTAAATTATTAGAAGAAATTCTGAAATTCCTGAGATATTATGAACCTAGCATAATTGTCATGGTGGGTATTTCCTCACAAATTTTCATGGCCTTAAATTTTCTTAAAAAATAAAAGAAAATGGCAGAAAATGCTTAAGCAACAAATTGCACCAATTTCTTTCATATTTTTTAAAAGAATACATTTGGACTTAGTATGTCTATCTAAGCAAAAAATACCAATCTTACAGGTAGGTTTGTAAATAGAGTTCTGGTTATGACAATACTGCATTAAATGGGTCAAAGATTATTGCTCTATTTGCAAATCTTGAAACTGACAGCACCTTCTGGGAAAATTTATGGCAAGTTTGTCTTTTTTTTTTTTTTTAAAGCAGTGCTTCTATAAATCCAACTAAAGTGCTATGAATAAGGTTGTAAATCACTTCACTGACTTGAGTAATGGGACTTTTATTTCATGAAACTATGCCAAGAAACCTAGAGGCTTTCATTGATATTGAATCTTCTGTAATATTTAATAGTTATTCATCACCTCAAAAAATGAATTTTGATACTGACTGAAAATATTTTTACTTTTTTTTTTGGTGAAAGGAATATATATAGAAATCAGTGGTGTAAAGTCTGATGGTTTTAAAGAGGTTCATTAGTTTACCAGCAGAGAAAGAAAATAGAATCAATAGAAAGTAAATACAAGCAAATTCACTAAATCATTGTGGAAATAAGTTCATATTTTATCTGTAATTGCGATTGGTACAACCAGTTCTAATGGATGGATAATGTCGAGTGCTTCTTTCTGGATTATTTTCCCCCAGTCTTAACTTTCAGTTTGACAAAATAGAAACTCCAATGAATGTGTCATTCTTCTCTTTCCCAGTTATATTCAAATATTTTCACAGGGTATGTAGACTCTGATAGCACAAAAATTCTAGTAGCAGTAAGTCCTATGAGGAGAAAATGTACATGTTATACAAAAGTTAAATTTGCCTACAGTGGATCTTTAGTATATTTGGAGGATTGGTTCTAAGACAACACCTTCCTTCCAGGACTCCCAAACTCACATACTTAAGTCCCTTATATAAAATGGCACAGTATTTGCATATAGCTTACATATATCCCTCTTATACTTGGTCATCTCTGGGGTGCTGATAATAACTAATAAAGTGTAAATGCTATGTAAAACATTGTTACACTGAATTATTTAGGGAATAATTTCAAGAAAAATGTATGCACATATTCAATATAGATGCAATTTTTCTAATATTTTGTTCCACATTTGATAGAGTCCATGAATGTGCAACCCTCAGAGTCCTATGTCAACTGTACACTAGTAAAACAAGTGAAATACAAGCTTCCTAGAGGTAGCTCTACGCACATTCAGTTAGGAACCTGACCTTCTGGACCTTGAATTTTATAAGTGCTATTAAAGGTTGCCAATCTTTTGTTTCAGGTAGTGCCAGAACCTGAAAGAACCTAAAAACCAAGCATAAAACAGGAAAAAACTAAAGCTATAATCCCAGATGTTTATATATCTGCGTTGGTCAGTGATTGGTAAGTGTTTATTTACAATCTGCTTGTTTTTACAAATGATGTCATATATTCAATATCCTAGATGAAATTAAAAGGAAATAAGAAAGAAACTGAATCAGAGGGAAAGTGAAGGTAGAGAAGCAAGAGAGGCAAAACTGCATGCTAAGGGGCCTTAACACTGGATCACAAAGAAGATTGAGTTTTGTTTTCTTTTTTTTTTTTTTTTTTTGGCACTGGGAATTGAACCCAGAAGCATTTTACCACTGAGTTACATCACCGGTCACTTTTATTTTAAGATCTCACTAAAGGTTTCACTAATTTGCTGAAGCTGGCCTTAAACTTGTGATCCTCCTGCCTCAGCCTTTCCAGTTGCTGGGATTATAGGTGTGTGCCAGGTCATCTGGCAAAAGGTCCTCATTTTTAAAACCATGTACTACTAAAGTACTGGGAGACTAGAACAATCGTGGGAGAAAGGATCTGAGAGGTGTTGTAAATAGCTCACAGCTCAGCAGGAGGTACATAATGTGCGTTTGCCATTTTGTTTGTGAATATTCTATTCTGCTGTGAGAAATAAGAAAATAAATGAAATGAAGGAAACTCACAAACTGTGTTAAGCATAGATAAGAAGTTACTAACCTATTAGATCAAGAAGATGGCAGATTTTCATCATGCACAATATACTGTATACAAGAGGCATAGGGACACTTGGTATTCATGATGCCTTAATTTGCCACCTATTGATGATGCCTATTCTGTTCACACCTGCTTTCTGCCCAAGAAACAAATAAACAAAATACCTGTAGATGCTCATCAGATTTACTGGCAAGCTGTAGCTACTGGTCAGGCATTCTTGCTCCTCTGAATTGGGTTAATATATTGTTGTTCCCAGAGTTCTACCTCTTGGCCTCTTTTTTCATCCTGTAGTCTGTCCCTAGGTGGCCTCATCCACTCCCAGGCCCACAGCTCCCCTGCTGTACACAATGGGCTCATCCAATCTCCATTGTATAGGAACACATCTCCACGTATGCATCCATCCTTTAGATGTCCCAGGGATACCTGGATCTTCATATCCCTAAGACTGACCTCGTCTTCTCTCCTCAAACTGATAGTTCACCTGTATTTCAGCCTATATGACAGCAAAATCTGCCTAATCACTCAACCAAAATTTTGAGCCATTCTGACTCTGTCCTTTTCCTCTGATACAAAGGTAGCAAGTCTTGTGATTTCTATCTCCTTAAAGCATCTCATTACTTGTCTTTACCCATCATTGCCAAGAATTATCTAAATTAGCACTAATTTACAAGGCACCAATGTGTCTTGTCTCTTGAAGAGACAAGAAGAGAGAGTAGAAAGAGAAAATCATGTAGAAAAGGTTGCTTTAGATTTCCCATGGGTCAACTGACCAGCAACCAGAGGACAAGGAATGGTTAAAGCAATTTTTATAGATCAGTCTCCAGACCTGTGAGGGTGGAGAAGGATAGAGAATAGAGGTGATGGGGGAAATGGATGATATCTAGCATAACTGCATGTGTATTTGTTCATAAATCTCTGCACAGCCTGAGTAACCTGAGAACAAAAGGTGTTTCTTTTATGGATGCATTCATAGCATCTAACATATACTAGGCTCTCAAGAGATGCTTACGGGTTAAATCAGAGAATACAGTAAATTGGGCATTTCTTTGAGGACTGTGCTTTCTGAACTTGCCACATGCTTTTTGGAACCTAAGGCAAAACAAGAAACAGCATAAGATCTATAATTTTTGTTTTTTGATAAAAGTTGTTTGATCAGCAGAGATGAGTTCTCTTAGTGCACAATGCTGTGAGGAACCAGAATCAGTCACGTGACTGCCTATATTAGAGGCACTCAGCTGCATATTTAACAATGAAACTGTTAAGAGCACAAACATTTTGTAAGGAGACATGTTTAAATATTAACCCTTAATAAAACTGAAGCCATGTTCTTAAAAAGTAACCTGTAAGAAAATTGAGTTAACATGGTCTATTTTGATCTAAGAATATCTTGCTTAACCAAGTGATTATACCTTAGCTTTAAACCTGACCTTCTAAATAGATCTCCAGTGCAAGTATCCCTGTATTCTCTCCTCTCTCACCAGACAACACATGGGAAGAGTCAACTGACAAACTCACATTGGGGTACAGTGAATTCATTAGATGGCTGAAACTTGGGTCTCTGAGTGACTATATGGAGCTGACTCTTCTTACTCCCTACATACTTCTTAGCTGAAAATAAGAATTAAATCTTTAATGTGATAAACCTCTGCTATTTATTAGGTTTTATACTAACGGTTATTTACTCTGACTTAAACAGTTGTAAAATAATGTCCTAAAAACTAAGATGTTTGTTTGGTTGTTTATGTGTGTATGTGTGTTTCCTAGTACTACAGGGGATTGAACTGAAGGACACTCTACTACCGAGCTACATCCTCATTTTTTATTTTGAGAAAGGGTGTCACAAAGTTGCCCAGGTTGGCCTTGAATTTGTGATCCTCTTGCCTCAGCCTTCTGAGTTGCTGGGGTTACAGGCAAGCACCACTGTGCTTGGCTTTGGGTTTGTTTTAAATACTACTACTGTGATTATCATGATCCTTAGTCCATATCATGATTATTTTTATGAAACTATGGCCTAGCTTGAATCTCATAATCCTCATTTGAAGATTATTATATTATTATTTTCTACTTGAGAGATGTTCCTTGGAGCCCTTTTTCCTTGGAATAATATGATAGAAAATAGAATAATGAACATTCTGATGTGTAATGTACTAATCCCTGTCTTATGCATTATCTCTTTAGATTCTTCCAATAACTTTAAAGACTATGCAAGAGTCTATTATTGTCCCCATTTTATAGTTGATAAAATTGAGATTAAAAAGATTAGGTATAAAGTAGAAAAAATGAGTTTTCATACTTGGGTAAAGGTTAAGGAAGAGAACAATTTAGTCTTTCTAAAACCTGGTATAAAGTTAAGAGTTAAGTTCTCTTTAACTTTTTGAACTTTTAGCAAATTGATCTATTGCTATGTAACAAAGTACTCCAAAATAGACTTAAAACAATTTAGTTTGCTCACAAAAGTTGAGGGGAATCATGTGAGCTAAGTGGGGTTGAAAGTGGGGCTGGACAGTTGACTTCCTGGCATCTCTCCTTCTGTGATCTCTCCACATGTCTCTTTACATATGAGAGAGAGAGAGAGAGAGAGAGAGAGAGAGAGAGAGAGAGAAAGTTCTAAGACTTTAAGACCTAATTAAAGGAAGAAGTTATATTATGTCACCACCATCAGATTTTCCTAGAAGTAAACAACTGAGGTGGGGTATATATTCTTTTCTCTCCCCTTTTATTTTTTTTCTTATGGGATTGAACCTAGGGGTACTTTACTTCTTAGTTACATTTCCAACCCCCATCCCCCACTCCACTTTTCTTTTAAATTTTGAGATAGTGTCTCCTAAGTTGTTCAGGGACTCTCTAAGTTACTGAGTCTGGCTCAAATTTGTGATCCTCCTACGTCAGCCTGCAGAGTTTCCAGGATTACTGGCATGTGCCCCCATGAAAGGCTATACTGTTTCTTTCTTTCTTTCTTTTTTTTTTTTTTTTTTGTGGTACTGGGGATTGAACCCAGGGCTTTGTGCATGCAAGGCAGGTACTCTACCAACTGAGCTATATCCCCAGCCATAGACTATTTCTTGATTAGAGAAATGTCAAGGAATTTGTGGACACAATTTTAAACTACCTTCCTTTCTAAATTGCTTGCCTACATTAGTATAAATGTAAGCACATCAGGGGTAAGTGATTCATCCAAGGTCATTCAGCTGAAATGGTCCCACCAATATTAGATCCAATTTTGTGACTCAAAATTCCACACATTTTCACTGTCCTAGAAGATCTCCTGTGAACAGCCATGTCTAATAGGGTAGATAAACTGTCTGCCCCCAAATAGGTTTGATTCTTTTAACTGTCTTGGAAAATATATTTATCTTGCAGGAAAAGTATTACCCATAAAGTAATCATCCATAAGTACTTTCCAAGTTTCTCTCAAATATCTGTTAAGTTAATCTATCCCCAACAGACGTATTCATTTACATTTTTCCATATCAATCTCATTTTTTGGTCATTTTTGGCTGTATTTCTCACCTCTCAAGATCTTTTGTATTAATTCTCAGACCTACCACTTATGTTAATATGCCTCCTAACTTGGAGCCTTCCTTATTCCATTAGCAAGACCATATGCTCTTCCTGTAGGCCATTAAATGAAATATTCTTTAAGAGTAGGATTTGACAATGCCTGAGGGGCCTTCTTTGTTTTGTCATTTCAAGAGGCCATTCACCTTCACTTCTGAAAATTTCTGTTGAACCAAAGAGTGTTTGAATCATGCCATATTAGAAAATCTTGGGATTTGCAAAATGGTGTGGATCTGAAATCTCAGGGGATTCACTTATCAGTTTGTCATTCTAGGCAGTAAGATAAGAGTTCCGTTTAGAAACTCTGTCCTTCCATTTTTTTGTGTTACCCACTCAAAGGCTTCGTGGGGGCATGGGATGAGAATTAGAGAAAAAATGGGCAAGATATCTCTGGTGGAAATGGGGTCTCTGTGTAGACCAGCACAGTCCTCAGAAATAAAATGCAAGTCACATAGATGCTGTTATATTTTGTAGTAGCCACATTTAAAAAATAACAAGAATTAAGTGTAATTAATTTTAATATGATTTTGTTAACCAAATATATTCAAAGAACTATAATTTGAACATGTAACTAATATAAAGAAATGTACAAGACATTTTTCATTCTTATTTTCATATTAAGTCATGGAATCCGGTGTATATTTTACACCCAGAGCATAGTCCATTTGGGTCTGGCTAAATTTCAACTCAACAGTCAATTGTGCACTGGATAGCACAAAAAAGTCATTCCTTTCTGTCGCTTCATTGAACCTCTGATATGTCAATCATTGCTTCTGGGATTGCCTACATTATGAGTTTCAGATCTCAGTTGAAAATACCTATCCTGTTAGCTACAAGAGAGGCCAGAGGCAGAAAGATCACAAGTTCAAGACCAGCCTAGACAATTTAGTGAGATCTTGTCAACAAAAAAGCAAACACCACACCCCTACCCCAAAACAACAATAAAACCTTCCCTAAAGAGGAATCCCATCTAATGAGGTCATTTTCTATACCAGTAACCTGTTTTGTTGTAAACAGAACTGATCTCTTCCAGAATGACCTTATTTATTAGCTATTTATTATCTACCTTTACCATCAGAATATAGGTTTCACCAAGGCAGGGATTTTAAAAATCCGTTTATTTCCCATGATTTTCCCGTGCCGAGCACCGTGCCTGGCATACACAGATCGACCAGTACACATCTGTGGGATGAAGGAATCGCGTTTCTCTAAACCGAGCTGAAGACTGCAGCTCCGCGACGTGTCACAGGTGGGGCGCCCACGTTCGGCACGGTTGGCTTCTCTCCCTCCCTCCCTCGGCGGCGTGGGTGTGGGGTAAGTGGGCGTGTGCTCGGTAGAGCGCGCCAGCGAGCCGGGAGCGCCGAGCCGGGAGGAGCAGCAAGCGCAGCGCAGAACCCGCAGCGCTAGCCCCGCCGGGCTGCTCGGTGGTGGTTGGGCCGCGCCGCCAGTCCGCCAGTCCGCCAGCTGGGTCTAGATTGACCACCTACTAGCTGCCCTCCACCCCGAAGGCGGCGAGGAACCGAGAGACTGCTCTGTGGCCGGGGCGGGAGAGCGCGGCAGAGTGTCGCCGGGGACATTGTTCCCACAGCGAAGGGGGCACGGCGACCCTAGCGGTTCCAGGGTTTGGAGCCGGCGCGGCCGCACGGGACCCGCGCCCTGCACTTGCGGGTCCGCTGCGCTCCCGCCACCGCCCCACTAGTCCTGGGCGTTGGCGCCTATGATCGGCTTCCAACAGCGTCCGGAGAGACCCGGGAAGCTCCGGGACGCCCGGGTGAGTAGCCACGAGCGGTTTTCCGATCCTTCCCAGGCCCCGCCGCCAGCTTTTGCTTTCGTGGCGGCAGCGCGGCTGGGCTTGCCTAAGTAGCGCCCCGGGCAACAGGGAAGGCCAAGGCGGGGGCAAACTTGGTTGCGGGGAGGAGGATTCCAGCCTTCTGGCGCCCCCAGTCTTGAGGACCACGTTGGAACAGGTGGCGCTGGTCGGGCGCTTTGTGTCGGGGATTGGGGGCCCGGAGCAGGCGGCCGCGCCTCCTTGGCCGCTCCCTTCCCTCCCCTGCTCCCCCGGGCGGCCGCACGCCGGGTCGACCGGGTAACGGAGAGAGAGTCGTCAGGAATGTATCTCTGGGGAAAGGGAGAAGGTGGCAGCGACTGGGGAGGTGAGGGAACCGAGAGGTGGCGCGGGGGTGTCACCGCCGCGCAGGCTAGGGAGGGATGCCTCCAGTGAGGCGCGTTCCTCCCGGGCGAGGGCTTCATTCTTCCGCTGCGCCCCTGGAGGTGGGGAGCTGGGTGGGCGTGTGTGCAGAGAAAGGGGAGGCGGGGAGTCCAGTCACTTCCGGAGCTTGTTCTGATCAGGGCGCATAGACGGGACGAGGACCTTGAGATACGGTGGTGTCCGGGCCCCACGCACGCACGCGGGTGCTTTGGAGTTGGGGGTGTCCTTAGCCCTCCTTTAACAAAGGGTGCGTCTCTCCATGCCTCGGGGAGAGGCAGCTTCAGATACCTGGTCTCTAGTGTGCATGTCTTAGTCTGGGGGAGATCTACTTCCTTTTAAGGTTGTTATTTTATTATCAATGACTTTCTGTCGTTCTAATTTTTTTTATTTTTTTATTTTTTTTAAGAACTGGAGACTGATGCATGAGTGGCCAACATCCACACAGGAGCTGTGGTGATGGTTTGGGGAGTAGAGCTGAGGTGCGCTGGGCTTTGGTGAGGAGTGACAGTTTATCATGACCGTGTTCAGGCAGGAAAACGTGGATGATTACTACGACACCGGCGAGGAACTTGGCAGGTACGAGGTGTGCGGATGTGCATGGCCACTGGGTTGTGGGAATGCATAATACTGGGGGCGGTGGGTGTTAAACAAATGCAGTTTCAACCAGACATCTTCTTCGCTCTTCCAGGAGAAGAGCAAATTATAGAGAAAAGAGTTACTAACCTAGTGAAAATCAGGGACCAGAAATAAACTCTCTGATCTAAGGGATGGAGGAGAGCTGTCTTTCGGTGCTTGGTTATTATACATAGGGTATTGATCAGAACCCCTGCACAAGAAGAGATTTAATTGTCTGCACTGTCTTATCAGCCTTTGCCTTTCTGAGACAATGAGGCAAACACTAAGATTCTAATGGTAACTGGAGTTAGCTCTTATGTGTGATTTAAACAGTACAAATTAATTAATAGGATTTTAAATTTTAATACTTTCCTTTCTGAATTTTCAGTGTAACATCAGCAAGTATTGGTAGGTGTTAAATGGAAACTTGACAGATATTAATGTTGGGCTTAGATTTTGAAACTTCTTCCAACCAGTAATTTAATTATCCAGTTGTTCGTGGTGGTTGTTTTGGTTTCATTTACAATGCTGAATTTTTAACAAATCAATGAGTCTAATGTGGCTATCTGGATTCAGTGCATACTTCCATTACCGAAGGAGCTGTGATTCTCAGTAAAATGTTTCAGTTTCAAGGCAAACAAAGAATTGTTTCTTGGGGAACATCTAAGGACTGCTGGCTGTTTCCTTTGGATATTCTACAGAGAGTATTGGGTTCTGTTTTATGTTAGCAGTTTTCTTACCTCAAAATTCAATTTATGGAATCTGTAGTGTATTTGTGTTGTAAGTGAAGTAGCAAAAGGATCTTTAAATTAAAAAAAGTGTATGTGTATTGAAATTGTTATTTTTCCATCACACCTGATGTCCCCATACATAGCTTCCTTTTTCTTCATGAAAAGGAAATTAAAAAACACCCCCACACTAGATTACCTAATGAGAATTAGGAAAGCTGGGATTAATGAAAAATTTTGAAACTTCAGATGATAATGAAGAATGAAAAGTAATTTTTAAAAAGTTACTATAAGGAAATATTTCTGTGTATGTTTAGTATTGACTCAAAACATTGATGGGCGCCTATGCTTAGGAGGAGGTTGCTATTTTTGAGATGTAGTGAGTCAAGAAGGAAAGCTCTTGGAAAATCACATTTTATTGATATGTTTAAGATTAAGGTTTAAGAGTGTGCAGTTGAAATACTTGGCTAAACTGGAATTGAACAATTATTCCTGTGTTTTCAGCAAGATGAGTGGTCCTTTGGGACTAGAAAATAAAATAGATGAAAAAATAATATATTTCAATTCCATTTGTGTAGGGTGGTCTGGTTATATAAATTCAGTTTTAAAGAGAGATGATTAAAATTAGGTGAAATGATTGTTTAATGGATTAAGTATATTGACCTTGTTTTCATAATGATCTTTTGGTAGAAATATGTGTTAAGAGAAAGAAAAACAAAACAAAACAAAAAAATCTTGAAACATCCTGTGGCTGGTGAAGGGAGTGTGATCTTTATTTTGTGAGTGCAACTACAAGGGAGGTGATTTGCTCATTTGTCACTAGCATTTTGCTTTGATTTTTGACTGTCTTCATTTCTGTGTACCTTTCTCCCCACTATGCAAGACTAATTGACGAATTATTAAATAATTTATGTGACCTAGGAATTTGAAAGAAGTGCTCTGGAAAACTGGGAGTTGGGAATATTTTTTTTTTTTAAAGTAAAATATATGCATACCTATAATCCCAGCTATTTGGGAGGCAGAGTTAGGAGGATCACAAGTTCAAGGCCAATCTGGACAACTTATGAAGACCCTGTTCCAAAATAAAATTAAAGGGCTAGGGATGTAACTCAGTGGTAGAGCCCTTGCCTAGCATGTGCGAAGTCCTGTTTATATCTGCCTCATACATAGCCACTTTCCCAAAACGAGTCTTAATGTAAAATGGACATGTGCGAAAGGTGCTACTTGTATGATGGATGTGTGATTGAGAGAAGATTGAGTGTGGAGGCAACAGTTTAGTGGCAGAAAGATGAAAATGAGCAGGTACTTAGCACAAATGCAAGGTTGTTCTAAGTATTGAGCTGTGAGCTCCTAAGCAGTCAGTTATAAGTGAACCAGTACCTAAACTCTACTTAAATATCTTTAGCAATAATCTAAATTATTGTCACTTCATAAATATATTACTGAGACAAAGTCCATAGTGAGAGGAGGGGACATGGGTTTTAAAATAGAATACCATATTATGGTTATGATTTTACTTTTAGAAAAACTGAGTGCATGAATGTATGAGTGTGTGTGTGTCTGTAATGTACTGCTCAAGACTTCTTTAAAAACTTTCTGTAAAATCTTAAGGTCTTTGTAAAGTATTATAATTGTTGCAGAAGTGATGACTCATGTGGACAGATAATTCTGGTCCAAAACCTAACTCTGCAGGTGGTTACCTTTATAATCTTGAACAGATCACCTATCCATTCTGACACTCAGAATCTTCAGCTATGAAGTGGGAGACCTAGTGTTTATTTCATGACCGTTGTGAAAATAATCTAACATATGTAAGAGTATTTATTTTTGGTACTGGGGATTGAACCCAGGGATGCTGTACTGTTGAGCTACATTCCCCCAACCCCCCTCCTTGTTTTTGGAGACAGGGTCTCACTAAATTGCCAAGGCTGGCCTCAAACTTGCAATTCTGCTGCCTTAGCCTCCAGAGTTGCTGAAATTACAGACATGTGCCACCACGCCTGGCTGTATATTATCTGCAGGACTAGGGAGGACATGTGGGTGTTCTAGGCAGGCTAATAACTTGACCTGCTACTCTGTCTCCTTTAAGTATCTGCTTACCAGTTTCTGGAGGGGAATTCCCTGTGGGAAAAGTTCCTGGAGGAAACCCTAAGCTGACAACTCTTGGTTTCTTCACTGTGATTCTGTAGCTCTGGCTTTTAGCTGGCACATCTCCAAGCAGAAGAAAGTTTTTGCAGTAGATGGGACCTCTCTCTTTTGAAGACTAAGTAACCTTTGATTTTGACTACAGAAGACCCTTTAGGTACTCATCCTGTGTCCCAGGAGGCTGAACAAAAACTGCTTCCATCATTTGCAGTAGTCTCTGAGAAGAGTTCTTATACATGTAATTTTCTCCATTTACTGTTATACTGGATTGTTTTAGTGCCCCAGGATGCTGTGGCACCTCTTATAGTTGCCACCATGGGCAGCTCAAGGCTGACATGCCCCAATTTTAGGCTGTGGACAACTTTGGTCCTTCATCTCACCAGTGAGGTTCCTGGACGTCTTCCTGTACACTGCTTTCCTGAGGGACTGCTCTTCTTTTTTATCCCACTGTGGTCTGAAAACCCAAGTCTCACTCCCTTTAACATGTCTTTTTCCACAATGATTTTTCCCTTTTAGGAGTCAAATGAGTTGTCCAAGACACTTGCTTGGTCCATGACCATGGACTGCCCAGTGGCATGTTTCTTCCCTGGTTTGTGTTATTAGTCTTGTATTGCTCCTTGTAGGTAGCTTGCAAGTTCTTTCAGGTAGTCTCTGTGGTTCAGGTTTGTTGAGGTCCTTTGTCCCCAGGTAGGCAGAGTGCTGAAGAATTCTGGGCAAATGTGTAGTGGATGCCTGAATGAGCTAATGCAGATCTGCCAGTGTGATGTTGAGATCAGAAAAGGGATTTGTGATGGAAATGATGAGCCAAGTGTATTGGTGCCCTCCTCGTGCAATCCCAGCAACTTGGGAATCTGAGGAAGGAGGACCCCTGTGAGGCCAACCTGGTCAATTTGGCAAGACCCTGTCTTGAAAGAAAAAATAAATAAATAAAAAACTTATAATAGTGCTACAATCCCTAGTACTGTAGTATTAAAGGGGGGGGGGAAGCAGAAGTAAATGATGGTGCAGATGCTGATGCTATTAGAGAGGCAATGTGCAGTGTGGGATAATCTCAGTACGCTTATTTGGAAAGGAGGGAGGTATGTCTGTAGGGTATTGTGAAAATTAAGAGACAGTGGTTCCAAACATCTATCACATAGTCCCTACCTAATATATTACATTTAATAACCTGTTTTCCACATCACAGCATTTATTACCCTGCGTAGTATTTGGTTATTTGTTTATTTGCTTTTTCCATGATGCTGTGGCTGTTTTAATCAGTTATTTCGCTGCTGTCACTAAATGACCTGACCAGCACAGCTGTAAAGGAGGAAAGGTTTATTTCAGCACTCACAATTTCAGGTCTTAATCCGTAGAAGGCTGGCTCCATTCCTTGTGGCTCAAGGTGAGGCTGACCATCATGGCGGAAGAATGTGGTAGAGGGAAGCAGCTTACATCAGGGTGATCAGGAAGCAGAGAGGAGATTCCACTCACCAGATACAAATATATCCCAAAGCCTCGCCCCAATTCCCACATCCTCCAGCCATACCCTACCTACCTCCAGTTATCACCCAGTTAATCCCATCAGGGATTAATTCACTGATTAGGTTAAGGCTCTCAAAAGGTTCAATTCTCTGAACCTCCTTACATTGCCTCACTTATGAGCTTTTGGGGGATACCTCACATCCAAATCATAACAGTGGCCTTGGACTTGCTCAACATTTAAAAAAATTTCTCATGCCTAATTAGATACATGGCACTTAGTAGGTACTCAGTAAATGCATACTGATTGACTAAATGGATCAATTTATGAAAAGCACCTTGGAGGGAATATATATTGGGCTTTCAATAAATGATGATGGTGAAGATGAGCACTTAGGATTTAAAAGCTGCAACTCATGAAAATAAAAACTGCTTTTGCATTTATATTCTCTGACTGAATAGTAATGAGCACAGCAGCCAAAATTTCCAAGCACAAGATCCATTTTAAACAAAACAAATGGAGTACAGCATTAAATATTTTACATTGATTTGGATGATTGTTGGAAGCTAATAATTCAAATTTATAACATTTCCCTTTTGGCACAAAATCCATAGGCATTTTAATTGAAGTAAGAAATTGCCCGAGCCCTGATAGTCTGTGTTTATATTTCACTTGTTTTACTGCTGATGGCCAGAGTTAGTCCCAAGAATAACGGCAACCCTGTGTGGCTAGAAGAAACATTGTGTTAGATTTTCTCATTGGAAGTGGGAAGCATAGGCCACTGTTAGTGGACTGACTACTGATCATCCTGTAGGACTGTGGTGAGTGTGGTTTTTTTCTCTTTGTGTTTCTGATTCAGATTGCTCTCAGATATTTCCTCTGGTAGGAAAGGCAGCAAAGTTTTAAGAGAATGTTTGAATATACTCATGTACTGCATAATGATCATTTATAATGGAGCTGAAAAGTTCCTATTGCCTAGTGATGTCACAGCCATTGTAATGTTGTAGAACAACATATTACTGCTCCTGGTACTGCTGGTATAAACAAACCTACTGTTCTGCCAGTCTTCTAAAAGCAGAGCATGTCAAAGTATGTATAATATGTAATATTTGATAATAAACTCCTATTACTAGTTTATTCATTTACTATATACTACACTTTCTTTTTCTTTTGTTATGGTACTGGGATTGAACCCAGGAGCACTTTACCACTGAGATACATTCCCAGCTCTCTTTTTTTCAAATACTTTTCTATTAGAGCATCATAATTATACATAGTAATTGGGTTCATTTTGACATCATACTTGCAAAGAATTTAATTTCAATCCCCATTCTTCCCCCCTTTTCCTTTCCTCCTTCTTCCCCCAATTCTCCCTCCTTTATTAAACTTCCTCTCTTCTACATATATATAAAGTTAAAGTTATATTCACTTTGACTTTATTAAAATTATTCCATTTATTTTTCCCTTTCCCTTCCTTCCTCCCTCTTATTCTCCTATCCAGCTCTTTTCTAAAAAATTATTATTTTTTAAACAATTTTAAGACAGCAAGGTGGCCCTAAGCAACTTAGTGAGACCCCCATCTCAAAATAAAAAAAAAAAATTTAAAAAAGGCTGGGGGTGTTGCTCAGTGGTTAAAGCACCCCTGGGTTCAATCCCTGGTACTAAGGGGGCAGAGTGAGAAACACAGAAAAATAAATTTTTTTTTAAAGGTTAAATTTTAAGATAAGTTCTCACTAAGTTACCCAGACTGACCTTGAACTTGTGATCCTCCTGCCTTAGCTTCCCAAGTCACTGGGATTACAGCTGTGTGTCACCCTGCCCAGCTATATGGTACTTTAAACCATTATTTTACAGTGTACTTATTTAAAAAGTTTGCTGTAAAACAGGTTTGTGTAAGTATGTTCTATGATGTTAGCACAACGATGACATTTCCTAACCATATGGTTCTTAGTGTGTATGTTGTTAAAGTGATGCATGACTGTATATATTTTAGAGGTGATGGCTAGTGATTTTAAAAACCTTTGCATTGTAGGAAGATCTCTAATAATCATCCTCCAGGAGAGAAGGGCGGGCATGATAGAGAGTAAGTGGCAGTTTGGTTGAATGCTTATTTGCTGCCGTGTTTGTGTGCTGCCTTGGCAAGCATCATTTAAGTCCAATGGGCCCAAGAGCAGAGAGGTTTGAGGTGCTTACTGATGGGGATGGGAAGCCAACGAACACTGAAGCTGACTTCCTGAGTCTCATTCTAGGCTTGTGTCCTATGCAGATATTTAGGAACCTTAAGGATTCCCTAACATTAGTATGCCCCAACAGAGCCATGAAAACACTATAAACTTACAGAGAAATGAGTGCTCAAATTACTTAATAGTTATGTACAAATGTTATATCAGAAGAGGTGATGTTGTCTCTTTTCTCCTTTAGTTTGTCCTCTTGTCTACTAGCAAAATTGTAACTATTTGAAGGCATAGACTAGTTCCCTCCAGGTGGGGTGGGTGAGGAGGGTGAGTGGGTGGGGAGGCATAATCTCTGGTTGTTGGATAGAGCCGAGATGGTGGTGGTGGTGAGGGCAAGGTGACAAGGTCAGTGTTTTATTGCCTGACCCATCAGGGAAACCTGTTAGGAACTTTCATCCTTAATTCAAGCCTACTGCTACATACAACCACATAACTAAGCATTTCATACAAGTGAGGTAAAACAGAATTGAAGTAGAAATTTATTTCTTGCCAGGCATGGCAGTGCATGCCTATAATAAGACTTGGGAGGATTCCAAGTTTGAGGCCAGCTTGGGTAACTTAGTGAGACCCTCTCTTAAAATTTCAAAAAGGGCTTGTGTCCTATGCAGATATTTAGGAACCTTGATGAAGCTCAGTGGCAGAGCACTCCTGGGTTCAATCTGTAGTACACCAAAAAGGAAAAAAAGAAAAAAAAAAAAAAAAAGAAAAAGAAAAAGAAAAAAAGAAAGAAAGAAAAATATTCTGATGGTGAGATATGAATACACCTAGTGACAGGAGGGAAGTGGCTTCCTTTGGTACAGGGTAACCCAGAGGCTTCAGGGACATCAATCTGGAGGAATCTGGGTGGTCAGCCCATCATCCCTTCCTGTTTGTCCACTTGGTATTTAGACAGGTCAGGTGGCTTTCTCCGGGCCGTTGGTTAATAGGCACAAGAAAGACCCAGACTCATAGCCAGGTTTGTTCTATTATCTGCACTATTAGGATTTGAAATCCAAATGGAGTTGATATTTAAGAGCCGTCTTTGGGGCATCTATTGAATGCCAATTCACTTCAGTATGTGCATTGGCAAGGGTGGTAAATAGTAGCTAGTAACCATTTCATGGTACATTTTCACTGGAAGCTGGCCATAGACAGTGGGGCTACCCTTGTTGCTCAAGTCACAAGCCATGATGACACACTGGAACCTCCTTTTCTTTTCCAAATAGCTTGTGCCCTGCATTAAATGGTATTAGCATGTGGTATAGTTATAGTGAAGTCCTGAGGTTAATAGTTTAGCTTTCTAGAGATTCTTAAAATACCTTCATTATTATTTAACTTGAATAGTGTAATATGTAAGAATCTGGTCTCTGCCCCTGGGGCCTACCCAATGAATAACCAGTTTCTCGTTTCACTGATCAGCACTAGTCTGTCTAGCTTACAATTGGTGTGTGATTGTTCGGGACTTTATGTGAAAGGTATTATTCTTGGCCTTGAACGGGAGTATATGGGATTATATTTATAATAAATCCAGTGTATTATTTTGTTAATATTCTAAATGAATTCTTTTAAATGTGCAGTTATGAGATGACTGAGTGTTAAAAGTTTGCATTCACATTTTCTACATTTTCTAACCAAAATGGGTTTAAAATACCTTTCTTTGACCAGTACATCTTTCTTTCTTTTTATGTTTTGAGGTGCTGGAGTTCAAACCTAGAACTTTACTCATGCTGGGCAAATGCTCTACTGAGCCACGTCACCAGCCTCATATCTTTCCTAGGTAAAACAAAAAGTACATTTGTATCCTAGCTGTTGATTTAATCTGACAGATGGGTTTTTATAAAGAAAAAGTCTAAAATCTAAACTAGTTTGTGTTTTGTTTCAATCTCATACCAAAACAAAACAGTCATGTGATAGTAACTGATCTCTGGAGATATCTGACCCCTGTGGTCCATGGTGACACAGCTGGTATGGCTTATGAATCATGCTTGTAGTCATTATGAGAGAAATGATCATGAGGCTTGATCATTACCTGTTGATGCTTCCATTGTAAGCTTGAGAAATTTTGCTTTAAACCTAATGTAAATGCAGAGATGTCAGGAATGGGAGGATGGGAAAATGTTCTTGATATTTTTTTCTTCCTTAACAAGCACATTCAATTTTGGATGAAGAACATAATGTTTGAGCAAATGAATACTTGTAAGTTGTTCATCTCTTGTGTAGAATTTTATATTGATGATGCTTCTATTCATAAACCTGATGGTTTTTAACTGGGGAATTTGGCTGCAGGTATGGATTATCTTTTGGGACACATTTTTTAATCAAAACTGACTAATTATTCTTATTTAGATATAAATGATGAATAGTGCTTATTTTTGAATATTTAAAGAAGAGTTGATAATGCAGATTGAGGATCCCTAATTGTAAAATCCAAAATTTGAAACTTTTTGAGCAGTGACATAATGCCACAAGTGAAAAATTCCACAGGTTAAAACTTTGTTTCATGCACAAAATTACTAAGAAAATTACAGAAACTTACCTTCAGAGTATGTGGATAAGGTGTATAAGAAGCAAATGAATTTCATGTTTGAACTTGGGTCGTGTTTCCAAGATAGCTCATTATGTGTGTGCAAAGATTCCAAAACCTGAAAAAATTTGAAATGCAAAATACTCCTGGTCCCTATCCCATTGGAAAGAGATATTCAACCTCTGTAAGTTTTCATATACAATAAGGAACAGATTTTCATTTTTTAACAGTTCTGTCAATAGTTCATTTATTCCTGCTTTGAAACCATGTAGCCTTTTTCTTGGTAAGATAAAAAGTCTGAAAAAAAATTTTTTTTTTCTAATGGTACTAGGGATTGAACCCAGGTGCACTGTACCACTGAGCTATATCTCCCCTCCTTTTTTAAAATTTTGAGACAGGGTCTTCTTAAGTTACTGATCGTGGCCTTGAACTTGTGATCCTCCTACCTCAGCCTCCCAAGTTGCTGGGATTTTAGGTGTGTGCCATTATGGTGTCAGAATTTTCAAGACAAGGTCTTAGATGAAGGTAAATAGGTGATGCAGGGGAAAAAATGACAAAGGACCACTTTGGGAAGAACAGGAAGGAGAAGTCAGTATTTAATGTTGATTCAGTTCTGATGTTTCTACCTTCCTTTGAGAAGTTCTTCTAAATCACTTTGCTTCCTCTGTGTTTTTTGTCATCTGTGGTTTATGGGTAAGCGGCAGAAATGTGTGTCTGTGGGAAAGTGATGAAAGGTGCACCCTTTGAGTGTAATATTTAAGGGACTGTGAGTTATAAGATGTTCACTGTATAAAAACAAAGCTATTGGCACTGTAGGTATGAGTATCCTGCAGATGACAGACTTACAGGTAACTGCTGAAGTTGGAGATGATGAATGGCACATGATACACAGAGATGTTGTCCTTAGGACTTCGGTAAATTAAACAATAGTAAAAAATTATTTGCTGCTTTAAAAAACAGGTTGAGCATCTCTAATCAGAAACTCTAAAATCAGAAATGTTCTAAATCCAAACAAATTTTGGAGCATATCAGATTTTTGGATTAGGGATGCTCAATCCATAAGTCTAAAATATCCCAAAATCAGAAAATTCCTAAATCTGTAACACTGCTGGTCCCAAGAGGTTTGGACAAGGGATACTCAAACCATAATATTTTATTGGTCCGTAAATCAGTATAATGGAAAACAACTGACTAGGGGATTTTACTGTACACTTGGAATGGGATATAGAAGTTGTCTTTCTTTAAAATGTTGTCCTTGCTACCCAGTGTGTCTATAAGCTGCTGTGTGTAATGCCAGAATCTTCTACTGTTGTTCTTAGGCATCCCCTTGGCTTCAACTTGTCATGGTGGTGTTTCTGTCCCCACTGCAGCTCTTGGAGAGGCCCCTTTTCCTGTTGGTTCGGCTCCTCTGTCATCTGTACATGCAGGGTATGGGCCCCCAAGGGTTTGGCTGACTTGAGTAACTTCTGCTTTTTTTTTTTTTTTTTTTTTTTTCCTCATTGATGTCACTGTACATGGAAGATAAAGTATTTACAGTTCTCCCATTTAGAACTGATGAGTTTTGCTCCAAGCTCCATCATGTGTTCCATCTCACGAGTGCCTCAGTTCTCTGATTCAATTGTTTGGGAGAGGAAGTGAATTAGCACAAGTGAAATATTTTCCAGGATGAAATTTTATCATTTCCAGCTTTCCTCCCCACCCCTCCTTTGGCCCAAAGAGATAAGAATACTTGGCCAATATAGCAGTGGATTGGGAAATTGAAAGCTGGTGGCTATATAGAAGCATGAAATCCCTTGGTTTTATTCATTGTGATTTGAGCACTGAATAAGCTTGTCCTATTTTAAGAATATTCCTAATTAATGTAGGTCATTCTTTGATGGCTTCATCAAAGCAACGTTCTCTTTAGTGTAGATAATTTGTGTGTGTGTTTGAATGTGATTCTGGGTATTGAATCTCCAGGGGTGCTTTACCACTCCACAACATCCCCAGCCCTTCTTATTTTTGAGACAGAGTCATACTAAGTTGCTCAGGTTGGCTTAAGTTTGGGAGCCTATTGCCTTAGCCTCCTGTGTTGCTAGGATTACAGTGTGAGTCACTGCACCTGGCTCAAATGCTTAAAAAAAAAAAAAAAAAAAAAACAACAACAACAAAAAAACTACATTAGAGAGAAGTTATAACCTGGATAAAAGAAGCAAATATCAAAATGACTGGCCTGATCACTTTTCATCTACATCCTTCTCCAGAGCATGTTCAGGGCTACTCTACCATAAAGGCTCTAGTTCTTATTTCCTATATCCCTTAACCATTTGGATTAGATCACTGTTTAGTCAACTTTTGCACTGCTGGTACCAACATATCTGCAAAGAACAATTTAGAGGAGGAAAAGTTTATTTGGGGCTCATGGTTTCAGAATTCTTAGTTCATAGATGGTTGACTACATTGCTCTGGGCTCAAGGTGAAGCAGCATACATGGGGGAAGGGCTCAGCAGAGGAAGGCTGCTCAGCTTATGGGCTGGTCAGGAAGGAATTTGAGTTGGGGGGTGGGGAGGGGAAGGGGAAAGGACCACATGGAAGATATACCCTTACAGGGTACCCTCCTTGTGACCCACCTCCTATGCCACTCCACCTACCTGCATTTACTACTCAGTCCTTTCAAATTAGGATGAACTGATTAGTTTTCAACTCTCATGATCTAATCATTTTACCTCTGAATATTCCTGCATTAACAGGAGCTTTGGAGGGACACCTCATACCGAGACTCATAACATTGTATTTTTTCACAATTGACTTATGCATGTGATTTTTGACTCTGCCTATGGATCATTAGTTTTCAGAGGGAAGAGGACATGACTTTTTGAGTCTCCTGTATTGGTTGGGATTATGCTGAGTGTATAGTAGATCTTGTACATTTATAAAGGTGCATATGTAGACTTACAATAGTGGTTCAGGACTTTGGACCTGTATTAGCCCATTTTCTGCTGTTACAATAGAATGCTACAGACTCAATAATTTATAAACAAAAATTCATTTGGCTAATGGTTCTGGAGGCTGAGAAAACAAAGGGCATGATGCTAGATTGTGGAGAGAGCTCTGTGCCTTGTTTTCTCATGGCAAAGGGTGAAAGGGTGAGAGCAAGCCAGCAAGAGAAAGCTAGAGTCAGTTTCACTGTTAACCACAACCCACTTGTAACTAACCCACTTCCACGATCATGACATTGATCCTTTGACCCCCGCCCCCTCAATGTTGCTTTGGGGATCAACATGAGTTTTGGAGGGTCCCCTCCAGACCACAGCAGGACCCAGATCCTTGACTCCACAATACACTTTTATCTTGGAAAAGTCACTCGACTTTTATGGGACTAAGCTTTCTCATCTGTAAAATGGGGATTACCATCATCCCTACCTCCTTGTCATCTCCCTGCCTCCTAAAGATGTGTGGATGTGTAAGAGTTTGTACAGTGCTTGGCACAGTACTAGGCACACAATAATTGCTTAAGAGGAGGTGGCTATTTAACAAGACACAAAGAGCAAGAGGGAAAGAGAGGGAGAGAGAGAATGAGACTATACAAACTGCTTCTTGGTTTGTGTACCTGGGTCCTACCCTGGCTCTGTTCCTTCCTCATTCACATACCTATGTTCTAGTCTGGGCTCCTTGAGTGAGTGGAATGGGACTCTCTTTCAGCTCTATCCTTCCTCACTATCTTCTCCTTTTCTCCTCTATTTCTTTCTCCCTCTTTGGGAGCCTGTCTGGTGGGCTCATTCTGCCTGGTTTGGTTTATCTGATCCATTTTTCTATTTGTCCTGTGATGGCTGGCTCACTCGGACCCAGGACTCGTTTCATACTGGGTTCCCTCAGTGAGTTCTCATGATAAAGTGTGAGTTGGTTCTTAGAGTTCCGAAGAAACATATTAACTGGGAATTTATCTCTGCATTTAAAAGTGTGCTACTGGAAGTGAAGCTAAAATAATGGCCTTTTCCAAAGTCCATCCAGACAGCATGGGAAAAGGGAGGGAGATATTTCATTAGGAGTATCTGTTAATATGAGAAGAGGTGATTTCAAAGAGGCAAAGACAACTTAAAGCTGTACTATAGCCGGAAGCGGGCTGCTCTGTAAGAGGACTGCTTGGGAATGCTTTGATGGTCATCCCAGCATGTTTGGGAACCTGAGACAGAATGCCAGCATGTAATTTATGTTTTACTATGTTGTACTTAAGTTCTTTTTTTTTTTTTTTTTGTACTTAAGTTCTGAATGGTACATTTCATTCTTTTCTTTTCTTTTTTTTTTTTTTTTGGGTAACAGGGATTGAACCCAAGGGTACTTAACCACTTAGCCACATCCCTGGCCCTTTTTGCTTTTTATTTTGAGGCAGGGTCTCACTGAGTTGCTGAGACTGGCTTTGAAGTTGTGATCCTCCTGCCCCAGCCTCCTAAGCCTCTGGGATTTTAGTTGTATGCTGTTGTGGCCTGGCTTGAACAGTAGATTTCATCTTTATGGCTTATGTTTTAAGTGAAAAACTGCCTTAAGTGCCCAAATATGACACTAGGAATTTGATCTGGAAAATGAATAATTGATTTTTTGTTATAGATCTTTATGGAGAGAGGAGTCTGAAATGAGTGTGGGCATCTGGTTTCCTGACCAAGATAAGCTTGCTACAGAATGTAAGACATACGGCAGATCCGGAGGCTCCATTCATTTCTGACATGTACTAATTTAAGATGTGAGAATGGGTGTTTTGCCAAGCCAGAATTGTTCGTGCCAAGAAAAGCCTATTAGGTTGGTGGCTGAAAGGCTGAATTGTTAGGATTTGCTTAATGGTGAGGCTCTGCCAGCTGCTGTGGGTAAATGCCCACTTACATGTCTGAGTGCCTGTCCTTGTTTGCCTGGAGTGGGTTCTAGTTTGTTCAAAGAACATGGCTGCTGAAGGGGAGGCCCTTTAAAAGGATTCTTCCTTATTCTTCAGGTTCCTTTGATGAATACCTTTAGTTTTTAAAGAGAACATTAAACACTCATAAACTTGAAAAGGAAAATGCCTGGTTTATGATTTCAGGTAAAAAATAAAGGAATGAAAATGCTAAGTTAATAAATGGGTGATATAAATAGGTTGTTAAGCCAAACTGTCATTCAAACCATAGTATGTGCCCTTTGTTTAGCATTCATCTGGGTTTGACTGACCACCTGAATGATATTGTTCAGGGTAGACCCTTTATTTTAATAACCTTCTATTCAAGTAAGGCAGACAGATTTTTACATGATGAACAATATTAGAAGGCCTATACAAAAAATGAGATAAACAGGGCTGGGGGTGTAACTCTGTAGAGTGTCTGTCTAGGTCCTGGGTTTGATACCCAACCTGGTAAAAACAAAAACAGAAACACACACGCACACAAAAAAAAAAAAAAAAAAAAAAAAGAGAGAGAGGTAGGATAAACAAACCATGAAAACACATTTTTGAGTTCAGGCAAGGAGAAAGCATTCTGACTGGGAAGATTCATTCATTTATTCAGATTCTTGTGGTAGACATAAACATGTAATCATGTGGATTTAGGCATGGATATGTGTGTATGTATACATATATTCCTTGGAAGAAACTGGAAATCATACATGAAGGAAGAGGATGAGGAAACTAATATTTACCAAGGACCCTTTCTAGACCAGTAGCTGGAAGTAAGTATTGTAAGTCACATCTTACAGATGAGAAGACCAGGGCTGAGAAAGATGATGAATTTTGGATAGTTCATTTTATTTTATTTTATTTTTTTTGGTAATGGGCACTTTATCCCTGAACTATATCCCCAACCCTTTTAATTTTGTATTTTGAGATGGACTTGCTAAGTTGTACAGGACCTTGCTAAGTTACTGAGAATGGCCTTGAACTTGCATTTCTCCTGCCTCAGCCTCCAAGTTACTGGGATTACAGCCTTTTGGCTCTGCACCAGTTTGGAGAGTATGTTTAAACCTGTGGTGGTAACAGTTGAACTTCCAAATTCCTAAGCCATGTCTGAAAATGGGATGGTGAGTGTGCAGTTTATTTTGTGACCTGTTCTTCTGTCATGTTCACGGGAGAGAAGTTTAAAGAAGTATAAAGTATCTAGCGCAGTTCTGGCTCATTTGATATGTTCAGAACATGTTTATTTCCTTGCTTCCTCTAAACAGGCATTCTCATCCTCAGCACTAGTGACAATGTGGTCTGGATATTCCTCTCCTGTGGAGTCCTGTACAGGAAGGTGTTTTTCTTTCTGTTTTCCCTGAGTTCCCTCTACCAGTGGGACATGATGTTCTGTTCTGTGTGAGAAGAAAACAAAAGTCTTTATTCATTATCATGTGAATAATACATTTTGCTTAATTATGAAGTCAGGTATCATTTGCAATTTTTTTGTTTTTGCACTAGGGATTGAACATAGGAGTACTTTACCAGTGAGTTACATACCCAGCTTGCCTTATTTTTATCTCGATTTGGGGTCTCACTAAATTGCCCAGGCTGACCTCTAATTTGCTATCCTCCTGCTTCAGCCTCCCAAGTCTCTGGGATTATAGGCTTGCACCACTGTGCCTGGCTCCATGTGTGCACCTTTTTGCAACTATTAGCTGCATTTAATTTCTCAGATTACCTCTTCATGGGGATCCTCTCTTTCAGGATTTGGCGTTTTTTCTACAAAGACTATTAATATTTTAGCTCTGTGGGCACACATGATCTCTTGCAACAACTTAACTCTGCTCTTGGAGTTTGAAAGCAGCATAAACAATCCATGGCCAAATGGGTGTGGCTATGTTCCAATAAAAACAGGCAGTGGCTTGGGTTTAATCTGTAGACTATAATTTGCTAGCTCTGCTGTGTTTTATTCATGAGTAAAGCAAGTCTTAAAGAGGTGAAATAATGTAATTTGTCAAAATGAGGAATGGGTTGAGCTAAGATTTAGCCCTGAGCCTGTCTGACTCTGAAGCCCATGTTCTTTTCATCTTATCATGCAGCTCACAAATATGTGTACAGTCTGTTGGATGGGATGGGCTGTGTGGGTGACAGGAAGATGCCAAGTTGGGGGCCAATGGTGCAAGCAGTGGGGAGGCAGAGTTTGGCTCAGTAGGAGGAACTTGAAACTGTCCAGCAGCTCAGCAGGTGTGGGTGAAGGCGTGAGTGTTAGACACTAGAGGTATTGTCGCTAAGTGCCCACCTGTCTGGGATTTTGAGGAAAGGTGATTGATTTGGGGAGGAAATTGAGTTGATAAACTCTGAGGATCTCTTCCAGCCCTGGGGATCTGTGCTGATCAGGAAAGGAAACGATTTAGGTAACAGCTTCAGAGTCTTCTTATGCTTGGACAGTGGCCCTCAGCAGGAACTGCCAGACCAGTAACTACTTTTTCTCCCCATCCTTAGGGTCCAGACCTGCTGACCTCTGCTGTTGGCTCCTGATGTCCGCTTCACTTTGGGCCAGGACCACCAACCTGCCCTCTTCTCCTGTAGTGGTCAGCGAGTGCCCCAGCCCGCTTTCCCTAGCTCCAAGCACTCATCCCACACTCAGCTCAATCTTCAAGGAGAACACAAAGGGTAGTGAGGACAGTCGGGGGTTCACATTCACCAAGTAGCCCAGTCAGTTTGTCTTTGCATGTGAGAGGGAGAGATAAACTGTGGCCTCTGGGTGTTGGATGCCAATGTGAGGTTTATATTCTGGCTGAACTTACTCCAGCCTTTGCCCTTGTCTTTGGTGTGGAAGTTGGGACAGTTGGAACAGTTTCTTTTTCTGTGTCTTCACTTGTTTCCATTTAGAGATCGGGGATGGCCAGACTCCCTTATCTACTACCAGCTCAGTAGCATCTAACACTGCCTGCCTTGAGGGCCAGGTCCTATCGTGGGCTTTCTGCAAATGCCACTCTATCTGTGGAGTCTGGGTCTCCCAGCTGAGGGTCAGCCCTGAACTCCAGGCCAGCCCTGACAGACACCACAGTTTCTGCCTCTCCTTGTCCTGTCCCTCCCTGCTAGATGCTGCCTTATTTACCTTCTTGTGTGAATTCCCTTCTTATGAGTGACCTTCTTATGTTAGTTCACCCTGTGCTCTCCCATTGGTAACTCCTGCTCTGTTTTCCATGCTTTTCTTTCTTTCTTTCTTTTTAAAATGTGAGACAGTGTCTCACTAAGTTGCTGAGGCTGCTTTGAGCTTGTGATCCTCTTGCCTCTACCTCAGCCTCCCCAGTAGTGGGTATGACAGGGGTGTACCACTGGGCCCAACTCATGACTTCATTTTTAACCTGCATAATAGTTGTGTGTTTGTATATGTGTTTGTGTGCTTCAGGCTAATTTCTAGCATTTAGTCAAAACTAGATAACTCCTTGCTTTTTGTTCTTGGAGGCCCTCCAGTTTCTGCCTGCCCTCAGGCTAGATAGTAAAGCATGCTGTGTGGCTATAGGGAACTCACCTAGCTTCATTTTTTTCTTATCTATCCCTTCCTTCTATAGGGGCTTTTGAAGGTATGTGATCTACTCTTGGGACTCCTGGCAGGAGATGTGAGGAATGCTTTCTGCCTTGTCCACTGATTCCCCGGGGATGGGGCATTTCAGAGGTGTGAACAAGGCTCAGGTGGAATGCTTTTATGGAAATGAATTGGGGAAGCTAGAGGGGGAGGATAAAAGACAAAAAGACTGGCTGATTTGGATGAAATTTTGAAGAGAAAGGGGTGCTGGTGGGATACTAGATTCCCTCTTGATGGTCCAGAATGAGGTTATGGAAGGATCAGGTATATACTGACTATCTGGCAATAGAGGGTAGCCAGTACTGTTGTGGAAACTCAAAAAAGTAGGAGAAACCAAGCTTTATTTTTATGCTGGCAGGCCCAGAGGAGATTAGTACCCCAAAATTCTGAGCCCTGATCTACAGTTTCTCACAATATTTATAGGTTATTTGATGTCATCTTAGACCCATCCTATCATTGGGGATTTTCCTCTTTTTTTAAAAAAATTCCTAATCTATGCAACTGAAGGCCTTGTGCAGGGTCTCTAACATAAAGCATGCTTACAGAACAGATAAGAAGAAACAGCTCTTTTCACAGACGTCTATTACATTTCAGAAGGGATTAGTCAGACTCTTGGGACAGTTATTGACAATGTAAAAGGTAGGGACCCATGGTTAATTAGGCTTCCTGGAGAAAGACTAAGAGAGAAAAGGGGAACTGACCCCTTCCCCAGGCATTGGACTCTTACCATAACATTTTTGTAATTTCATTTCACAACCAGGTCTGGTTTTGCAACCACAATACCACCTAGGACTGAGCTGAAGTCACAGAGGAGGGCCCACCAAGACAAGCCATTTTTAGGAAAAAAATACTACTACCTTTTTCTCATCCATTTCCCACCTTCCCACCTGTGTCTCTCATTAGCCAAATGTAACAGGAAGCCCCTGTAGGGTATCAGGGTAGTACAGTGTGTGGGGAGGAGGGAAGAGCGAAGTAGGGGGCAGGGAAGGGTGGAACCATGGGCCCAATGGAGAATAAACAGGAAAGGGTGTACACTAATGACAGCAGAGGAACAGTATTGGGTTTACTGTGGTACTGCTTCCCTCTGTTGGTGCAGGTGATCAGTATCAATATGCTGGACTGTCCTCTCTAATCCTCTGGGTACTAGACTTGTATTTCATGTTCCTCGTGTCATTCTATCACAGGAGAAGAGATGTCTTTGAAGAAGGGTCTGAGGCGTTCCTGGAGAGAAGAGGGAATTAGATACAGGACCAGTGGGATTCTTGGCATACATGTCAGAAAAGAATTTCAGCACGTGCCAGTCAAAGGCATAGACAGAAGTTTATTTAGGAAGTAGATATACATTCAAGGGACAATATAGTCTATCTTGAGAGTGAGAATCCCTTTCTTTTTTTTCAAAATGTACTTCTAGTTGTAGATGAACAGAATACCTTTATTTTATTTTTATGTGGTGCTGAGGATCGAGTCCAGTGCCTCACACGTGCTAGGTGAGCACTCTCCCACTGAACCCCAACCCCAACCCAAGAATCCCTTTCTTGAGTTGGAACTCCAATATTTATAGAGGGGAAGTACTGGGGGCTGGACTAAAGGTGGAGCCAGGATGGAGTAAAGTGATTGAATTATCCTCTCATGTTACTTTTTGCAAGTGAGGACATGGGCCAAGGACAGGGGTGTGGGGTAGAAAATGGGGTACGTGGGGTAGAATTATTTATGGGTATTTTCTGCATCTCAGTGATTCATGGGTGCTTCCTTTGAGACTCCCCCTTTATCCCTAAATTTCTATCTCAATTCCTGAATATCTTGCCTGAAAGCAATGACTGTTTTGTGTGTGTGTGTGTGTGAGTGTATCATATCTAGATTTTGAGCCCCAAAGGTGTCATAACTCATTTGTTCCCAGCATCATGCAAATAGAAGGTACTTCAGAAGGACGTATCTGTTGTTTGATAATCAATTCTGTTAACTAGTCATAATCACAAAATTCTGAAATGAAGGATTGTACCTTATAGTTCCTGTGAGTTTAAAATGTGAACCACTTATGTCAGTTGCACTTTTGAGCAGATATCCAAGGGAATTAAACCAGTATGTTGAATCAGCTGAGCTTCCGTGTTCATTATAGCACTATGCACAATAGCTAAGATAATGAAATCAACCTGTATCCATGAGAAAATGAATGGATATAGACAACGTGGAACATACAGCTGTTGTGGTGTCCTTGGGGGATTGGTTCTTGGACTCTGCAGTTACCAACATCTGTGGATGTGCAAGTCCCTTATAATATGGTATAAAATTTGCATGTAACCTATGTGCATACCCCTGTATATATTTTTTTGGTACTGGAGATTGAAACCAGGGATGCCTTTACCACTGAGTTATGTCCCCAGTCCTTTTTATTTTCAGACAGGATCTTGCTAAATTGCTTAGCAATTGATATAAAGCTGCAAGCATCTGTGGCTGATCTTGGGAGATTTTGGGAGCAAACAGCCACACAGCTGTTTGCCCTGGAATATCTACAGTTTCAGAGTGAAAACCTGAGGGTCCCAGTGTTCAACCTTTGCAGTCTCATTGTGAGGTCAGATGGCCAGTCAGTCTTGTCCAATCTTGCTTTCTTTTAATGATATTTGAAAATTGGGACTTTAAAAAGAAAGAAGGAAGTCTTAATATAGAATTGACTTCTTCCCCAGTAAATTTTAATTGATTCTGGTACATGTCGAAAGGTGTGTGATGGGTTTTAAAAGGATAGGATTTAATTATGGTTTAAAATGAGTTTTCTAGGAAGTGCTCAGAGTTGCACCCAGGGAGAAGAAAAGGAGGGTTTCAGTAGAATTGTGTGAACTGGTTGATGGAAAATAGGTTTCTGGTGCTGAGGTTTGGGAGCCTTGCCAGCATTGCAAGGTGTGAATTAGCCTTGCAGTGCACTGCTGCTGGCTCTGGGCCTGTGAAAGGATCTGTGGGGAGCAGAGCAGCTCCACTAAGACAGAGACAGGGACAGCAGGGGACAGAGCAGTTTCAACCCTCCTGTCCTTTGGGTTGTACTTCCTCTTGTATTAATAAATGGATTGGAGACAAGAAGACAGTTGCTTTAAATCCAAAAGACATGGGGAAAGTTGTTTGGGAGCAGGTACTTAAAAAAGCAGCCATGTTGTGGGAGGAAAAGTTAGGATATTAGTGACAACTCTGTGGCTCATGCAGTTTTTTTCTGACTGTAGCAACTATGTGGTTTACTTATTCTTCTTTTATAGGCTGGGAAACCAGAAGTCAAGGAAATTAGGCTTGAGCAGCAGACCTATAAGTGGTGAACTTATAGGTTTCAAATTCCAAAGTCTGAAATCTAAAACTCCATATGTTTAAAAAGTAAATTTCATGCAAATAGTCCAAAACCCAAAGAACTCCCAAATGTGGAAGTACTTCTGGTTCCAAGCATTTCAGATAAGGGATATTTGATCTGTGTGAGGGCATATTGTTATGTGTGTGTGTGTGTGTGTGTGTGTGTGTGTATACGTGTGTGTGCACGCATGTGCATGGATCTGTTTGTATGTACTCAACCAATGTGTGTTTTATACACAAAGATACACACATACTTGCACTTATTTTTTTTACTGAAATAAAGAGTGTTTAAGACTCACTTTACATATAATAATGAACAAGGCTCACTCTCAATTATAACTTGACTTAGCCAGTGGAATCTCACAGTGTTTTCATTGATTCCTACTGTGGCTAGCCCATGGTTGACAGTGTTTTGACACAGTTGCATCCCAGTTTATTCTTTTCCTAATAAATTTATTATCATTACATCTCATAAGTGATACAGTGTTGGACCATTTCTCCACGTGTACAAATCATGTTCATTAAATTGAATTCCATTTTGGCTTCTGCCACTGCTATTGCAATAGCACTCAATATTTTTTTAGGTTTTGGTGTCGATCTCAGGGGTTGGGACATATCTGATTCTGCATTATCTAATAGTGTCCATGCGCAGCAACTGGCTCATCAAATGCCTGAAAAGTGAGCAGTCAACTCTTGGGAACCAGCATGACCAGCTCCACTGTCAAGGTCTGGAAATCCAGGTGCTTATAGATCTTATTCACCCTCAGCTCCAGCCCTAAAGAGTGTATAGTTAGAGACTAAATGAGTATTGGTGGGGTGAATGAATGAGGTTTCAAAGCTGGGACCAGGAGCCAGGTCATGGGAGACCAGTTCATACCCCATGGAGACAAGGTCCTTGGTAGGCAGTAAAGAATTTTGGGAAAGAACAGGCATCAGGGACTGTCTTCACTGTCAGATTTGGATGGCAGGGCCCTGCATTCTGGTGGAACATTAGCAGGTGGTGTAATAATACAAAGAGGAGGAGAAGGATGGAGTTTCCTTCAGTATTCTTTTCTGTGAGGTTTCTGTGATATCGCATTTTTTATTGCCCATCTTCTCGGAAAGGGAAGGCCTTCTTGTCTAGCAGTTTGATGTTTTATAGTAGTCCTTGATACTAAAGTAGAGGACCAATTATGAAGAACAAGAGATTTATGTACCTGTTCTTAGACAGGTCCCTTTTCATCTTCTGAATCAAATAGGTAATGTGTTCACATAGTTTAAAAGTCAAAGAATATCTTTTTGCCCTCCAGTGACTAACTTCTTCTAGTGATCCTTCTTGGTGATCATTATGGATTTATCCTATACATAAGTAAATTGATGAGCTTATAAATATTTTTGTGTTTTTACTGACATGTATGTGTGTGACATGTATGTGTGATATACATTTTCCTTCACTTTTTTCCCTAGCTCACAACCATGGCTTTCAAATTTTTCCATTACTGTACAAAAAGAAATACTTTTTTCTGTTTTATACATTTACCATCATTTATTCCAACCTTTCCCTAGCTCTGAATTTCTTGGGTTTATTTCTAATTTTTAAAAATTATAAGCAATTGTGCAATTTGTAGAATTTTTGTGAAATGTTGAATCTGTCTATAATAAATTCCTGAAAGCAAAATGACTGGATCAGAGAGTGCTTGCATTTGTTATTTCTGTTGGTATTGCCAAGTTGCTCTTCACAGAAGATAAGTCACTTTACAATTTAACCACAGGTGAGAGCTGGTTGTTCTGCCGCCTCCCACACCTGTTCATTTTTTGTCATGTGACAAGCATAGTTTCATTAATTTTTTAAATATGCATGAGTGGAAGCATCTTTTAAAAGGTTTAAAAGAACTGTTTGTGTTTGCCATGAACTTCTTATTCATACTATTTACCCATTTTTTCCGTAGGTTTGTAACCTATTAATGTAGAAACTCTTAGTTTATTAAAAATAGCTATTTGTCCATGATTTGATTTACACATCTTTTCTCAAGGTTGCAGTTTGTTTTTTGATGTTGTTTCTGATACTTTTCCCCCACAAATACTTATCTTTTTGTATGATAGTGATGTGCACATGACCCAAGGTTTATGGTTCTGACCCACTTTTAAACAGAATGAATGAAGCGTGATGTGCAGCCATCACCACTGTCCGTCTCCAGAACTTTGTCATCATCCCAAACAGATACTTTTAAAAAATAGTCTGATTTATCAAATTCTTTTAATTTTTCACACATTTTTATATCATAGTTAGAGGCCTTTCCCATTCTGAGTTGATTTAAAAATATTCTCTCGATGGTTTGTCCTAGTGTTTCACTTGTGTTTAAATCTGGGATCTACCTGGATTTTACTTTGGTGTAAAGAGTGAGGTATGTCTTCAAGTGTATTTTTTCTTGAACCCCTTAATTGTCATTTGGTTATCAAAACATGATTTGAGAGCTAGCTGGATTCAATCAGGCAGATTTCAGGCACTGTTGGTAGCTGTAGGAAAATAGCCAAGTGGACATTTTCAGGAGTCCTTGTGCGTGTGTGTGTGTCTGTGTGTGTGTGTGTGTGTGTGTGTGTGTGTGTGTGTGTGTTTATTAAACTGAGCTAGACTGATGATATGTAGAAAAACACTGGCTCCACACACTTGCTATCCTCACATAGAATCACAGACGTTTAGTCAGCACATTTTCTACACCTTTCGAAAGGTGGTTTCAAGATCTCTTCACCCAGGGAGCTGGATAAAGGAGGGTGCAAGCACCTAAGACAGAATGTTCTCTCTTGAACAAGATGTGCTGCAAGGATGAGCAGTTTGTGCCCCATAAAGGTTCTTAAGGAGACTGGGGGTGGGGCTGAAGGTTAGCAGATGATCTGGGGCCTTTGTGGGGGGAGGGGTACCTCTTTCTTATTCACAAAGGCCCTGACTAGGCTAGAGTGACTTGACATTGGTCTGTTTCCTCAAATCTCTGGATTCATTAGTAAGTAGGCTGCAGGATTTCTCTTTCCAGATGCTTCATATGTGCTGGGCTGCCATCCCTTGGCCCTCAGGGCAGCCAGTCAGAGCCTGGGGCATTAATCTCCCAGGGTCTTTATCTTTGTGTGAAAGCAGCATAGGCATGAGTTCTGTGTGTTCTATCAGGTGAGGCAGAAAAGGGTGGGAGGCACAGACCTGAGACCTTGAACTTCTGAGTTTCTCAAAGACTGAAGAGCTCCCTGCTAGAACCACCTCCTCACAGAATTCCAGGGGACACTAGGTAGGACCCATTCACATCCAAACACTGTGAATGGTGCACCCTGAGGTCTCCCCAGGCCCTTTTTTTGTTGTTGTTTTTAATCCCACAGGACCTTGTGGGTGGCTCCAAGGAAGCAATTGAAGTAGAAGAATGTGGCTTTCTGTGTGTGAGTGGGTGAGTTCCAGAACTTTCTGCATCTGTTTTTTACTGTGGCCAATGCAGTGGTTATCCTAAAAAATGAGTTGAATAAATGAATGATAAAATGTCAGATTCTAAAAATAGCCTGAGGTAGATCTTGTTTGGGAGCCAAGTGTAGGGTAGAGGCCTCTGGTTTACCTCCTTGTATTTTCTTCTCTCTCTGTGAGCTCTCCAGGGCTGGGATGTGACTACTCTCCTGCCTGCTTCAGCTTTTCTTACTGTGTCTGGCACATAATGGATGTCAGAGTGTTCAAGGCACTGAATTACCTGTCTGTGTTGCCCTCTTCATAGGAGCCACATGACTAGTTTCTATTGTCAGTTAAAGCACAGGTGTTTGAATAGAGTAAGTTTGTTTTTAAAATATTAAAATGGAATTTACCTAGAAATGGTAAATATTTAAATTGTGTTGAATTTTGCTCTTTTTTTAATTACTCCTAGATATTCTTGTCCTTTTAAAAAGATACAACTTATATACATTTACAGTCATACTGTTTACTGTATAGACCTAAGTTTTAACAAACACACAGTCATGTAACCACCACTGTAATCAAGACATTGAACAGTTCCATGTTCCCATGTGTGCCCTGTAGTTATTGGTCCACATCCCAGACCCTTCCCTTGCATCTGGCAACCACTGGTCAGTTTTCTGTTCTGGTAGTCTCCCCATTTTGAGAAAGATATAGAGATAGAATCATAGCATATATGCATTTTCAGTCTGGGTGGCATAATGCATTTGAGATTCATCCTTGTTGTTTCTTGTATTGATAGTTTATCCCATTTTATTGCTGAGTTGTATACCTTTGTATGAATACTCACAGTTCATCTGTTTACCTGCTGAAGGACGTTAGGGTTTTTAGTCTCTGCTTCTCCAGTTTTGCTTTCTGCAGTTTCAGTTACAACAAATTTCAGTAAATATTTTTAAGACTGAGAGAGGAAAGGGGAACTGAGAGATCATATTCATATAACTTTTATTACAGAATACTGTTAAAATAGTTCTATTTCATTGTTTATTGTTTTTAATCCTGGACTATATCTAGTTTATACATAGAAAAAGCATAGCATGGTAATGTTTGAGGTTTCAGGCATCAACTGGGCGTCTTGGAATGAATCCCCCCGTACATGGCAGGGACTACGGTACTAGCATTCTGTTTCCATCTTCTAGTGAATGGGAATTTTTCTAGAGAATCATTGTGATACTAACTAAATATGTTTGTATTTCTTTTGAGGACAAAGCTTTTGGGGCAGCATTCCCCAAAATAATTTGTATGATTATGCATCAAATAGCCCTTTATGGTATTAATGATAGTGGTATTGTCACTGTGCCTGAGTCTAGTTGACATCTCACCAATCTGCTGTCCTTAATTATTCTCTGTTGCTCTTTCCTATGAATGACAGGCCTTCTTTGATGTTGAGGCCAATTAGAAATATTGTAAGGAGATTTCTCTGAAAACTCAGAACTCAGACTAAACTATTTCCATATGTCATTTTCTACTTCAAAGACAGAGAACAGTGTGACAGATTTCTTTCCATGAGAATAGAGGGAGTTGTTAGCAGTGTAAGCCAAGGAGGAAGGGGACAGAAAGAACCTGTTGAACACATGGGGCTTCAACACACTGAACACTTGACAGTGTAGCACCCATTATGTTGTTAGATGTCTGTAACTATCATTGTCTGTATTATGGAAACAAAATTTCATAAACATTCTGTAAGAGCAAAGTCTTAGTGCACACTGCAGTGAGGAGAGCTAGGTGTTGGGTCTCTCAATGACTATGAAAAATCCCAGTGGTAGCATGGCTGACACTCAGCTCTTGACCTTGACTTGTATGTTTGAGTGTTATTTGTCTTGGGCAGATCAATTGTTTTCCAGTTTGTTTTTATCATTATGAGGGGTGCTTTGGTTGAATAGGGTTTGCTTTCCCAAAGTCTTATGTGCTGGTAGCTTGGTCTCAGTGTGCAGGTTGAAGTGATAGGACTTTAAAAAAGTGAGGCCTAGTGGAAGGTAATAAGGTGACAGGGTCTCTACCTTTATGAATGGATAAGTGCTGTCACTCAGAAGTGAGTCAGGTCTCATGGGAAAGGGCAAAACTGGCTGGTGTGGTGGTGCACACTTGTAGTCCCAGTGGCTTAGGAGGCTGAGGAAGGAGGAGCGCAAGTTCAAAGCCACCTCAGCAACTTGGCAAGGCCCTAAGCAACTTAGCAAGATCCTGTCTCAAAATAAAATATTAAAAAGGACTGGGGTTGTTGCTCAGTAGTTAAGTACTCCTGGGTTTAATCCTTGGTACAAAAAAAAAAAAAAAAAAAAAAAAAAAAAGCAAGCCTGGTGCATGCATGTGTTCCCACTACCATCTACCATGTTGTGGTTTAGTCAGAAGCCTGTCATCAGAGTTGGAACAGATGAAACCACCATACCGGGACATTCATTCTCCAAAACTCTTGAGTTGAATAAACTTCTTTTCTGTATCCAGTGTCAGGTATTTTGTTATAACATTGGCAAATGCACTAAGATAGAGGCTCAGTGAGCCTCTTAGGTCCCTGATGCTGAACTCATTCCTCTCAGAACCCCAGGATGTAATAATAGTCCTTGCGACCCATTGGGTTTGCAAGTCCAGATCACATCTCATGCTGTAGAATATTCCGGCTTCTACCATTGCTCACCAGCTGCTCAGGGTAGACCATGTTCTGAACAGGCAGTGCCTTGGCTAGCTGAGCCAGGGCTATCCCCAGCAGAGTACAAAATAGAACTTGTACTCATTGAGGTAAGCTCTATTCCTGGAATTAGCTGCTTTCTGAATGCAGGTCTTCCAAGAAGGTGATCTGGCAAAAGATCCCCAAAGCCTTAAAAAGACACTTAAATAGATGTGTACACAGTTCTGTCTTCCATTAATACGTGTATCAAAACACAAACCTAATGTTTTCTTTGGACAATTTCCAAACACTGAGTTTCTTTTTGAGCTGATATTATCTGGATTATTGGGACTCCCCCTAGGTGGTTATTTCACATCCTTCTTTTTTAGCAAGTGGCATTTAAAATACTTCTCCTTTGAAGCACGCACATGAAGCCAGGAGAAAATCCTAGGATAGGAAGTGATCTTATAGCTAAAGCCTTGTCTGCAAGTGATCCTTTGCTGCCTGGAGTGCAGAAATCATTAATCCTTCTTTGCTGCTGCATTCTACTGACTTTGAAATGGAAAATTACATTTCAGAAGCATTCCAATTGCATGTGTGCCTCCTGCAGTATACATAGGTGGTTTGAGTTCCACACATTCAGCCATGTGCCGACGACACTAACACTAATGTACAGTGTAAGATTCGTGTACTTTGAACACTTGCCTACATTAATGAGGCTTGAGAGGCCTCTGTGTGCATAAGTACGTTAATGCTGTGTTCATGTGAGGGTTTTTTTTTTTTTTTTTTTAATTATAATGCCTTGTCTGGTCCTTCTTCCTGAATGTTCTTCCCCCAGAGAGCCACATAGTTAACCCTCTCCTCCATCAGTGTTTGCTCAGATGTCACTTTCTCAGTGAAGTTGAACTCAGTCACTCTATAAAAATCACACCTTGCCTGACATCGTACCCCATTTTCTGCTCTGCTTTTCCTCTAGCTCTTAACAGTTTCTAAGGTACTTCAACATAACCTTATATAACCAATATACCAGATAAGACTGTTACCTTCTCTGACTCATTGAGAAGGTATCTTTATTTTATCAGGAGCATCTACAATAGTGCCTGACACATAATAGGTGCTCAGTATTAAAGTGTGAATGCCTGAGGCAATTCCTGGCAGAGTGTGTTGGTTCTTAGTTTATGTTCATTTCTTGATTACAAGGAAATGTCTAGCTTACACTTGAAGAGGCAGAGTTTCAGCAGCGCATGGACTGTAGTTGACAACCCTTTACCCCTTTACCTGCAAGGACAACAGGATTGGGCTTTCCTAGAGCAAGGAACCCCTCCCGCACCCACCCAGGGGCTCAGGAGAAGATCCAGGGGATGAGTCCATGTCATTTGTCCCTAGTGCAAATCAGATCCACTCTGTTGTAGTGGGAATCCTTCTCCTGCTCCAAACTTCTCTTGGTTTCCTCTGGCCCTTTAAATTTGGGGTTTCATGAAAATGCATGGTGTGGAAGAAGATCTGATACCTCCTCAACTTCTCAGAACTCCTGCTTCCTTACTGCAAAATACAAGAAATGCCATGGAGAGCTGTGCAGACTATTGTCATCAAATCTGCTATTTTGCTGCCACCAAACCTCCCCCACACCATTTTACAACCCAGATCATGAGTCTGTGAACATCCTACCCAGCCATTGGTCTACTCATCAGCCTGAGAACATTCTCATCAGTCATTGGTCTATTGTTATTAGCCCGAGAAATTTCGACTACTTAAGAATGGCTCCACAGCCATTTTCTCTCTCTCTCCTCACTCTCACTTGCTTTCACTTTCTCTCTCTTCCTCCTCCTCCTCCTCCTTCTCTCTCTCTCTCTCTCCCCTCCTCACCTCACTTGCTCTCACTTTCTCCTCCTCCTCCTTCTTCTTCTTTTCTCTCTCTCTCTCCCCTCCTCACCTCACTTGCTCTCACTTTCTCCTCCTCCTCCTCCTCCTCCTCCTCCTCCTCCTCCTCCTCCTCCTCCTCCTCCTCCTTCTTCTCTCTCTCTCTCTCTCTCTCTCTCTCTCTCTCTCTCTCTCATCTTTCTCCCTCTCTCTCTTATCCTGCAGGCAGACACTCTGCCTGTCTGCTTAATAAAATCTCTTATGTGAGTTCCCATGTCCAGAGTGGTCTCTGGGTATTTTCGTAGAGTACAGCGGAGAATGTATCTAAATGCTTATTGCAGTGCTGCTCTTGCTGCTGCTGCTATTGTTATTGTTGTTATTATTATTATACCTTCTCCTCTGGTATTTGGGAGTGACATAGTGGTCTCATCTTGTCCTCTTTTCTCCAACAAGACCTATGTGGTTCTCTTGTGCTCTGTCATTATTCTGTCACCATGACTTATACCATAGTGTTACAGGGCATAGACCTTCTGTGAAACTGAGGCAGGTGTGAAGACCCCAGTTCTTGTGTTTGGGCTAGAATGATTTCAGACATGTTGCTCAGAGTAATAGGCATGAGTTTATTAGAAGGGATGAGAAATGAAAAAAGGGGACACTCGAGGGAGAAAGAGGGGACACTCTTAGAGAGGAGAGGGGATGGTGCTTTCCTCCTGTTCTCCAGTTTTATTGGGATCCCAGGGAAGTTCCTAGAGTCCTGCCCAAGTATCCTCAGACTTTTGACTGACAGCAGTATGACATCAGACTTTCAAGTCCCCACTGTCATGAGAACTTTAGGTCACTTGGAACACTGCTAATCAGTTCTAATTGGAACCTGTTCTTAACAGATTTTATGGTTAGGAGGAATTTTTCTTCTCGCTCTGAATTCCGGCATTTGCTCTGTGTAAGTGTCACAGAAGTCCCTCCTTTAGGGTGACTTGTGTTCTTTTTAGCATATCAGGGCCTGCATTTTTCCTGCAGATGGTTTGCTGAGGAATGTGACATATCCTGTGGACTTAAGCCAGGCAGGCTGCAGGTAAACCACTTTTTTAAAAGTGAAAGCATGTGGAGGTCAGCACAGTGGGCCCACAAGGTTATTCCCTTAACCTTGTGTTCCCACTGCTCAGGTCTCTCTGTTCCCTATCACTAGCAACATAGCATTTTCTGGAGTTTGAGGAATGAACTGATGTTTGAATTTGTCATTTTCATGTAGTTGTCTGAAGTCCAGGGGAAGCAGTTTAGAGCTTGTGTAACTTATAATATTGATCTGAAAGACACTGTCGCACTAGCATAGGTTGTTACCAATTCCTGTAGTTATACCTCTATAGGGTGGCTTTGTTTTAAATTCACAAGTTGATTTCAAGTTTGTTTTGTATGGGGAATTTTTATTAAGCATGGGAAAACCTCAGTCTCTTGAAGGGTCAAATGATTTGCTTTTCATGACCCATTTTGAAATTGAAAGAGAAAGTTAATATGCATATGCATATATTCCCTTTTAGTTTTAATAGTGGATGAAAAGTACTTCTTCATGCATTCCAGAATGAATTCCCTCTGCCTGAGAAAATTGATGTTAGCTTTTAAAAAAGATAAGCATCATTTAATTTTAAAGCCCCACCCATAGAGAGAATTGTGACAGTTTGGGACAGACCGCATAAGCCATTTTCCTTTTGTGTCAGAGGGTTTCCTGCAATGGTACCACAGGAGAAGGATGCACAGAGGGAAGCCTTCTTGTGGCAGGTGGTAACCAACATTCAAGGAAATCCCCAAGGGACTCTTTTGAAGGTCATCTTCCCTGGAACAAAGATAGTCACTGGGGCCAGACCAATGACCTCTCCATATTCATGCAGGTCTCTCCTTCAAAGAAGATTTTAAAAGTAATTTCCTTCCCCAAGGGGATGGAGCAGCTGTGAGCCAAATGTTAACATCAGACTTTTTAAAAATAGAGACTGATGAATTTAAGAAATGCTTACTCTTTGGACAGTCAGTGGAAGCATTATGTTTTAAAGTATCTGTCTAACCCTTTTTATCAAGCAAAAAACGGAGAGGGTTAGATGAGGGGAGATATCTTTGTCAAAATGTTATTTAGGGAAAAAAAAATTATCTGATCTTTTCATTGTTGCATGTAGCGGGTTCACAGTGCTTCTCATGTCCACCCTCACATGGATCATAGCTGGCATATGAGCACTGGGTCTCCTCTGAGTGGGAGGCTGACCTTCTACCTGTGCTTCTGTACCCACTGCAAATATTTAACTGGGGTTTACTATTACTGCCTCCAGCCTTTGTACTGGTCATTCAGAAAAGAGACAATAGTCTTCAAAGAAGAGATAAAAGTCAGAGACCTGACTTTTTTCTTTTGGCTTTTCTGTATTTTCTTCACTGAGCAGGGGAAAACAGAATAAATGCCAAAAAAGTGGTTATGATGTGAGACTATCTGAAGGCTTTAGAGTAGGAGGGCTTTTGTGGGTCAGTAAAGATAGTGTGTTTCAGCCTGGTGCAAACTTCTGATGGGTACTGACCCACAGATGGGTGGGAGAAAGTAGAGGAGCAGCCACTTCAGTTTTATGCTAAGAGAAAACAGCCCCCTTCCCAACTGTCACAAGAAGAAATATGCTTAAGGATTTCATACAGCTACTTAAATGTGTCATTCCTTGTCTAAAAGGCTAATTGAAAGTTAAACTGTCTCTTATTGGTTGCTATGAGCATAAGAAAGATTCTTGGAATGTTAGAGAGTATTGGTGAACATGAAGAAAGGGGATCTGAGATAGGTATCAGTTCCAAGAATCTCCAGGGGCTCCTATGTTAATCAGTTTTTTAGTGCTGTGACAAAAGACTTATTTTGGCTCACATGGTTTTAGTCCATGGTCATTTGGTCCAATTGCCTTAGACCCTGTGGCAAGGCAGAGCATCATGGTGGAGAGCCCATGGTGGAGGAAACTGCTCATCTCATAGCAACCAGAAAGCAGAAATATCCCCATCAAGGCACACTCCCAGTGACCTAACTTCCCTCTACTAGACCCCACCTCCTAAAGGTCTACTACCTCCCAGTAGTGCCACAGATTGGTGCCCACACATGACCTTTGGGGAACATTTAAAATCCAAACCATAACTGTTTCCTTACTTAAGTAGCTGTTTTTCCTCTTGTGTGTCACCTGGGCTGGTATTTTTTGATAATGTTTTTATATACTGAGAATTTATAGACCTGCCTCTTGGTTTTGTCTTTTATGAGCTAGTGTCATTATTAATAACATGTTCCTACACTGTATTTAGTGCTGAGGGTAGGTCCTGTCTCTCTCTGGCCAAATTAGAATTGATGACACTTTTGGATCTTCTTGTATTGGTAAGCACCACCTGGTTTAACTGGTGGGGTAATTGCCAAAGTTCCGTTTTTTTTTTTTTTTTTTTTAATCAGTGGATGGTTAACTGTGACTTCAAGGCCACATCTGGGCAATCCTTTTTTCTCACAGCCCATGTACTAAGAATGATTTTGACATTTTAAAATGATTGGAAAAAAAATCCAAAGAACAACAAAAATATTGTGTGACGTGAAGTTTATTGGAACATGGCTACATGGCTATACCCATTTGCTTAGTCTGTGATTTCTTTTGCACTACAATGGCAGAGTGCAATGGTTGTGACAAAGATGTGTCACCCTCATACCTGAGAATATTTACTGGGTAGTTCTTTTTTTTTTCATATATTTTTTTTAATTGTATATGAACACAATACCTTTATTTTTATGTTGTGTTGAGGATCAAACCCAGTGCCTCACACGTGCTAGGCATGTGCTCTACCACTGAGCCACAACTCTAGCCCCTGCTGTGTAGTTCTTCACAGAAAAAGTTTGTCAACATCCTGGTTCATCATTAGGACAAGCATGCTGTACTATTTTCCTGTGATGTTGTTTTGTTTTTAACTCTGCAATCTAAAATGTATTAAATAATCTTTCACTTATGTTATAAAATAACAATTCTTATTTTGATCATATTTTTTGAACAGTCCTCCATAAAAATCTGCAAGTACTAGACAGTAAAAGAATGAGTGAACTGTTGAATACACAAAGCCAGGTGTCCATAAGAGAGCCCTTTGATGCTTTGAGAGAAGAGAAAACTCATTTCTCCTCTTCTACCCTCTCCTTTTTTCCCCAACATTTTATTATGAACATTGGCAAATATATACCAAGGAGTTGCCCTCCACTAGGATTGTACACTTGCTAACATTTAGCTATATTTCCTTTACTGCATGTCTGCCTATCCTTCCATCTATCTTATCCATCCAGTCAGTTCACATCAGCCTTTGTGCATTTTAAAATAAAATGCAAATGTTAGTATATTTCAACTATGGGGCCTTTTACTTTCACTTTTGGTTAGGTATAGTCTGAAGGGTGTGGAATATATTAATTCTATGAATGGAATAGAAGGGGACAGTTAAAGGCAGAAACAAGCAGAAAGATTTTAATTAAATCTTTATTATGAGACCATAATTAAAGCCTGGGTTAAAAAACATATGTACTTACTCTAAATATATTTGTATGAATATATAATATGATAAATACATAAATAATAGATATAAATGAAGATATGAAACATAAATATATCTAAAACATATATTAATGCACATTGAACAATTTGTATATTTGTTATGTATGTGTATGTGCGTATATATGTATGTATGTGTGTCTTTATATCTATATGTAAAATGAAGGAATGGAATTGGTCCTAAGATAATGGAGTCTTTGAAAAGCTGCTGGGACAGAAATGCATCTAGCAGACACTAACAGTATTGTGAAATTTAAGATGCCAAAGTATGTCTACACTGTGTGTCTAGATAGTGAACAGATGTGATTTTAAAAGCCAAGCAAACATGTGGAAAGGAGGAAAGAGTGTGGACTTGGGTAGCCCAAGTCCAAGCAGGTTGTGAGTCTTTGATCCCTTGATCACATTCCTGTCCTTACTACAGGGTAGATCTCAGAGAAACCTGAGCATTTCTACTGTTTTGTTTCTGTTCTGCTGAAATCTATTTGGACTTGCTCCAGGGGAGCATCCAGAGTCAGCAGTTGGCTCTGTGCATTCATAGGCAGCATCAGCTGTGTAGAGAAGGGGCAAGAACCACAGGCTGACCTAGACCAGAATACATGTGTGCCTCTGGTGTGCTAGCTGTAGCTGGGGGAGGCATTAGGAGACCTTCTGCTAACTGATGGACCCAGTGAGGAACATTTTCATAGTCAGGAATCCTTTCTTCATAGGAACAATTAATCTTTTTATTTTTGGTACTGAGGATTGAACCCAGAGGTGCTCTACCACTGAGCTAAATATATAGCCCCTTTTAATTTTTTTATTTTGAGACAAGTTTTTGCTGAGTTGACCAGGCTGTCCTCAAACTTGCCTTCCTTTTATCTCAGCCTCCTGTGTCCCTGCAATTACAGGTGTGCACCACTGTGCTCTGCCTGGAACAATTAATCTTTAATTGATCCATTGTGGAAACTCATTTTCTTAGAGCAGTTCTCGGGTTTCTTTTCTTAAAATCTATTTAAATATAGATTTGCATAGTGCTTTGCCATTTTTTTCAACTCCCTCTCTCCTTTATTTATTTATTTTTTTGTTCTGGGGATTGAACCCAGGGGTACTTTACATCTCCATTCCTTTTTTATTTATTTTTATTTTTTTTTATTTTGAGAGAGTCTCACTGAGATTAGCCTTGAACTTGTGATCTTCCTGCCTCAGCCTCTGGAGTTGCTGGAATGACAGGTGTGTGCCCTGTTCCTGGCTTGGTTTGCCACTTTAAAAGTACTTTAATTTGTTAGTATTAGCCCCCACCATAATCCTGTGGTGGTTACTATCCCAATTTCTTTCTTTCTTTCTTTCTTTCTTTCTTTCTTTCTTTCTTTCTTTCTTTCTTTCTTTCTTTCTTTTTTTGTGGTGCTGGGGATTGAACCCAGGGCCTTGTTCATGCAAGGCAGGCACTCTACCAACTGAGCTACATCCCCAGTCCCCCAATTTCTTTTTCTTTTTTTTTTTTTAATTTGCACATTTGCTCTGATTTCTTGGGGGGAAAATTATTTAGTAAACATTAGAACATACTTTTCGGTAAATGTACACTCTGATACACATGTGGCAACAACGTAGATGGATTATTTTGGCAATTTATTTTTTTAAAGGCTGCAGTGCTCTTCTAACTGGTTTGGCTTGGAAATTTTTAACCTGCTGGTTTTTATCTCTCCCAGTCCTTGCTGCCAAGAACTAGGGCATCATGTTGGACATTTCATTGGGTCTTCCCATGCTCCTAAAATGCTGATCCCTAGATCCTTATATTCCACTAAGTTTGTCTTAAGTTATCAGTAGGATGTTAGCAAAAGTAGCTTGTTGTTCTTTTTAGATACCCATGACAGTAGAGTGTATTTTAATATATTAGATATACATGAAGTATAACTTAAAGCACATTTTGTTGGTAGATAACAATAGGGACAAGAAAAATGATAGGTTTAAATGCTTTCCTGGCCAGGCTTGATGGCACATGCCTGTAATCCCAGAGTCTCGGGAAGCTGAGGCAGGAGAATCACAGGTTCAAAACCAGCCTCAGCAACTTAGTGAGACCTTGTCTCAAAATAAAAATAAAAGGGCTGGGGATGTGTCTCAGTGGTTAAGTGCCTCTGGGTTCAATCCCTGGTACCAATAAATAAATAAATACATATATACCTTTGTGTTAGGTATACTTATTTTTAAAGTGTGTGGTGTTTCTCTTTGATTCATTGTTATTTTTGATTCAATTATGAAAATGTATGAATAGGAAGAGCACTTTTGAGGAAGCATGTTTTTCAGAAGATTAAAGAATAAATCCTCTCCATCAGTCCTTGGCCTCATGAACTCACATGATGTAAATGAATAACCAGATAACATGGAGACCAGCCATTTTTTTCCTGTGCTCTGTGTGTCTAGCCCCGGGAAAGTCCTGCTGTGTTCAGCCTATTGTAATGATCGTGGTCACCATTGGCTTGAGAATTACATTTCCATTAGCCCCCCTTTTCTGTGGTATGTGACCCTAGATTATTATTCTCTCAGCATCATTGAGCAGAACAACTCAGAAATGTTTATGCATGTGCTGTATTGTACTAGTGCTTTTAAGATTTATTTTAGTATTTAATTTTAATATTTTATAGGAAATGAATCTGTTTTCTTGATATTGAATTACAGAAAAATTACAAGTCCTATTAAGTTTTGGGTGTGATTTTAAAAAGTATGTTTGAAATTTGCTCTCTGTATGCTCAGCATCTGTCAAGGTAAATTACAGAGACTCTGAGTAACCTACAAGGTTTCTCATGTGTGAACGTCTCCTATGATGTCAAATACCTAATTTTTAAAATTTAATATTGTTTATAAATATGATATTTTTTTCCTCCAGGAAAGATTCTAGTTTAGACTTGTTAATTTAAACATCAGTGCTTCAGAGTTTGGTTTCCCTTTACATTACGGGAACAGAATTCAAAATATCTTAGAGTGTGTCTATGTTCATAAATTTGTTTCACCAATTCTTTACAAAATTATTAGATAAAATATACATTGTTTTCAATCCGTAGGTGGCAGTTATAGTAAATGTCCTTTCCCCTGAAACACACATTTAAAGAAATTTAGTATGTTGTATGCACGGTGGGGATTCGACAGGTATTAACCTTCTGTTCTTGTCTTTAGGTGAAGTGTTACACCTAGATGATTTTATTTATTTTAATTTTTATTTCAGACAGTGCTGGGGATAGAACCCAGGGCCTTGCACATGCTAGGCAGGTGCTTTACCATTAAGCTCACCCCCCAGCCTCCATCCTGATGATTTTTATTTTCCTTTTGCTGTTCAGTTTTCTAAAATTTCCACAATTGTTGTTTTAATGTGCTAATAAGAAACAAAATGAATAGAGTCATTTATTCTTGCTTCCCAGTCTCTCCCTGCTTCAAAATGAGGTGGGGTTTGCATGCATGCAGATTTATTTATGTTCACTTGTTTCCTAGGTTAGATTGTTGCTCAGGTCAACACCAGGGTATTCTCCGAGGTCAGAAATGACAGCAGTTTCACCAAAGCAGCCCTTCCTTAAAACTACAGCCTGTGGGTTAAGGACTAGTGATGAGTTTAGCATGGGAGTACCTCTAAGGCTTAGTGTGTTTTCTGGTTTCTTTTTGAAACTCTGTAGCAGGGAGGGCACACAAATGTGTTCTCAGAATCAGTTGAGTGTGTAAGATGTTAAGAAACAGCACATGTCTACAAGTCAGAATGTTTAAAGACACTGGATGAGCTTATGACTGAAAATTGGTTTATGATGCAGATTTTGCTTTAGGGAAATGCTGAATAGTTAAAAGCTTTTGTCTGTGCTGTTTTTTAAAACCAAGAGCCTAAGATTCTGACAGTTGAATTAATTTTAAAAAAACAAGAAAAACAAATTCACAACTCATGTGGGAATTGTAAAAATGTTTTGGAGACAGTTTTAACTGAATCAATAAATGATGAAATAATAAATAAAGCACTCAAATCAATATCTGATTCCTCCCCGTGACCCCTACCGATGTTAGCCTTAAATGAAACTGTTATTATGCAGTGTTCAGTTTGTTTTATGGGCTATTTCATTTATTTTGTTTTAGGGCAAATGGTATCTTCTTTGAGGATGTTTTATTCTTATTTAATTTTTTTATTGTCTTCAATAGGCACAATAAGAATAAATTATTCAAAAGTCAAGGATAGGAAAGAATTTTAATTAGCTCTATCATTTGATATTGTTCTATTGGAGTAGTAGCATTAGCATTGGCTGGGTGTATGGAACAGATGTTTCTGGGTATGTTATGTGTGTGTCATTCATGTGTGTGTGGGGTATGTGTGTATGTGATGTAGTGTGTGTGTATGTGTATAGAATGGGTGTAAACCTAATGTATATTGGTACATGTGTGGTATGAATGTGTGGTGTGTTTATATGTGGGTGTGTGTGCGTGTGTGTGGAGTAGACAGCTTGTGTATGTCAGTGTGAGGCATGTGAGGTATGTGGTAGAGTGTGCCTGTGTGTACATGCTCGTGTATTTTCAGGGGGAGCTGTGGAGAATGCCATTAAAGGATGCATTTCTCATGCTCTGCTTTTACTGGAGGAGAAAGATTTCTGGAAGCAGCAGATGGTTTGAAATGTGCAGCTGTAAAGTAAGAAGAAAATCAGAGTGAGGGCCAGATTGGTTCTGAGGTCAATGAAGGCACATCCTCATAAAATCAAGGCCCTAAAGCTATAAACATCAGAAAGCAGAGCCCGAGGCAAGCTGGGAGTTGGGTGAGCCCCAGTGTGCTCACATTCATAAAAGTCCTGACTGCCAGCTTTCAGGCCACAATCCCATGGGAATTATAGTTCGTTACACTGGTTCAAATTGCTTTGTAACTCTACAGATGACTGGAAGACTTCAGCATCTTTGCATTTTTACTTTAAGGTCAAAAGGATTCTAATTAAAGCTAAAGCTACAATCTCCATGTCATCGTTTAAATAAATTCACCAAGACTATAGTTGTGGAATTTTTTAGAGGAAATTTGACATGTAAGTTTTACAGAGAAGTTTAATCTAATAATTGAGCCAAATAGTAGTGCTAAAGAATAATTTAGGACTGGGTGCAGTGTCACACACCTGTAATCCCAGTGGCTCAGGAGGCTGAGGCAGAAGGATCTAAAGTTCAAAGTCAGTTTTAGCAAAAGTGAGGTACTAAGCAACTCAGTGAGACCCTGTCTCTAGTAAAAATACAAAATAGAACTGGGGATGTGACTCAGTGAACAAGTGCCCCTGAGTTCAATCTCTGGTAACCCCTCCCCCCCAAAACATAATAATTTAGGGATCTGTGCTTTTGAAGTGCATTTTTTTAAAGAAAAAAATTTTCCCCTACTTATAAAAGTGGTGGTGGACATTGCTAGGAGTGGGGAGCAGGGGGGAAGCAGGAAAGAAAATTGAAATCACCTGTAATTTCACCATTTGAAGAAAATCATTGTAAATATTCAGTAATGTCTCAATCATATATGGATGTTTGAGTGTCTTGGATTATTTTGCAGACCTGTGTTCAAATTGTAGATATAAAGGCTATATTCCTCTGTTTGCCGTAAGAGCCCATTATTTTCTCACTTTCAAAGTCATCTTATCTGAAGTCCAGGGAAATGCTTAATAATATTCTTCAATTGTCTTCACTTGGGGTTTTAGGACAAGAATTTGAACAGAGTACTTTTAAAATACTGAAATCAGTGAGACTTAATATTTATGTGAGTAACTTTCTGCCCAGTGATTTTATTACTGTCTGATTCTACAGGAATTTTTCACATACTGAAAAGAAAATTTTAAGAAATAAAAAAGAAACAAACTCCATCTGGTTAACATTAAATGCCACTTGTGATTATAAAGTTTTATACTATAAAACTACAGTGAATTATTACAGCTTTATAAACGGTTAACTTTGTTTTTTAAATTAATTTTAAATCTATTTTTAAAATTAAGTGATTCGAGTCCATAGCTGTGACAAATCTTTGTGCGTATTAGGAAATTAGTTTAGCTACTAAGAAATAAGCTAATCAGTCTCATTGGATCATCTTTATGTTTGTATATAGATCTTTTATGAAAATTCTTTGTATTAAATTGTCTTCAGAAAATGAGAATTATAGCATATTAAAAGTTACTGAAGTTTAAAATGTATAGATATTTAAAAAATAGATTTAAAATGTATGGATATATAGTTTAGGATGTATAGATTTGCACAGTCTTTTCCTGACTACTGTTAAATCAGTTTACTAAGACAGAATAATTACTGTTGATAATAGGGGCATCGTTGTGACCAAAGTAAACTATACCATAATGTAGTTCCTCATTAATCTGTCTTCCCCACACTGTTAATGAACCTCCTAGAGCAATCTGTATTTTAATCATCTTTTCATGCTTAGGGTTGATGTATACATGACACATATATTAATTGTTGAATTAATCAAATTTGGACTGTGACATGCATATCACAGAAATCTCTCTTAAGTTATTCTAAACAACCTAGAATGGTGTTGACAGCTCACCTCACACAATAATGAAAGAATTTCCAGATGCATTCTCATATTTCACTTTTTTCTTTGGAATAGCTAGGACTGTCTATTTAATGTAAGTGGTTCTTTGTTCAACACTGATAGAATTATATAGAAAGACAACATAGACCTGTGGAGATCAGACTGTAGAGGCAACATGGGATTTTCAGAAATGGTTCTCTGTGCTTAATCCATGAAAAAAAAAATGCAGAAGAAATGTGGAGTTTATTTTCAAATCAAAGACAGAATTGAGAGATAGGTGTGGTGGCTCCTTCCTGTAATCCCAGTGCCTTGGGAGGCTGATGCAGGAGGATTGCTAGTTTAAAGCCAGCCTCAGCAACTTGGTGAGGTCCTAAACAATTTAGCAAGACCCTGTCTGTAAAAAACATATTTTAAAATAAGGGTTGGGGATGTGGCTTAGTGTTTAAGTGCCCCTGGGTTCAATACCCACTTTAGGGGGAAAAAAAAAAAAACAAAAAACTTCTCAAAGATGTATTTGTGTGAACATCTTTGTTAAATACCAATAAAATTGTCACTCAAATATTCATTGCCATTACTAATGTTATAGACTTGCTTTTCTGTTGTATATCTGTCGCACGCCTATATAGCTCATATGCATTTATGGTTTTCCTATTTGTTACTATTGGATTTCATTGTTTTCTGCTCCTGCTTATGTGTTTGCTCATTTGAAAATAGTGTTGATAGCTAGATAGCCCCACAAAATTCAAATTAATTTTGGAAGACATGGAAATCAGCAAATTGTTTTAGCTCCCAAATTTAATGACAGAAGCGGATGTTATAAACCCTCAACTTTGATTAAGAAAGAATGAGGAATTTTTTTAAAGTTTCATACTAATCTATACCTATAGGATTATAATGGGTTAGCTCAATTTAATCGTCAATTAACAGTGAAAGATTAATACTGTGTTTTCTAAAGTGGAAAATAGCTTGCTAATAATAATAGGTAACATTTCCTGAGTACTTAGGACAGGGTACACAGTGGTAGATCTTAGCAATCAGGGCTTTCCATGGATTAGTTCATGAGTCATTACAGCAACCCTAAGAAATTGATGCCTTTTGCCCATTTCACAGATGAGAAACCTGAACCTTGCTGGGATAACAGATTTGCCCATAGTCACACAGGGAGTAAGGGATAAATAACATCAGGCTAGGAGCCAAGTGTGCTGACTTGCTGGTCCTTGACTCTGTTCTCCAATTGCCATTATTAACTTTGTCAACAGCATTGTGGATGTCATCACCTTACCAGAACTGTCCTCTGCTGTAGGGATTCTAACTTGGTCTCTATTTTGAAAGATAAATCAGTATTCATCAAGTACCTCTGGTACTTGGTACATTCAGTTGGTACACTCAGTGGCTAATTAAAGACTCATCAAACTCTATGAGGTAGGAAAGAATATTCCCATTTTAAGAATAAAGAAACTGGCTGAGTGGCTAAATTGCCTAAATACAGATGACCAGTGGAGAAGTGAAACCCACGTTCGTCTTGATTCCAAGATGAATGCCCTTGCATTTGCAGTTCAGCCTGCTTCAGAGTCTCTGCAGAGTCACTCTGCTGGGCTCCAAATGATACGATGCTGGCCCACAATTTCTTACCCTAACCATTACAGACCCCATGGAAATAGATTAAATGGTGTCACAATTACAAATAGATCTTCCAGTAACGTGGCTTATTTTTAGAATGTCTTATTATAATTAAACATCTTATTAGGTCTGTGTGGGCAACATATTAGAAAAATATTTTTATTCTACAATGAAGCATATAGACATTTTATGAGAATTGTTTTAATTACTTAAAATATGGCACATATTGTATAGGAGAAGTTAGACTGTTAATGTCAAAGAACATTTAGAAGTACTGTTTAAGTCTTCACATTTATGTGCAAAACAATATATAGTCCTTACTTTTGGCTGTAAGGGTTCTTCTAATGATGTCTAAAACAAATGATCCGGGAAGTTGTCCTTATTATGGGAATGGGGAAAGAGAGAGAAGAGTGAGATTTACACATAAAATTATACTGCCCTCCTTAATAGGCATATGTTTGAGTCTTTTTGATGTTCAGCACTTTTCCTATAGACAATTTCTATTACTTACCAGTTCAGTATAACTGTTAATCATTTTTGAACCCAGTTTCTTTCTTTCTTTCTTTTTTTTTTTTTTTTTTGGTACTGGGGATTGAACCCAGAAGTGCTTAACCACCACCCCCCCACTCCCCCGAGCCACATCCCCAGCCTTTTTATTTTTATTTTTTATTTTGTGTCAGGGTCTCCCCAAGTTGCTTAAGCCTTGCTTAGTTGTGGAGGCTGGCCTTGAACTTTTGCCTTAGCCTCCTAAGCCACTGGGATTAGAGGCTTGAGCCACCTTGCCCAGCTAAACTCAGTTTCTTTAAAATGTGTTGTTAATAATTGTTTTCTGAACATTCATTCAGTTAAATGGATTCTGACAGAGTTTATAAAAACAGCACAACTAGCCAAAGTGACTCTTTTCATGAGCTTCCTGCAGATTCATCATTTGTCCTTATCTCGGGTTTTCCTATGGTTGCTTTAATTAGCATTGCATTGTTTGCAGTAGACTTTGTGAGTTGGATAAAGTGATATAAACTTGGGCAAAATGTAAAAGACTCACTTTTAAAATGTTCAGATTAAATGCATTGTAATCTTGTGCATTCAGATTTCATTTATTATAATATTATTCTATGGGTTTAAGGATTGAGGACTCAGAAGATTTCACATGGCTTTAATTAGCAGTCATCTGGTATTTAAAAATAAACACATTGAGATAATAAAGGTAGAAATTGTAAACATATAATCCCCAGAAGGCAGGGATTCTATCCATGATATGATTTCAAATCAAGTTTCAGAAGAGGAACACACATGGTTATACATTTATTAGCTTATCTTTAAAAAAATTTATAGGCAACATAATTTATTGTCCAAATTTAGAAAAGCAGGGGATAAGAGTGCCTGTAACCCCTTAACTCAATCAAACCTCTGTTAGCATTTTGAGTTCATGAATATTTTTTGACAATAAAGATGAACTGGTGAGCTCACTAGATTTTCATTTTTCAGATATTGCATGCACGAAGAGGGATAAAAGCTGTTCTCAAGAACATATGGAGGGCTGGGGATATAGCCCAGTTGGTAGAGTTCCTGCCTTGCAAGCACAAGGACCAGGGTTCAATCCCCAGCACCGCAAAAAAAAACAAAAAAAACATATGGAACTTGAGAATGTACCGGCTTGTATGCATGTGTGTTCTTGTTCTGGGGTGGAACTATAACCACTTGGGTAAGATGCTAATCTCTGTTGCTTTTTATTTATTGGTATAATAGCTCTACAAATATTTGGAGTCCAGTTTGTAGTAAAGTAGGTTTTATGTAAAGCCAGCTTTGAAGGAATTTAGAAGAAACTTTTTTCGTTTCAAATTTCCATCTTTGAAAGCCAGAAAAGCTTTTAAAAAGGAAGTAGCACTCAAGTGGGACAAAAGTCAGGAAATACACATATGCAGATTTAGTCAGCCTGTGAGCCAGCAAGCAGGCTTAGGCAGAGGCAGCCTCCACTCTCAGCTTCCTTGATTTCTCCCAGGCCAGGGGGACAGCCTTCCAGCCTTTACTCTTAGTATGGGGAAGTAAAAGTAGTTATCAGGAAGTTGTTTTTAATTTCAAAGAAGTCTGTTTTACATTCATGCACACACTTATGTGCATACATGTAAATACATGTATGCACATATATATGCACACACACTAACACCAGTAAAATTGTGTAACATTTCTTCCAAAACAATCCTCACCTTTCTGACATTTATTTTTAATAGCAAAATTTGGGTGGTCCCTGCACTTAGTGTTTCCCAGGCTCTCACTGATGAGATGCATTATGTATACAAGATTTCAAACTGGAACATGGGGGGGATAGTGGGAATTTTAATTTTTAAAAATTTTTATTATTTTTATTTCTTATTATTTTTGGTACTGGAGATTGTACTCAGGGGCACTCTACTATTGAGTTACATTCCCAGTCCTTTTTATTTTTTTATTTTGAGATAATCTCTCTAAGTTGAGATAGTCTCGCTAACTTGTCCAGGCTGACCTCACACATATAATCCTCTTGCCTCAGTTTTTATGTGGCAGGAATTATAGGTGTGTGCCACTGCCCCTGGCTGGTAGTGGTACTTTTTAGATGAGCATTTTAAGATTGACATAAAGCTGATTTTGCTATTCGTATCTAGAGTTGGGTATTTTGCTAGAGAAAGGTATTTTGATAGAGGATGAAATTGAAAAAAATGAAGATTTTAATTTCATTCCACCCCTCCCCTAAGGGGAAGTAACTATTCAGGTCTGCTTTCTGGCTGGTTAATGCTTTCTCACACTTTGGTAGCCCTGTCCTTCTCGGAAGGGAACATCACTCCTGACCTGAGAACAAGGCCCATCTTCAGCACTGTGGATGGTGTCCCTATACACTCTGGGGTGCTTTGGGCATTTCATGGATTGCTCTTCACACCTACCTTCCCATCTGGAGAATACTGTCAACTCCCACTGCACCTGAAGACAGAGGCTGTCAGACCAGATGCTAAAGTGCTTAACACCTTTTATTCAGAAAATTCCAGGCCTCCAGCAACCTGGTCTCTTTCTTCCTTGCAGACCAAGCTTCCTGGTGAGGTGTTGGGAAGTGCATAATGAGCTTTAGAAATGGTTCCTGAGCCAACTTCTAAACTGTTACTAATAAACTCAACTCTGGCAGCTACTTGAGATGAAGACATCTTAATGGCTGCTTTGATGAAAATATACACAATAGAGGAGGGTTGGCTGACCACAAGCAGGAACTCAGTAATTCAGTAGTTTCTTTCAGTTTTAGTAGTGAAAACCTACTGGGGAAAAAAAAAAATGCAATAGGCAGGCATCAGTCAGAATGCTTAGCTTTGCCCTTGTTGGTGACCTTGGGTAAGACATCTTGAATGTTAAATAAAAGGGGTCATGTGACTGTTGCACAGATTTCCTAAGATGCTTCTATAAGATGGACAGTTTTGCTGCATCCCCAAAAAGTATGAAAGAAGAGTTGTGTTCTTTATCACCACCTTCTTATTTGTCATCTTCGTTGTTTTAATCATCTTCTTCTTTTTTTTTTTTTTTTTTTAGTACCAAGGAGGAAACCCCAGGACATTTTACCACTGAGCTAGATCCCCAGCCCTTTTAATTTTTATCTTGAGGCAGGTTGCTGAGGCTTGCCCAAAACTTGTGATCCTTTGGCCTCAACCTTCTCTGAGATTACAGGTAGCACCACCAAGCCAGGCCCTCTTCCTCCTCCTCCTCTCCCCATCTCCTTACCCCCCCACCCCCCCTTTTGCAGAACTTACATGGCCTCAGTAATTCCCATAACACACACTTCCTGTTTGTTTGACAGGAAGCTGCATTTCAGTTAAACAAACTTGAGCTTTTTTATTGAGGCTGGATATGACTGAGGGAAACTGTTTTAAAATATAGGTTTAGTATTATTCAGGTATGGGAGGGCCAGAAGGTCAGGAAAATCACTGCCAGTCTAGAAAGAGCTTGTGCTCACAGTTCCCTGCAGGAGAGGGCACACCATGACACACAGGGCCATGTGGGGAAATACTAGAGTTGGGTCAGGAGGCAGAGGGAATGAGGGGAAAACATGGGCAAGAATCCTTATTGTGGCTTCTGCTGAAAGGACCAGGCAAGGTAGAGTGAGCCAGTTTGACTTTGTCTAGTCTGAGTAATTTCAGGGGACTCTGTGGCATAGGAGCTGGCCCGGGTTGCCTGCTAACTTACTCTGGGTTGATCAGGGCAGGGTTTGGAGTGTGAAAACTGGATAGAGGAGGTGATCTGGGTGGGCTAGACCCCTGGATGGGTTAATTTGCATATGAATGGTGTGCTGGAGGTGTGTCATTTACTGCCTGTATGAGTAAGCCACCTCTGGGAGGGCCTGTCCCTCAGGGTCAGCCAGGCCCCAAAGTATCAGAGGTACAGAAAATACAAGGCAAGGTTAATCTAGAGACAGCTGACTTTTGATGATCAGATATACCACACTTCTCTCTTCCCACATCTTCTCTCTGTGCACCTCCCTCTCACCATTTTCTGCACTCCATTTCTTTTATTCTTGGGTCTGTTTTACAAAATATAAGCTTGGTAACATGATCAGTAAATGACATTTGGTAGTTGAAAAACTGTATTGATTAACATTCTGTTTTCTTTACACTAATACTGAAACACTGAAATTTGCTTCTTTGATTCTCTAACAATTAAACTTCAGAGGTATTCAGCATTACCTCTCTCATGCAAAGAAAAAAGCATGGCATCGTTCTTATTTGTGTCATTTTTTTTTTGGGTGACCATTTCTGAGCCAGTGTTCTGATACTGGTGAGGTGTCCACTTGGGGTCCAGGTTCTTGGTATTCTGAACAAAGAATTGAGCAAGTCATGCAGAAGTAATAGGTCAAGTATAGATATATTGAAAGTGACTGTGAAAGTAATACTCCATAAAATAGAGCAGAGTGAACCCAGCAAAGCCTGCATGTCTGGCCAGTCATTGTGCCTTGGTCCTCCCTCCTAATGGACATGAGTGAAGACCCTGCCCCATTTGTTCTCATTGGTTACTTTATTTTTGCCTAATTAGAATACAGAACCTGTAGTAGGAATTGCCATCAGTGGTCAAGTTGTCACTGTTCTTCCTAAACTCCCACCACAGTTCCATCTGTTTCACTCTCTTCTTGGGGCACATGATATTGATTTTATTCCAATAAACATGTGCTGAAGGTTTGTACTTTAGCTAAGGTTTCTCAGCCCAACTCTTTTTCTGTGTATTTTAGGATTTAGTTTTGTTTTTTGAGTCTACCTGTAAAGTTGAGTCTCCACAGCAGATTGCATTACTTGGTAATCACCACCAAGTGTGGATTTTGTTCTTATGCAATAGATTCGTTGCATTTCCCTTAGAATATTTTAAGAATAGACAACTCTGACAAGGTCTGGTGGTACACACCTGCTATCCTAGCTACTTGGGAAACTAAGGCAGGAGGATGGAAAGTTTGAGGCAACCCTTAAGTTAGTGAAACTGAATTTCAAAATAAATATTAAAAAAGGGCAGGGGATGTAGCTCAGTGGTAAAGCACTTGCCTAGTATGTGCAGGGGTCTAGGTTCAATCCCCAATCCTTTCCCCACCAATACATAAAGAATAGACAACTCTGACAAAAAGGAAAAATTCTTAATAGTACTCATGCTCTCTTCTGTATTTAAATAGGCACCTTACACAATTCAAATTAGTTTTACAAATAGTTTAGAATGGGAAAAACTTTCTCATCATTAACAGAACACTGGTCAGCATGAAATTATATTCTTCTCCCAGGATTTTCTTTTCTATTAACTTGCAGTTTTATTCCTCAGTAGCACTGCCTTATGACTGTGTAGCTGGTAGCAGAGCACTAGAGGAAATCAGAGCCAGTGAGGTAATACTCTTTCACATTTTATTTTAAATATAGACAAATAAGAGCTACAATTCACATTTTGCATCTTTTCCTCTGTCAGACCATCATCATTTTAAAATGTATTTTGAAGTAAATTGCAGATATCTTTACATCTCACCCCTTTAACACTTCATTATTTTATGGAATTCAGTATTTGTTTATGGTTCTTTATGTGTGTGGTTTGGTTTATATATAGTGAAATATACAAATCCTAACCACACCTTTTGATAGGTGTGGTTTGTCAAAAATGCATTTCCTGGGTAACTCAAATCTCTGTCAAACTATAGATCATTACCATCATGGTCTTCACAATCATTTCTACCCCTACTCTTTCAAACAAAATCACATTCTGAATTTTTCCCTGTAGGTTAGTTTAACCTGTACTAGACCTTACTGTACATGAAATTGTACATTGCATGCACTATTTTGTCTAAGCCTTTTTTTTTTTTTTTTTTTCCACTCGGGCTATTATAACAAAATACCACAGATTGAGTGCCTTGAATAACAGAGATTTACTGTCTCACAGTTCTAGAAGCTGGAAGTTCAAGATCAAGGTATTGGCAGGGTTGTGCTTCCTCTGATGGCACTAGGGAGGGGTCTGTTTCAGGCCCCTTTGCTGCTTTCTAGTTCTTTGGCTTGGGAAGCATAACTCCATTCTCCACATGACATACTTTGTTTGTTCTGTGTCTGTCCAGATTTCCTCCTAAGAACCTAAGGTCTTCCTAAGGATACCTGTCATTTGGGATATGCCTTACTGCAGTATGACCTCATCTTAACTAATCATATCTGGTGACCTCATTTCCCAGTAAGACTACATTTTGAGGTACTGGTTATATCTCATAATATAAACTTGAGCATATGAATTTTGGGAGGTCATAATTCAACCCATGATCTTGACACCAAGATTGTTATATGGGTCAGTGGTTCTTTTTTGCTGAGGAGCATTCCATAGTATACATAGACTGTAGTTGTTTAACCATTATCACTGATGGGTGATAGTTTTGACTGTGTGAATACAGCTGCTAAGAACATTTTTGTACAAGTCTTTTTGTGCATATGTACTTTTTCTTTGTCTTGGATATATACCCTTATATCCTACTGGGGAAAGGGGGTTGATTTAAGCATGGATAGGGAAGGCTGTTCCTTCTGAGGCTTGAAGACCCGCTGCTGGGTCCCTCATCTGCCTTGGCAGCAGCCCAGATAGCACCTGTTCTGTGTTGCTCCAGTCCCATGAGGAGGCAGCAGTGTAAAACCATTGGCTCTACTTCCTAAAACCTGCTGTAGTTAGGATATGATTTGTCTTCACCAAGACATGTTGGAATTTGGTTCTCAATGTGGCAGTGTTGAGAAGTGATAGGGCCTCTAAGAGGTGCTACACCATGGGGGCCAGGCCCTCATGAATAGATTAATAGTTTCTCTTTCTCAATTTTTTGGGGAGGTACTGGAGATTGAACCCATGGGTGCTTTACAGCTGAACTACATCCCTAGCTCTTTTTTATTTTTTATTTTGAGGGTCTTGCTAAGTTGCTGAGGTTGGCGTTGAACTTGTGATCCTTCTGTCTCAGCCTCCCGAGTTGCTGGGACTACAGGCGTGCCTGTAGAATAAATGTTTTCTCATGAGATTAGGTTAGCAGTCTCAGGCATTTGCCCCACTTTTTTCTCTTTTCCTCATGGGTCACTTCCGCATCCACTTTTTATCCATGTATGAAGCAGCACATAGCTCTCAGCAGAAGCTGTGCAGATGGTAGTATCTTCCTAGATTCCAGAAGCATGAGTCAAAGTAAACCTCTTCAATCTTTTTTTTTTTTTTAATCAGGAATTGAACCCAGGATGTTTAACCACTAAGCTTCATCCCCAACTCTTTTCTATTTTTTATTTTGAGACAGGGTCTCACTAAGTTCCTTAGAGCTTTACTGAGTTGCTGAGGCTGGCTTTGAAATTGTAATCCTCCTGCCTCCGCTTCCCAAGCTGCTGAGATAGGTGTGTGCCATTGTTTCTGGACACTGAATTACCTAATCTTAGATATTGTTATAGTACCAAAAAATGAGCTAAGAAACATCATCTTGTTTATTAATTTAGATTTTAAGCCAATCTTTTGGTTTCCCTCTAAGGTTAATGAGGAAATCCTTAAAGATGCAAAAACTGAGGACATGTTGTCTGGGACAACAAGGAAGAAGGAAAGATTGTCCTTATTCCAGGATAGCAGTGACAGTGGATGAGGGACAGGACAGTGGGCAAAATCCTCCAGAGCTGCAGGGGAAAAGGGGGAGAGAAGGGGCCTTCAGGAGCTATCCCAGATCATTGTAGGACTTGAGGACTGCCCCAGCATGATGTCTACCTGCATCTCAGCAAGGGAAAGTGATTAAAGCCATGACCTCTTTCAGGGAAGCATGGATCCTGATACAGTGACACAGAGAAGCTGTAACCAAACCAGAGTGTCACCACAGAGCCCAACAGGACAGTCCTAAAGATAAACATCACTGTGCACTGTCATCTCTGAGCAGTAAGCTTTGCTGATGTACAGGAAAGTCTAGCCTACAGCAGATGCAAGTCTCAGATGCCTCTGTGGGCCAGCCATCGGCAGTCGCAATCTAGATGAGCAAGTGCACTCCAGAATAATCTCAGCTGCCAATAAGCCAGGAGGGCTTCATGGGCGAGGAGTCACTGTGATAACCAAGATCAATTTCTAAGACAACCAGGAGGCCTCTAAGGGCCAGCTCACCTTTCAGGCTGCTATTCTGGGAATGTGATACTGTGTCTTTCAGCCTGGGCAGGGATATATCTGACCTGGCTAGGGGTCCTGCACTCTCTAAGTCCCAGTAGGATGCTGAGAGCCTGACCAGGGTGGCAATCAGGGAGGGGATGTTGCTTTCAGGAAGTGCTCAGTCGAGGAATATGGAAGTTTGTTCAACAAGTTTAGTACATGCAGCTATCATTGGCTCTCTGCACCTGGGATTTCCTTCTGAACATCCCAGAAAGGAGCAAGGAGGGATGTTTATAGAGTGTGTCAGCCTGAAAGAGACAGCGTGTCAGCCTGAAGAGACACGTGATCAGTGGAAGGGGCACTATTGTACATTAGGGTTCATAAAATTCATAATCTGGTAGACTTATTTTCTGTCGCACTTTGGCAGACATTGCCACTGGTGACTTCTCTTTTTTCCCTAATATAGACAGAAAAATCAAGACCACTGGGAAAAGAAAGTTATTTGGTATACGTACAATTTTAATGTATCATTTTAACCATTTTTAAAGGGCATAGTTCAGTGGCAGCAAGTTCAGTCACATTATTGTGCACCTACCACCACCACTCATCTCCAGAACTTTTTTTCTTCTCAAATTGAACTCTACTTGTTAAACACTAACTTCTAGTTTCCCCCTCCTCCTAGCCCTGACAACCACTATTCGACTTTCTGTATGTCAATTTAAACTGCCTTTGAGAAGATGTGTTCTGCTCCCCGACATTGTTGTTGATATTTAAGTTCCAGCTGGCTGAATAGGCTAGCAACCAAGCAAAATCCCATTCATCAAACTCTTAGAGTCTTTTCTAGTTTGACTTTTCTCTGTCATAGAAGGTGGAAGTGGGTGATTGGTAATACTTGATATCTGTACACTTTCTGAACCTCCTCTCTAGCATCCTATGCATATGTATCTTAATAATCATTTAATATAATTAGTAATTTTATGAAAATATAATTAATCAAATAATGTTATCAGCAATTATCCATTTATATGATATTTTCTTCTATCTGACTATGAGTCCCTTAATGATGTGTTTTTCTTTGTATTGTCAGCTCTTAGCACTGTGTCTGGCATGTGGGGTGCATGATATTTATTTTTCATATTCCACAGTCGAGGGTGGCAAGAGGGAGAGAAAGAGGAAGAGAAAGGATGGGACATGTATTCCGTAGGCCAAAAGGCTATTCAGGTGAATACCCTCAATATGCCCTTCACTGAGTTTTGCATGTTTGGTGGGATGAAAATAGGGAACCAGGTTGGAAAACCTGGCTGTAAATTAAACTTAACATTTGGGGGGATACCCTTTGAGTATTGTTGTAAGCTAAATTCCCCTTTTGTCAGAATAATGCCCTCAAATACCCAAACATAAAAGCCCAGTCTTGGCAGATTTCTAGACGCCCAGATTAGAAATTCTGTTCCAAGGTATAAAATAAGCTACATTTTTGTTTTCACCTAATTAGCTTAGTTCATAGAGAGCTACTAATTCATTAAAATTTTGCATTTAGGGGCTTAGTGGTAGAGTGTGGTGGTAGAGTGCTGGCCTAGCTTGCCCGAGGCCCTGGGGTTGATCACTAGCACCTCAAAAAAATAGTACACTTTATTTTGCCATCAGTAATCTCTCAAACAAATTTGAGGAAGTAAAAGGAGATCATTTCTTGAATGCTTTTATACTGATGCTTTTAATGGTTCATGTTTTTAAAATTATTCCCATATTCTGCAGTACCTCAATGAATTATTATTATTATTATTATTATTATTGTTATTTTAGTTCAGTAACAATCATTAAAGAATTGTGAAATACTGAAAGGAGCAGTAAAATAATAAAAGATGATACTAACAAAATGTCACCTTCACTTCTCTAGAAAATTCAGGGGTTGGGGGTGTAACCCTGTGGTAGCACTTTTGCCTAGCATATGCAAGGCCCTAGGTCCCGTCCAAGGCATCAAGGCCTACATTTTGCTGCGTTTGACTTAAGTGTGTATTGTATACTTGTGCATGTAGATCCCTCCACAAGGATGCAGTATTTGCTTCTGTGGTCAGGGGGCCTCCTGGGAGACACTGAGCTCCACGACAACCTGGAAAGACAACCTAAAAGAGCAAAGAGCCATCTGGTGGTCTCTGCCTGCCTGACTACCCAGTAGAAGACAGTGGGAGCCAATTCTTTCTCCTGCCCTGGCCTTTAGGCCAACTCCCCAGACCCCTAAGAATTGCAGGACTTTTCCTGGCTCCAGAGGCCTTTAAAGAGGAGCCCTGCTGGTGGCAGTTCTTAGTGTATCATCTTAAAGATGATATCAGTTGTAGAGGCCCCTTGACCCCTGAAGAGGGTTCTGGGAGCAGAGTAACTTGCTGGGACTGAGGAGGAACCATGACCTCAGAGCACTTAAGAAGGCTGTGGGAAGAGCCCTGCCATGTGCATGAGGCCTTGTCACTCTGCTGTGCTTAAGGCAGCCTCACTATGATGATTTATGGACTTTGGGGTTTACATAACTTCCTTTTTTCTCAGCAGAGGGAGTTCCTTATTTTTGAAAACCTCAAGGTCCCAGAGGACCCAGTTCCTGATCTGGCTGTCTTGTTGGGGAATTTCTGCAATTTAGTGTGTTCTTAAGCAGACATTGTTCAGAAACAGGTCTAAGCCTGGTCTTAACCTTTTAAAGCAATGCATCTGCACTTCCTTGTAACCTTTCTTCCTTCTTTTCCACAGACACGGAAGATGGGAAAAACACCCTGGGGCTGTCTGACATTATCCCTCAAGTAACATTAGTAACAAAACCACCTCCCCAAATTAAATAAAAAAGATTAAAACCTCCAATATTTAAAAACTCATTAAGCGCTAGAATCACCTTCATACTTACTGTTAAGAACAAATAGGCAATCATGCAAGTGCACACTATTAAAAAATTACTGGCTAGCTAAAAGGTAGGCGAGCTCCATGTCAATATGATTCAACAGTGCACTTGAAAATTATTATTTAAAGGAATGGAGGTAGTCACTAGTTTGTGTTGCCACTAGATATTGTTTTATTCTTAAGAAGACAAACGGAGAAAATTAGGTATTATGCAACAAGAAGCAAGAGTGAATGCGACCATCATAATTACTGCTCAGGAGCACAGGAAGAGCTGTTTATTTGTATTCTGATTTCTAATATAATCTCTATCCCTGGGACTCACTGATATCGCAGGACCCAAAAATAGAAGAAAGCAATTTGGGATGGACATTCCATCAACAATAACTTATGTGGCTGAGCACCTGTGTGCGCTGGGTATTGTTTTAAGTGTTTTCATGTATCATCTCTTTTTTCATCACCACAGCTCTGTGAGATCAATACAAATGTTATATTGACTTTATAGATAAAGGAACTGAGTCATAGAGAAGAAGTATGTAGATCAGGTTCTCTAGTCAAAGGTCATAGGAATGGGTGAAGTTCCCACCTGTGTGTGCAGACCCTCTTTGCATCTACCTTCCAGACCATCCCTAGCAGGTCAAGGGGCTTCAGATTGCTCTCTTTGGGTCACTGATTTATTCACCATATATTTATGGAGAACCTGCTGCCCACTGGTCAGTCTTCTGACCACCAGGGACATAGCAGTGGATGAGACAATCTAATCTCATGGTGTGAATTCAAGTGGGGTGCAGGTAATTGGCAGGGGACAGAAGGCCTGGTGTGCTACAACTGAAACATAATCAAGGAGCCTCAACTGCAGAAGAGAGCCTTGATCTCTGAGAGGTGAAGTCTTTTGCTCAGGGTCTTGGAGTATAGCATGGCAGTGAGGATTCCAATAGAGCTTGTGTGCTCCCTCAGTTGGTCCCTCAGGAGGAATTTCCTCCACAACTTTTCCCTCCCTCCCTTCTTTTTTCCTTTTTTCCTGTCCTTCCTACCTTTCTTCCTTCTGTTTCAAAGAGGTGGTAGAATTGCTTTTCCTTCCTTCCTTCCTTCCTTCCTTCCTTCCTTCCTTCCTTCCAGGAAGCAGCTAAAAATGAATTTCTCCTCCTGGGCCAAAAGGCTCTTGTTTGGAGAGAGGCCTTTGCTTGGGGAGTCTGAAAGTCCAATATTGGGCAGTTCCATTGGGTTGTTCTCCAGTGAAGGTGTAATGGTGGAAGGTATCATAGCAGGAGCCCAGAGAGAGAGGGAGAAGAATAAAGATAGAAACAGAGAGAGATTGAGAGGTATCATATCTCCAATCAGGAAGCCAGAGTGATTCAGGGGTCAGGTTCACTCTTCTAACAACTCTCTATCATAAGAACTAACTCAAGGTCCTGGAAGAACTACCTTAATCGCCTCCGAAAGCACACTCCCTATGACCTGAGGACGTCTTACTAGGCACCACCCTTGAAAGATTCCACCACCTTGGGGTCGCCATACTGAGGATCAAGCCTCCAACATGAGCCCTTGGGGAGCAAACTCATATAGAAACCATAATAGACCCCTTCCTGGTTACACCCAACAAGTCATTTCGTCATCATCCTTGCTTCACCTCTGCTGCAAAGGGAAGAGGTTGCAGGCAGCCAGGCAGCTATAGTTATCCTGGTTCCTCAGAAACAAGGACTTGGGCAATCTGTGGGAGACGACTTCTAAGGACTCAGCAGGAGTCCAAGAGAGCCCAGTCAAGGTTTTCTGAGTCTCTTTCAGCCAAGGTTATAGACTTTAGGCATTCAGGGTTGGGACTGGACTCTGGGGACATGTTGCTGTAGGTCCAGGGGTGTCTTTCCCCTGGACCATATATTCTAGGTAGTTTGCTCACTCTTCCCCACTCAGGGTCAGGAGAGTGCATGAGGTAGTCTCTAGGCAGTGCAGATATCCTTTGGTCCCATGATCTCAAACCTGGGGATGATGATCAAAGAAGTCAATGCAAAGTTCCTGTGGGAGGTAAGAAACTTGATATGGTCCCCAAATCTCTACCTTAACTCAGCCCCTTTTGTGGGTTTTTGATGAAGAAAGGAAATTAAGCCACTTCCTTATCTCAAGGCAAGCAAGAACATAGAGGCAGGAGAAGGTAGGACAGATAGAAGTGGTAATCAGTGTGTTACTGCCATTTGAACTGCTCTAAACCCGTAGCCATCTTGCTTAAAGCTGGCTATCCTTTTCTTCAGCATAGCAGTTAAAGATAAAGTATGTGCTCCTCCCTATTTTGTTAAAGTTAGGATGGGTAAAGTCATGGCACTAAAACAAACAGCTCCAGTGGCCAATGTGAGTTATTTGGAGGCTCTACTTCATTCGTGTGTCCTAACTTTGGGACCAAAGCTAATGAGGAGTCTCTAGCATCCAGAATATTTGTATATGATATCCCCAAACTAGTAAGGGAGGAGGGTGTGGTAAATGGAGGACTGGCTCTTGAGACTCTTATCTGGGACCAACACTAGGACTTGAACTCACATCTCATTGGTTGAAATAAGTCACATGGTCACACTTAATTTAGGAGTATGGCAGGACCCTCCTACCATATGTTAAAAGGAGACCCTGAAATGTTTGATGAATAGTGCTGCCACAGGCATTATTTAAATAGGACATTATTTTTACAGAAAAAGGGTCATGAGCTGAATCATTTGCTAATTTGGTGTCTCTATATACCTGAAGGAAGCTGAGATTACCAGTGTTTTGCTTAATCTCAGGCCCAGTGTTCAAAAAGAAAAAAATAAATCTTGATAAGTCTAACTCAAAATAATAACACGTCAGCTGCCCAAATTTGGAAGACAGATTGAAGCATCAGTCAGCTGCTCTTGCAAAATGAAGAAAATTTTCTGCCTATTAAGCTTACAAAATGATTTAAAGAGGATTCTGCATAGACACGATGACTTGCTCTGCTTTGCTGTGAAACCTAAACCAAGTGCCGACTTCCTAAATTTTTATACTTCCTTCATGGTGGATGATGTAGTTTGGAGTGAAGGTTGGAAAATGGAAGGAGCTCAGCAATCTGTGTAGATGTTTGTTACCTGTGCATGTCAGGGCAGGTGTTGGTCCCACCTTGAGAAGTAGTTATGTTTGTTTTCTGTTGTCTTAAGTTTTCTGTAAATTAACTCTTAGCATTCTTTTTATTTTTTTATAAAATGTACCTTTGGGCATTCTTTCCTGGTATATGCCAGTTCCTTGGTTTATAAAGGTATGCATTTGTGAGAATTTCTTTAATTAATCCACACAAATTTATTAAGCACCATTTGCATGGAAATAATTTGGGGAGTTATAATTGGGGGTAGAAAGGTAAATGTGAATTTAAGGTCTTTGAATGCTTTCAAATTTAAGGTTTCCATGCTCCAATTTGAAAAGTAAAGAACAATATGTGCACTAATAACTCTTTCCAGACTTCCTATTTAACATTTATAGTTACATTTTTTTTTTCTTATCCTTTCTTTCATCTTTCTGTTTTTCTACACTGTTAACATTTTCATTATTACTATTCGGTATTCCTAGTTGCATGGGAATACTTATTTTTCTCATTAAATAAGACACTGTGCTAAACTTTTTCCATGTACTAGCTTATTCCATCTTGCAATGGAGAGACATTTTTTCTTTATTTTGCCAGTGATGAAACTGAGACGCAGAAGTTAAGCATCTTCCTTGAGGTTCCACAGCATTTAATGGCAGAGCTGGAATTTGAATTGTCCTGTCTTTCTCAGAACTTCGCTGAGAGCTCTTGAAACTACATCCCAACTGGCTTCCTGATGGCCGGTTTAGAGATTCCTTACCAGAAGTAAAGGGACTGCCATTTGCACTCTGAATGTGTTGGAGGACTCGATAAGATTTGTTTTATGCTTTAACTACTCCCACTTCTGGTTCAACCCAGGGAATAATTAATGACAACAGAAGACTGTGGACTCTATCAATGGTACTAAAATTCTGAGTAGGAAAGTGAAGTACTTGGTGGATGGATGAGTGAAAAGAGGAGGGGACTGTAGAAAGGTGTGACTTCAGACATCATCATCATCAAGGGAAGGATGCAGGAAACCCTGGGCATAACTGGGTACCTTACAGTTGCATTTCTCAGGTGCTCACGTGCAACCAAATCCTGGGCATCCTGTAAAAATGCAGGTCTGATTCAGTAGGAGTATAGGGGTTCCCAAGGCTCTGCATTCTAATGTGCTCCGTTGGTCCACACTTTTGAGTAGCAAGGCCACCAGTGCAACCAAGAAAGAGACCATTCCTAGTAACATAGATCATCAGTAGCTGTTGGAGAAAAAAATCATGGAAATGAGTCTTGACAATGGCCAGAGTACAGAGTATGACTACCATATTTCACCACATAATCATTGCAGATTTTATGCAAAAGTATTTTGCAAACTAGTGGGGTGTGACCATTGTGTGAAGCTTTTTTTTTCTTTAAATTGTGCCAGTATTACTTAAAAATCATGTATTACTAAGATTAGGATGCATAGAATATTCGTGAATGTACATTAAAATTAAATAGTCCAAATTGATGCACATCATTTCTTTCTTTTTCTTTCTTTTTTTTTTTTTTTTTTGTGATGCTGGTGATTTGAACCCAGGGCCTTGTGCTTGTGAGGCAAACACTCTACCAACCAAGCTATATCCCCAGCCCTGATGCATATCATTTCTTCATGATGGTTTGGCAAACATTTGTTCAGGTGTGGAAAAAAAGTTAGCACATTAGTTGCTATTGATTTGTGTCTTAATAGTTGAACTATTGCTCTTGGAGAAAATTTACTAGTGTTTGGAAATATGGGCTTAGAAAATTTAATCTTTTGTGTCCTGAAGATTCCATGCCGCTGTCTTTCATTTTCTTATCTGGCACACCATCCTCAGGGCCACTCCTATACGATGTGTTTCTTGTTAGTACTGCAGCAGTCCCAAAAAGCCATGCAAGTCCGCTTTTGAAACATACTGACAATGTCTGCGTGTGGAGAATTCTAGGCTCATGGCTCACAGTGCGTTAGAAGATAAATGCACTTCCATATGCTACTGGCAAATCCGTTGCTACTCTGTTTACCATTTAAATGATGTGATGATAGGAATTAAAACATGCAACAATTATGCAATGAAAAGTTAGAAAGCAATTTTTGTATTAAAAAACAGGGTGGGATGATTATGCAGTGAAATAGGAGCCTATCATTTTAAGGGTGCAAATGGGACCCTGTAGGTGCCAACCAGACATGGTGGAATTATACAAGGGGGTTGGGACATGATAACAGTGCATGTGTATTTTTTAAAAGAAAATATACATGGATGGAAGTGGACAATGAAATATTTCAAAAAAGGTAGGTATAGATCTGGAAGTCTAAACATTGGCTACTTTTTGGTGAAGATTCAAAAATAAGAGAGCTCAATCTAGTGTTTTGATGGTAATGTGACAAATATCTCAGCTGCAGTAAGGAATTGGCTCCACTTTCCTATTATACAATACCAACTGGGTCACAGAGGAGAGACTTAGTTGTGGGAGACTTCAAGAATCTATGGAAAACTGTATTTTTCTCAAGACAGAAGGCTCATCCTTGTGATATTTGCATTACTGATGATTTCCTGGTTTCCTTGTCTTCAAGGCAGTTAACCTTAGGGACCTAGTCACTTCAGGCCAGCCTTATTTCCTCATATGAACACATCACTGGACTGATGAAACATAGACATATCATCATGTCACACAGGGAATTCAGCAGGATGTTGACAATGTTCCTTGTGGGACAGATCTCTGTGGTCAATGTGGAAAGAATATGCGCTGATTCCAAAACAATCTGGGTGCCTTGTTGGATAGGAAAATAGCAAAAAACCAGCAACCAAAGCGTTGCCATCCAAAAAGAGTACCCCAGAAGTCATATGGATAGTTCATCTGAAGATGTAGATGGACTGCTCATGCTACATAAAGTACCTTCCAAAACAAATTATTATGACATTAAAATAGATTCTTTCTATTGGCAAGGAAGTGACTGCAAAGTCATGGGGTTGCGGTGGACTTTAGAAATGCCTGGCCTCTCCTCCCATGGTGGTAGGTGCTAAGTCAATTTGTAGCTGATTATTGTCTTGAATATGTACTCAAATTACCTGTGTAGCAAGCCATCTGCTGTCTGCTCCTGACTCCTTTGGTGGGCCTTGGGAAAGGAAAATATTGCCAAAATGCAGATAACCTGCTAAATTGATAAATAGGGAAAGAGGAGATAAAGCTCTGTTCTTTCCTGGCCCAAGTGGGAGAAACTGGGTGGGACTGGGAGTAAGGAGGGAATTAGTTGTGGTAATGTATTCTGTAGCTTCTTCTTTTGAATTAAAGAACTGGCAACTTGGTTTCCACTGGTGTGTTTGACGTAGCAGGAGCCATTGTCAAACCTGAGCTCTTTTAGGTGCTGGGGGCTATACCTGGACTCCTCAGATTGCCTTTGATTAGTCTGTGCACCACCCAGCCCTACTTGGTTCTCGTGTCAGGTGTTCCCTCCCAAGTGTGACTCAAGTTCTGAGAGGTAGTTTTGCGGTCTTAATCAAATGGCAGTCATTAACCTGTGCACGATGCTCTATTGTGTCCAAGTGTAGTTCCTTTTATCATACTTAGCCACGCCAAGAAATTGTCACCCTTCAATCCAAATTCTAATGCTAAGGAATTGAAGGCTCCAAAGAGAAGACAGTGACTGTCCAAGGTTTCATGGCCAATGAGAAGACCAAAGTATGATTACCAGCCATATCTCCAGTTCTGCCCATTTAGGGCGAGTTATTGATTAAAGAAGAGATAGCAGTGATGAATGAAGCTGACCAGGCATATGGCAGTAGGGTGCAGTGGGACCTGTGTCCGACTGAAGAGGCAGGGCCATCTTCAGGGGCAGTCTTGGAGTCCTGGGCTCTTGTTGTCTGTGTGGATGTGGGCCAGCACTGGAAGTTCTTCCAAATTTTCAGGCAGTGCCAGGAATTGAGGTTTTAAAACATTAAGGATGGATTCAGTTCTTTTCACAACACTGTGACCCAGCACTGTGGCATCAACAACATCCCCACAAACCTCCAGTTGTGATTGGTGGATTAAAACAAAACCTCCTGCCTAATGAATTTAGGTTTAGTTTTTTTTGAGAGTACTGCATTTTAGAAGAATTTGTTGAAGCAATTTATTTTCTAATGAATGTTGTCTCTGGGGGAGAATTTGTTTTTTTTCATCCAAGGCACCATCTTGTGTCTTCTCTGGTTTCCCCCAATTCAAGAATTGTTGGCTAAAGAGGGTGGGAAAATAGGATACTGTAATATCTTGTGGCTTAACTATATTCTTCCGTTCTTTTTGCCCAGGGGTCCGAACCCCACTAAGTGGCAGCCATCAGGCTATAGAAGGGGAAGCCTGCCTCAAATGGATTGTGTGATTGCATTGAAAGTCAGTTTTCTAAAAATCCTTGAAAAATGGATACAGGTGGTTTGAGCCACATAGTTTTAGAGTTGTTGCAAAACAGGTCCACTTTAAGATTAATCATTTACTCCCATTTCATGAAGGGGAATCTCTCCACAGTAGACAGCTCAGTTCTAGCCCTGGTGTGCACGGAGACTGATATATATGAGCAGATTTTATACTGAGAAAGTAGTCTTAGAGGAATATAGAATGGACTACTGAAGGGCCACTGCAAGAGTGATTAAAACTTATTTCCAGGGGTGGTTTCTCTTGGTGGAGAGAATTCATAATGAGTTCATCTCTGGTTTTGCACAAGCAGCACCTGCTTGCATTAACTCCAGTGGTTCTTGACCTTGGCAGCTTGCAGAATTTCCTGTGAATTTTGAAAATCACTGCTCCCTGGATCCAGCCTCAAAAATTAGGATTTAATTGGCTTGTCGTATGGTGAAGGCTAGATCTGGATTTTTAACAGCTCCCTCAGTGCCTCTGTGGTTGAGAACCTCTATTCCAGGTGTGTGAATTTTGAACTTCAGTATGTATCAGAGGCACCTGGGGAGATTGTTAAACTGCAGATTGCTCATGCTGTAGTGAACACGTGTAATCCTAGCAATTTAGGAGGCTGAGGCAGGAGGATCACAAGTTTGAGACCAGCTGTGGAAACTTAGTGAGTCCCTCTCTCAAAATAAAATGAAAAGGGTTGAGGATGTAATTCAGTGGTGAAGTGACCCTGGTTTCAAGTCTCAGTACCCCCCCAACCCCCCCCCCAAAAAAAAAAAAAAAAAAAGATTGCTGGTCCCTGCCCATAGGTGGAATTGGAGCCTTAGGGAGGGCTCTGAAATCTGTATTCTTAAAAGTCTTGACACCAGCTGGACCCAGGTGATCTTGGCTTAGGTGCACAGGCACAGGTACTGACATATACATACACACAAAGATATGTTATTTACAATTAATAAAATAGAAGTGCTTCAGTGTCCCATTTTTGTCAGTTGCTTGAAGGGAAAATAGATACTGGGAAACGGATAGAAATTAAGTCTCAAAGCCTGTGATTACCTAAATCCTTGCAGTTGGAGCATCTTGTTGGACAGGATGTGTGTGTGTGTGTGTGTGTGTGTGTGTGTGTGTGTGTGTGTGTGTGTGCAGAGCCAGATCCTGTCATTCTCAATCTTGATACTTCAATGGCTTTCTGGTTCAACCCAGACTTGCCCTACAGCTGTAATGGAAGGCTAAGAACTATTTTCCCCTTGCTTTGTTTTAAGACTCCAGAAAAAAACTTTCACAAATACAGTAAATTAAGTTATATTCTCTTTTTATTAAAGAAATCACTGTAAAATTCTGCTTCTAGATGTGTGAGTTTATTTCTGGCAATATAATATTTGCATCTCTGTCTCCTACTGGGAGCCAGAAAAACTTAGAGACAAAAGCAGTTTGTTTTTCCTGCATCTGTTTTTTATACTTATCTCAAAGTGTGCATTGCACTTTTAGTGTTATTCTTTGCATAACCAAGTCACTTGCTAATATTTTCTTTGTCACGTTGTGATAAGAGAAGAATTTCTGTTAGTTGCTGTCTTAGAAGGGGAGGTAAAAACCCTGCTGATCAAATATCATCACAGCCTGTATGGACTCTTGACCTCATTTTCCCTTTGATACTGACACAAGGCACACTTCATTCTTACTCTGTTTAGACCTTTCTATTTCAAAGTTTTCTTCAGATACCAATGTTGTCTAATTATTAACATGGAAAGAGATGCCACAAGTTATTAGCAAATTGGGGAAAATTGTGTTTGGGAAACTCATTACATCCATCCCCAAATGCTTTGATGTAAATCTGCCATCTACATCTTTTTATTACATCAAATATTTTTACCTTTGAGAATTTTACCCTCCAGTTGGACCATGTACTTTTTCATTTTTATTGTTTTGTTATGCAAATAAATAGCCAGTTGCACCCTGCATAAATAATACAGACTTTTTGCTATGGAGCTATAATTTATATAATACCCACAAGCAAAGGACTTCTTGGGGAGTGAAAAGCCTGCTTCATCTGGGCATTCTTGGTGGTTATAGTCATTATTTTATGGCAGCAACGTAGGAGATGGATTCCAAAGATTGAAATGCTCCAAATGTCTGATTCTTCAGATTTCAGGGACAGGAGAAAGGATAGAAATGATTCAGGAAACATTGGGTATTAAGGTAAGAGTCTCAGTGATTTTTTTTTTTTTTCATCCAGTATCATATGCTCAATTTGTTTCCCTTACTTATATGTGGAACTGACCCCTAAACATGCTGATAAGAGAAGAATAAGTAAGTAAACACTCCCAGGGTTTGAGGTTGATATAAAAGTCACTTGGTTTCAGTGAACCGGACTGGAACGAGAGCCTTTTGTTTGCCTTTGAAAGTTTAGCACTTGAATTTCAGGTTGGGTTGTTTAGTTCATTAAGGAAGATGTAGACGCCTCATGCCAATGCCTGTTTTCTTCAGGCCTTGAGAAAGAAGTCATTGTGCATTAGGTACACATGGTACACACACACACAAAGCAAACAGTGACTTAATTGTACCCTGGGAATAAAAGCCACTACCTGGGACAAGGTGGGGAACTTAGAATTCTGCTTACTGCTTTCTACTCTGCAAAGTTAGTTGCTGGGATCCTGGAGCAGGCATCTGTACTGTTATGGTGTTTGTCTGTGAAATTGTAATCCATGGAATGTTTTCTTCTGGAGTTTAAAATGGAAGGGAATGTTAATCCCAGTGACTCTGAGGCAGGAGGATTGTGAATTTGAGGCCAGCAGCATAGTGAGACCCTGTCTGAAAATTAGAAAAACAAAAACAAAAAGGACTGAGGATGAGGCTCAGAGGTAGAACACCCCAGGGTTCAATTCCCAGTACCACTAAAAAAAAAAAAACAAGGAGGGAAATCTGGCTAATCTGGCTATGTTGCTCTGACTCTGAAGAACCCAATGTCTGGGTCCCAGTTGTCCTTCACACTTTCTGAGCATACACACACATACCAGAAGTCAAGCAGAAGGAGGAAACTGGAGAGGGAACAGAGAACTTGGTTCCCCCATCCAGTATGCCTCCCTGTGAAAGTTCCAGTGGCACAAATTGATGGTTGTATCCGTTGTATCCTGTGGCTGTCCATCTGCCTGCCAGCAGTTAGTCACTTAAAAAGCACTTACACACTATTTACACAGCTGTCTGTTGGCAATGTGTGTGTGCCAGTGTGAGAATTTGGGGGCTGTCTTGGTTTAGGTGGGTACCCACCTAACCCAGAGAAGTTAGTTACCTTGTGACTTCTCTTCCATAAATCTGATGTAAATGTACCTCCTCGCATGGTGACATAGTTGGTTAAAAGCTTCTCTCCAGATTATGACTGAGCAGTTGGCTCTTGTGTTGTCTGGTTGGTAGATAACCTCCGTCCAGGATCTTCCTTCCAGGACTTGTTATTTCTTTAGCCTTTGGAGTATCAGTCAAGACCAAGATTTCGACTTTCTTCTTTTGGGGAGAATGTTGTGGAGTCAGGGGTTGGGAGTAAGTAAATCACAAGTAAAAAGAACTGCTTTGGAATTGAAGTTTCTTTTCCTTCCATGGTTGTCTTGAATTTTGGCAAATCTATTCCAATGAATACAGCAGCTAATAATAATAATAGTCAAGCTGGCATTGATTGACTTTTTGCCCCCCTACTCTGCCCATAATGCAGTGTTACTTTTAATCCTCATGATAAGTGGTTTTTATTTTTAAAACTGAAGCAAGATGAGCCTGGTGATGTAGCTCAGTGGTAGTGTGTCTCAAAACAAACAAGCAAAAACCAAAAAATCAAACAAAACTGAAGCTAGTGTTCAGATCCAGTTCCATGACAATAGCTAAATATATTTTCCTTGAAGTCATATGCCACCATTTTCCACACTTCCCAGTGCAATGAGTGGCCTGGGATCGTGTTAACATGTAGATTCTGATTCTGTGAGTCTGGATGGGGACTGGGGTCCTGTGCTTCTATAGTGCACTCAGGTGAGGATGATGCTGTTGTACACAGAACACCCTGGGTTATAAGTTTCCAAGTCAGAAATTGCCATCCTGGCTGAGATCTGAAACATGCAGCTTCCCTCCCACCTCCAGGATTTTGATTCTGGAAAAAGGAGGCTTGTTTTTACAAAACACTGAGCAAGCCAGGGTGGGGAGAGTATCTCATAGTTTGTACAAGGTCACACGGCCACCACCCAGCTTCCTCCTCACATGAGCTCTGACTTCATATGTCCAGGAATTTAACAAACTATGGGAAATGGAAGTGGTCTTGTAGGATTGTATTTATGCTCCTGACCTCTCTGATTCTAATCCAAACTGACTGCTGGTCATTTGGGGTTTTCAAGTTATCTTTAGAGTGTTTGTTAGGATGAGTTTTGTCAGTTTGTGACAGAAAATTCCAAAATAATAATGACTTGAAGAAAATAGAAGTTTATTGCTGAAACAGGTAGGGGTCCACAACTGGTGTGGCAGTTTCATGGTATCAAGGACCTTGTCTCCTTTTATTGTGCCCCTCTGTTATCTTAAGCATGAGACTTCGGCATCAAGGTCCAACAAGGCTGCTCTGCTCCAAGCCGTCACATCTTCATTCTTTCTGTAGGAAGAAGAAAGGAGGAAGGGTGTGTTCTTTCCCATGAAGACATTTTTGGGTATTGCACACAGTACTTCTGCTCACATCCTATTGGCCATCCTGTTACATGACCACAAGAAAGACAAAGAGATGTAGTCTTTTTGTTTTTGATTAGACATACAATTTATTTATAAAGTGCTTGAACATCATGCTTTCATTACATCCATCAAAAGGAAGTCTTTTTATCAGGTGGCTAATTCTTCAACCAAAATTGGCAATTCTAGGACTCAGGACAATGGAAAGATCATATATTGGGACAAACAATTGTCCCTGCCTCTCTGGGGTCTTCAGACATTACTACTGATCATTACCCAGTAATGTTGATATTCACATATTAATTCAAGAGGCAAACCAGATTTTTATTTTTGATTGAGAAAGGGATTGTATACCAGCCACTCCATGATTCAAGGAGCCACATCAATATTTGAACATTAAGAATTAAATAGATTTTTAGAGGTATTTTAAGCACAAACGGGTGATTCTTTATTCTGTCTAGCATGTTTCACTTAAATGCTTTAAAAATACCTAGGATACATTTCTGTGCAGGTGAGAAAATTTCACGAGTGACTGAAGGTTAATACTCCACCCATGCTCTTTCTCTCTTGCCTAATTGCAAACACAAAGTTTTCCCTCTAGAAGAGAATGTGCCACGAGAGGTGGAAGAATAATTTTCTTCAACCTAATCATCACATATTTGAACAGAACTATTCTCACATTTTCAGGCATTAAGTAGCTCCCCTGGCAAGTGAAATCTAGGGCAGAGTAGAGGTACAGATAGAATTTATACCACATACAGCCTGAGGCAGACCAAGCCATTCCCCAGGAGGGAGATTGTGAATACATTGAAGTCCTGAAACCAAAGTAGTGGAATCTCATGTGTTTTACAGATGTTTTTGGTGGTTGATGTTTTCCTTTTTCTAACTAGCTCAGGTTAGCAGTAGTCAGATGTCTTTGTTTTGTAATCTCTTTGATGTTAGCACTCAGCATATTCCCAACATTTTGGATTTTGATGGGCCCATTCTTTACATAGCCACATAAGTCAGAGTCAGTGAAAATGTGATAGAATTTGTGTTAAAAGTCAGGCAGAGCAAATGTTTTCCTGTAGTGAAAGCATTGCTGTTTAATCTGTGCTAATAAGAATGAAACTCACACAAAACCAAGGTACAGTGGATTCATATGTATGTACTTACATTTTCCCCACATCATCAAAATCATATCTTTTCAGGCAGCCTGGTATTTCCTTCTAGGGAAGGCTTTATCTTGTCCAGTGTCTGTCTGTTCTTGGAGGGAGAAGACCCACGATTTGGTGTTTGACAAAGTGTGGTTGCAGCTTGCCCCTGCTCCTCAGAAGGTGCCAGTTTCTGACAAATTACCCTGTTTCCCTGTATCTCACTCTTCATTTTCCTTCAGTAGATAATTGTGCCCTCCTCCGCAGGTCTGCCACGAGAACATTATGCCTTCCAAAACATGTACATGAAGGATCCAGTCCAGCACTTGACTCAGTAAATGGACACTTTCTTTCTCTATCTTTATATTCCCTAGGACTTTTTTGGATCAAAACCTTGCCAGTCATTGGTTAGGGGAAGAAATAATAATCTGGGCTGCCACCGAAATTTATATGTGAGTCTAGTATGGAACTCAAGGGTAATAAGGCAAGCCTAAGAAGAGAACCAGACTCAGTGGTTTTCAAAACACCAGACTCTACATCAGCTGGTTCTTGTGGACCAGCATCATCAGCATCACAGAAACTTGCTAGAAATGCAGATTCTTAGTTCCTATTCCAGATTTTGGAATTTGGAAGCTTTGAGTGTGGGATCCAGTGTTTTTACCAGACTTGCAAGTGATTTGAACGTATGCTGACATTTGAGAGCCACCAGTATTCAAATCCTAGTTCTCAGGCTGTGATGGATCTTAGATTTCTCCTGGGAAAATGTGAAAGCCATCTTCCCTGCACCCCCACCACCGAGATTCTGACCTAGTGAATCTGGCCTACAGCCCAGGGCATGAGGATATTTTAAAAGGCTCCACAGATGATTCCAGTTTGCAGTCTGGATTGAAAAATTCTGCTCTTAGACAGTTTCTGTCTTGCTCTTGTTCTCTTTATCCTTCTCCCCCTTCCCTTCTCCTGTTTTCTTTCTCCTCCTCCTCCTCCTCCTCCTTCTCCTCCTCCTCCTCCTCTTTCTTGTACTCTTTGGCCTGGGGGTTGTAATTGAGGGAAGAATACTTTTGTTAACAAGTGCTCAGACTGGATGACAGGGACTAGCTGAGATGTTCCCTACAGGCCATAGAAAATTCCCATCGCCTTTAATCTTATTTCCTACAGTGCTCTGATATTTTTGATGGCAGTCTTCTTCTAATTTTAAATGTAACTCATGCCCATGCAGAAAGTTTGGGGGGAAAAGAAAACCCAGAAAACTTTGAAGGAGAAAATAGGAGATTGCCTATAATCCTGTTCCCCCAAAGATCCCATTAAATGTTAGCATTTTGCTGCATTAGTTTTCAGTCTTGCTTGCTTATGTCCTTTTTAATATAAAATGTAATATAAAAGAACATCATGCTGATGTATATAGTTGCATATCTTGCTTTTTTTAATCTAACATGTTATGATAATTTTGTGTGATTTTTTAAAATTCCAGTTTCAAAGTTGGCATCAGATTCTACCGTGTAGATTTGTCATGATTAACTCAGTCATTTTCTTCCAGTTTGTGCCATTCTTCTTTTCAATGATAAGTACAAATATCCTTGTAAACAATATTTGATAGCTTTTCTGATTATTTCCTTAGGGTAGATTCCTAGAAGTAGAATCACTGAGCCAAGAGTTATAAACATTTTAAAGGTTCTTGTTAAATAGAATTAAATTTGTTTCCAGAAGGGTTGTGCCATTTCACTCCCACTCTGAATGAGAGTGCATCTTTTCTTGTACTTTTGCAGACATTGGTTATTATCTTAAAAATCAAAACTAGAACTGAAACTACCTCTACACCACCACAATAAAAAAGCTGTTTGTCAAATAGTTTGTTGGGCCAAGCGTTTCCATCCTTGCCCTCCAGCAGCTCTGTGCAAACTGGTCACAGATTTCTGCAACCCTTTATCTTTATCTTCCTTTTATTCATCTTTTGAGGCATGTTTATCTTTCAGTGTCTGACAGCTTTAGTTTGGGGATTGTCATCTTATCTTGGGATTTGAGGCCATCTGGAATCCCAGCTTTGTTCTCTTGAGGCATCATCTTCATTGTATCTGAGCTTCCTCTTCAATGTCTTTGGATGTTTTAACCTATTAATGCCCTGTATACCAGCTACATGCTAGCATAGCATTCAGGATCATAGCCTTAAGAAGCTCTTAGTAGGTGCTCTGGGATATTGTAACAAAAGGCCTGTATAACATTGCAGTCAAATGATTCTGGATCACCAAGGTGTATGTAATCAGTTGGAGAGGTGACAACTAACTCTCTCACACACACACTCACTTGTACTTTTTCAGTGCATCATGAAGTGAAGACTTTTAGGAAAAGAGAAGTTGTGCTCCATTTGTGTACAATGAGTTGAAAAGCATTCTGCTGTCATGTATACTAATTAGAATAAATAATCCCAGAATCCATTTTCTTGGCTTTCCTTGACAAATTATATTTGATTGAAGCACTGAAGGGCTTGTAATCACAGATTTTGCTTTTAACCTGAATGTACTTTACTTGGGTAGAGGAGGTAGAGAACATTTCCACTGTGAGGTTTAACATCTTGCAGTCATCCCAGCTGGGTATGATAGCAGAGCCATGAAGGTCAAGGACTTTTTAGATTCGGAACCCTTGTAGAGAAATCTGCTCTGTGCTGGGTGGGAGGTGGTGAACTAGAGAATACATGCTTATTCTAATGAGGCTGCTTTTGGTACTTTCGAATCCTAGTTGATCTACTTTTGGAAGTGTGTAGATATCTACCTGCCAGCTTGAATTCATGCCTTAACTTAGAGCATCTGTGCTCCAGGGAGAATAATGGAGACACAGCTGTTGGTGAATTCCAAGAAACTGGCATTTAAGTCATCCCTCAGAATATCATGCTAAGCGAAATAAGCCAATCGCAAAAAAACAAAGGCCAAATGTTTTCTGTGATATGCAGATGCAGATCCATAATGTGGTGGGGGCGGGTAGGGGAGAATGGAGGAACTTTGGATTGGGCAGGGGGGAGTGAGGGCAAGGGAGGGGGTGTAGGGGTGGGTAGGATGGTGGAATGAGACAGACATTATTACTCTATATACATGTATGATTGCACAAATGGTGTGACTCTGCATTGTGTACAGCCAGAGAAAAGAGAAGTTGTGCTCCATTTGTGTACAATGAGTTGAAAAGCATTCTGCTGTCATGTATAACTAATTAGAACAAATTAAGAAAAAAAAAAGTCATTCCTCAGTGTCCATGGTGAGTAGTAGTTCTACATCTGTGGATGTATTTACATGTAATCTGTGGATATCCTCCCATATACTCTAAATCATTTTTAGATTACCTAGAAATATAAATGCTAATCCAATGTAAATGCTATGTAAATAGTTGTTATACATATTGTTTAGGGAATAGTGACAAGAAAAAAATCTGTTTATGTTTAGTACAGATGCAGATTTTCCCCTCAGATATTTTCTATCTATCATTGGTTGAACCTGTGGATACAGAGCCCACAGATGCATAACCCTGATTGATTTTGGGAGGTGAGGAAGCTCAGGAGGGGCACGGGTCAGAAGGATTGAACTTTTCTGCTCTGTGATCAAGGTCACAGATTTACATATTCATTTCTGTGGACAGTGATTTTTCTCTAGTCTTTTTCAGTTTAGGGAAGTCAGCTAAGCAATGTTGCAAGAATGAACTGATGATCTTTTACCTAAAGCCTCCTAGATGTGTTCTGTCCCATCCATCCATCTGCCCACACACCCACCATTCTAATAAAATGTATTAAGTAGTATTATCTAACATATTTCTAGAAAGTGGCTGTTTATGGCTCTTGGTTTTCTGAAGCACAGCAGTAATGTATAATGCAAAATATAATTATGTGGAGGCCCAGTGGTGTCCTGGTATATACAAAACTTTTTTTTTTTTTTTTAATTGAAACTGGACCTTATGAAAAACATGTCAAGAATCTGCCACTTATAATGCCTTATCTATTCAAAGGCAGTGATTACAGCAGAAAAAGTGGTTGAGGAGACAGACAGGGAAAATCTTTAACCATGGACCCGAAAACTTCTTGGCCATAGATAGAACTTCCCAGTGTATCCCTTCTTCTAGACAAATCCTTTTTATTTTTTTTTCATTTGGATAAGGCAAATTGAATCCAGGGGTGCTGTACCACTGAGTTACATTCCTCCATTCCTCAGCCCTTTTTAATTATTTATTAAATTTTGAGACAGGGTCTTGCTGAGTTGCTAGGGATTTGCTAAGTTGCTGAGACTGGCCTCCGACTTGGGATCCTTCTGCCTCAGCCTCCTGAGTTGTTGGGATCACTGGTGAGTGCCACCATGCCTGGTCAGACAATTCCTTTTAAGTCCCTAATTTAAAAAATAAATAAAAAAAAAGGTCTGTGGTTCTGGTAAACTCATTTTGGGGATGTGGTAGGCTGGGTAATGGCCTTCAATGATGTTCTCCTGGTGCACCCCTGGAAGCTGTTAGTAAATTACCTTACATGGTAAAAGGAACTTTGCAGAGATAGGGTACAGAAACTACCACTGTAGTGGGGGGGGGGGATTTCCAATGCAAAAGCAATCTCAAATATTTTGTTTTCATAAGTATAATTTATTTTTTAGATCATATGGAAAATATAGTCTCCACAGCAGACTGCACAGTAATGAATTCATTCTATCCATCATGTCTTTATCTCTAGAGGAACGTCTTGCTCAATAGTTCATCAGGTGTTGCTAAGCACTTGCTGTATACAAGGGTAGATACATGGCTAGCATAAGAGTAACTGCAAAGATTTAATCGTACTCCTGCTTTGCATTTGCTTTGACACCCAAATTGTTTTGACTCTATGTGCTGTGCTCTATGTAAGCTTCTGAAGAGGTTTTCTGAAGGAAAAGCAGTGGTCAGAGTATGGTCCTGATAACTTGTGAAGACATTTAATGTGAATATGTGATCATTTTTTCCATGTGTGCCCTTTATATAACTTGATGTTGACTCCTGTTAGGTGTAGATTGCACAAACATCTGTGGGACCACTGAACCCACTCTACCTCAGTTACAAGCAGTAGGCTGATCGCCTGACCCAATTAGATAACAGTCAGGTGATTTATTTGAGTTGTTCTCTCTACTCACTTTCAGTCTCCTTAATCATTCATTGTTTAAAACTCTGATGCAGGCTGTTTCCTTCTGTTGTTCAGTCAAGCCTACCAAAATCCATAGTTTCTGGAGGTGCTTGGATACACACATTCTTTGGACACATACTATATTCTGCAAAATGCATCGTTATTGTGCTCTAGTTTTTATTTTGCTTTTTGAGGGGAAGAGCTGGAAATAGCAGTGGGTGGTATCTGGCTGATGTTTACCTTCACACTAATCCTGATTAGCATCTTAAATCAATAGGCAAATAAAGCTCATCTGTAGGTATATATATATATAGACTCAGGTTTGCTATGATGATGGAACCAGGCTCTGACTTCTTAAAAAACTTAATTAATTTTATTTGCAATTATATCCAGAAATCAAAATGGATGTAAGACGAGTTTTCATGACCAGTAATAGAGAAAACTGGCTTCAGTGGCTGTGATTTTGGAGGAACTGAAGCCGATTTCAGCCTGGAAATCCACGTGTTGGTGTATTGTTGTGGCTAGGTTGCGTTGTAAATTAGAATTTGATGCTTTTGCCTGAATACTCTTAATTCCCTGTTGTCCCTGTGGAAGATAAGCTATTCTGGGTCAAAAGCAGTGTGCTCACATGACCAGCCTACAATACAGAGTCAGGCCTGAAACCTGCCTGACTGAACTGACTTGGAAACTTGGAGAACCTTAAAGGGGCTGAGATGTCTGCCAAGGAATAAACCAGCAATTCATTGTGTGCCCTTCACCTGGAATAGGTCATGTACCATGCCCTGGGGTCATATGTAGTTTTAAACATTTATTCCTTTTGATTTTCTTTAATTTGAGACTTCTGGGCTTAAGGTAGTAAGAAATTTTAACAAATTTAATTTAAATAGGGCCTCACAAAGTTCCATTTTCCCCCACCCCCCCAAAAAAGCAGGCCTTCAAAGCTATACTACTAAAAGTGACCAACTTTTATGTTTTCAACAAAGATTTATTTTGTTCTCTGCTGGAATGTGGCCCTGTAACAGGTGCAGCTTTCTCCTCCAGTTCCTTTCTTAATAAGCTGCAATGGCTAGTGAGATCTGAAATGGGTGTCCTAAAATAATACTGCAAGAGTTGCTAGAATCTTGGCAACTTTTCTGATTGTATCAAATGTTTAAAGCAAAGTGGAATCAGAGGTGACATGAGTTAAAAGGTTAGTTGTGTCCTGAAAGAAATCAGTAGAGAAACAGCAATCATTAGAGTTTTAGGCACTTTAGCACCTCATTTGTTGGGGCCCAGTAATGGTGGACATTTGGTGACAGTCATCCCTGCTTTTCAATATGGTGGACAAGTCCTTTAAAATGTGGTCAGAAGTGGCTGACACATTCGAGATTGACTTCAGTGGCTTCTGCCACGTTTCTCCATGGTTGTGATGTATTTCTTCTTAACGTGTTGACACCTTGCCAGCTGCCTCCACTTCTACTGGGGTCTCCATGTCATGAAAGGACTTTGAGATATTGAAATTTCAGATTTGGAAGATAGCAAGCAAAGCCCTATATCCTGTCACTATCCGTCCAGAAGTAGTTGACCTTGGAATCTTGGAACTTGTCTTCTCCAGGTCAACAGTAGGTATACTTGATCACTTTTAAAATAGTATGTCTTTTATCTTTCTGTTATTTGATAAGAAAAAGGAAGGAAGCAGAGAAAAGGAAGAAAAAAAAAAGGAAGGAAAGGAAGGGATGAAAATTGCCTTAGAGTTTGTAATTATCAGCTAGGAGAGGGAAGAATACAATTTCATTGTTACAGATTCCTCTATTTTGTGATACTTTAGTGAGCCCTTCCCTCTATCATTTCATGCCTGACATTGTGCATTGAAGGAATGAATGAATGAATGCAAGAAGCAGTCACAGGGAATTCAGGTGGAGTCACCCCAGTTGTTGCTCAGCATATTTAAACTTGCCACTAGGCAGGAGCATTAAGTAATCTGAACGTAAATGTCCACGGCATGTTTAGTAAGTCCCTTGCCATTGGCTTGTTAATATTTATGATTTTGACAAACAAAAGGAGAGAATGGATATCAGTTCTGTGATCTCTTGAAAACCAAGAAGTAATGAATGTTAAAGAAAAATGGAGCGTGGAGAGGACAGACGTCTATGAGCAGTTTTCCCTTCACTCCTCCATGGCCATCCTTTCTATGACTTAACCCCCTTGTGAAAGATGACTTAACCCTGCCTTCTAGTTCTTTGACCCCTTTGTTTCCAGTGAACTTCTCCTCTACTCCTCAGCAGTCGCCAGAAACTCCCCCACAATCTCCATTTCCAGGAAGCCACTTGCACAGCACACCCTCCCTGTCTTGCTCACCCCTTCCACCATGACAGCTCTTCTTCCTAATCAGAAAACTTTCAGTCACCATTTTTTCGTCATGTATCACCACTCTCCTTTCTTCAGTCTGTGAGGGTGAAGGTAGGGGTGAAGATAACTGAAATCATTAAAATCATATGGAAAATCCACGTACTAAATAGGATCAAACTTTTTAAATTAACTGAATCATGATCCCTATTTGTATTTAGTACTGAGGATGGTTAGTTTTATAGTCTCATATGCTGCGTTGCACAGAAATCTTGATTTTTGCCCTTTTGGACCCATAAGCTCCTCTACATGATTCAGTGTTGATTCTAACAGCAGTTGTCTTGAGAACGCTTGTGACTTTGTAAATGCCTTCAAGTATACAAATGCTTCTTGTAGTATGTAGGTTATCTGGTTACTTCTGTACTCAAAACAGCAGATTATATTAAAAAAGAAAACCATCTTGGTGCATATCGATGAAGAGTTGAAAATATATTCATATTTTAAAGAAAATTATCTGAAATTCAAAGTGAGGGTTTCTAAGAGAAGTTTGTTCTTCAAAAAGGCAAACAATTACATCTTTCATCTTCCAGTGATTAATATGCTAAATTAACTATGGTTTACCTCACAGGGTCTTCACAAGTATCTCTTCCACTTCCCTTCTATAAATACTGAAGCTATGGCCTAGTTTTCTATTGTAGCTATAAAATTAGCCTAAAGCTGTGCTGTGTGTTAGGACGGCCACTAGTTACTTGTAGTCATTGAGTACTTGAAGTTTGGCTGGTCCCTGTGGGATGTGCTGTGAACATAAAGTATACACTGGGGTTCAAGCACTCAAAAAAGAGTAAAATACCTTATAATTACTTATTTGAAATTACTGAGTACGTGACTGAATGATACTTTTTTGATATATTGGGATGAATAAAATATATTATTGAAATCAATTTTACGTTTACTTATATTAATGTAGCTGCTAGAAAATTTTAAATTGCACATCTTGTTTGCATTTGTGGCTTGTTTTATATTTCTGATGGATAGCTCTGTTGTAAACTAAGTCATTGTTTTAATTTAGAAATGTTTATATATGTGTATGATCTAATTATGAACAGTTTAGCTATAATATACTTTCTGTGGTAAAATATTATTTTAGTCAGCTTTTTCACTGCTGTGACTAAAAGACCTGACAAGTAAAGGAGGTGAAGTTTGTTTGGGTGCTCCCGGTTTCAGAGGTTTCAATCCATAGGCAGCAGGCTCTGTTGAAGTGAGGCAGAACATGGTGGAAGACTATGACAGAGGGAAGCAGTTCACATGATGACCAGAAAGCAGAGAGAGACTTCACTAACCACATACAAAGTATATGCCCTAAGGTGCATCCCCAGTGACCCACCTCCTCCAGCCACATCCTACTCTCCTTCAGTTATCACTCAGTTAATCCCATCATGGATTGGATTAAGACTCTCCTAACCCAGTCATTTCACATCTGAATGTTCTTGCATTGTCTCACACATGAGCTCTTGGGGGACACCTCACATCCAAACCATAACAAATATTATTGGACAAGTCTTCTGAACAAATAATTGAGTAGTACTTGGATAAATGAATGTATAATATTGAATCACCCTTAGTATAGTTAGCTGTTTCATGGTAAAATTTTACTCTGCTGAAGTACGTGTGTTTTCAGGGAGGTTAGAGTTTTTGGAATGAATGCAAAGTTCAATTGTTTACCTTACCCAACCACTAATATGAACTCTTCTGAACCTGTCAGACAGCAATATGACAACCAGCATTTTTAAAGTTGACTCAAATGCCCTAAACATCATCTTCTTCAAGTGTATTTACCTTTTTATCAGTCTAAGGACCCAGTAATGAAAAAAACATCTAATTATCATTCTCTTTAGCAGTTGAACCAATAAATTAAAAATTAACATGAGAAACTCAGAATTCCAAGGACTGAGACGGAATAAATCAATTCATCTGCCCTTTCAACCAGCATTTGCTGAGACGAGGAGGAAAAGCTATATAACCTTGTTTCTTTGTTTTACATTTTTACATCCTTAGTAGGGTTGGAAATCCTCTTCTCCCTTGCTGAAAGCATAGATTTGGAAGAACAAGATGTGTTCTCATGGCTACACAGGTTGCCTAGCTCATTGTTGTTGGGCCATTGGGGTGAATACTCACTCCCAGGCAGGAAGCTTCTCTCTGTTCTTTGCCTCCATCTAGACTTAGTCCTTCTGTACTCTCTTAGCTTATTTCAGTTTTGTTTTTAATAAATGCTTTGTTTTCTTTTTTTTATTGTAAACAAATGGGATACATGTTGTTTCTCTGTTTGTACATAGAGTAAAGGCATACCATTTGTGTAATCTTAAATTTACATAGGGTGATGTTGGTTGATTCATTCTTTTATTTTTCCCCTTCCCCCCACCCCTCCCATCCCTCTTTTCCCTCTGTACAGTCCTTCCTTCCCCCATTCTTGCCCCCCTCCCTAACCCTCACTCTAACCCTAAAACTAACCCCTCCCACGCCCCATTATGTATCATCATCCACTTATCAGTGAGATCATTCTTCCTTTGGTTTTTTGAGATTGGCTTATCTCACTTAGCATGATATTCTCCAATTTCGTCCATTTGCCTGCAAATGCCATAATTTTATCATTCTTTATGGCTGAGTAATATTCCATTGTATATATATGCCACAGTTTCTTTATCCATTCACCAACTGAAGGGCATCTAGGTAATGCTTTGTTTTCTAACACTGAACATTTTTCAGGAGAATGCTAATCATATTTTTCTTACACATGATAAATGTACAAGAAAATACTGGTCTTGCAGTGAAGCTTCTTTGAGCATAAGAAAACTCAAGTTAGAAACAACCTCAAATTCTTTAGTTAAGAGTCTTTTCTCAATTTGGAATGGAACCACCATTTGATCCAGTTATCCCACACCTCAGTCTATACCCAAAGGACTTAAAAACAGCATACTGCAGTGATGCAGCCACATCAATGTTTATAGCAGCTGAACTTACAAGAGCCAAGCTATGGAAACAATGTAGGTGTCCTTCAATGAATGAATGGATAAAGAAAATGTAGTATATATACAAAATGGAATATTACTGAGCCATAAAAAAGAATGAAATAATGGCATTTGACAGTAAATGGATGGAGCTGGAGAATATCATGCTAAGTGAAATAAGCCAATCCCCTAAAACCAAAGGCTGAATATTCTGTCTGATATGTAGATGCTAACTCAAAACAAAGGAGGGTGGGGAAAAATAGAAATCTGTTGGATTAGACAAAGGGGAATGAAGGGAAGGGAGGAGGTAGGGGAATAGGAAGGATAGTAGAATTAATCAGACATAACTTTCCTAACCTTGTGTTTGAATACTCTACCAGGGTAACTCTGCATAGAATAAGTTCTACTCTATGTATGTATAATTTGCCAAAATATATTCTACTGTAAGGTATAACTAAAAAGAATAAATTAAAAAAAAAACAAAACAAACTTTTTTTTTTTTTTTTTTTTTCTTTTAAAGAGTGTTTTCTCAGTGACTGGCCAAAAGATGGAACAAAAACCTATAATTGTCTCAGGGTGATTTTGCCCACATATTTTAAACATGTATTCTAAGGCCTTGAGACTAGAAAGAGGTCAGCATAATATTAATCAAAGGCCCAAGACATGAAAATGTGCCAGTTTTGTTCTCATGTTTTTCTTCCTTTATCTGAATATTTCAGTAATTCAAAAGTCTAAGCAATTTTAGATGAAAGGGTAACGGTCATCCCCATGAGTAGAAGTGTTCTAAAGCCTACAGTCTTCATGAAGATCCCTTGCTCAAGGTAGTTTCTCCAGGAAAGGGTGGGGAAGAACTTGCATAGGATTTTCCATCTTTTGTTTTCTCTAATAGGACAGTTTGCACCTTGTCGTGTACCTAAAAGATGCCTCCATATAGACTTTAAGCAACTATATACAATAATAGTGATTATAATTTTAAGCATATGACTCATTATGCATCAAGTACTGTTGAAATACTTTTATGTATTTCACTCATTAAGTCTTTTTTTTTTAAATATTATTTTTACAGACTACATTTTGATTCAGTCTTTATAGCAGTCCTTTAAGGTAAATTGTTCAGTTTGTTGATGAGGAATTTGAACCACAGAGAGGCTGAGGAACTTGCCCAAGATTATATGGCTAGTGAGTGGCAAAGGTAAAATGTAAAACCAGACTTTCTGCCTTTAAAGTTCATAAGTTATCATGAAGTGCAGAAGACTAAAATAAATTTATATGTCTAGATATTTATGTTAAATTTTAGTTTTGGAAGACTTGAAATGGACGTTTCTAAGTTTTGTAGAAAAAGTTCCTTTCCTTCCTCTCTATCCCCAATTAGAAACTGACCTAAATCTATTAGGGATCTTTGGACATCTACTCAATGGTTTTATTCCCAGCTATAATATCACTTAAACATTTCCAAATATTAACATTATACTTTTGTGGTAGCATGCAATATATCATCATCATATCTTCTTACCTCTTTTCAGTCTTAAAATATTCCAATAAGCTGAGCATTATTACTTACTAATATCTCTCTCCCTCCCTCTCCCTCCCCCTCCCTCCCCCCCCCCCCTTTGCTAGGGATCAAACCCAGGGACTTGTGCATGATAAGCAAACACTTTACTACTGAACTACATCCCAAATCTTTGCTCTGCTTTATTTCCCAAATAAGTATGGTGAGTCTCAGAATAGGTCATGAAAGATCAGTGTTCACACCTATGAAATGGTAGAATAGGTCAGTTTTTAGTACTCTTGTCTTCTGGTCCAATACTCATCCACTGATTCTGCATTTCCTCTCAGATTTGGGTACTCTTCAACACTTTGGTGGTGAGGTTTAAGTATTTTATTTTATTTTATTTTTTAAAGCTAGCACATTGGGAGATCATTATGAAGGGAATTAAAATTCTAATTCAACAAACCAGTTGTTTTTGCATTATTCATGTTAACTTCTTTGTGATTCCAAACGTAGCAACCAGTGATATATCTCTCATGTATGAGTAACAAATTAAGAAGTAGCTGCAAAAATGGATTCTCTTGTGCATTCACTTCCTGTTAAATGGAAAGTAAGTTCCAAATGGAATTTATTAAGCTCCTGCATCTTTTTAGCCAGCACCTCATCATCCACATTCACTTTCACCATTAAGACTTTTTGTAACATTGGAATCCAGTTACTTGTTGAGTTGGTGTGGAGCCCCCAGAACTCAGCACCTGGTCAGGAAGGTCTAGACAAGTGGCTTTGGTAATTTTCATGTGACTTCTAATGTGCCTGCCTTAGGGTATTGCTATCATTTAAATCTTGAATGTCTCCTAAAGCCCATGTGTGGAAGACTTGGTCCCTAGGGTGGCACTCTTGGGAGGTGGGAGTACCTTTAAGAGGTGGAGCCTAGTGGAAGAGTTAGGTTAGGTTATTGGAGCCCAGCCCTTCCTTCTCTTTCTTTGCTTATTACTACCATGATTTGAGTTGCTTTGCTCCACCACACCCTCTCTGTCGTGATATTCTGCCTTACTACAGGCCCAAAACAATAGGAACAACCGGCTATAAATTGAAATCTTAGAAACCATGAGACAAAATAAATCTTTCCTCTTTTTAAGTTGTTCATCTCAAGTATTTTGTCATAGTGAGAGAAAGTTGACTAACAGGCACCTCATTTATATGTTCATTTAAATGTGTCTGCATCTATTAGATTTTTCCGTTGGTCCAGGGCTATAGCTACCTTTTCCATTGGGCTTCATTATGCTTCCTAGAAGCTATGGTGACTTCTTTAAACAGACCAACCATGTTGTTCCCACATGATTACAGATATTTATAGTATCTTGAGCCCAGTGGGGAGACTGTGCTTACCCTCAGCTGTGCTGAATTCAAGATCATCTGTTTTGGGAAGGGTGCAGAGCTACTGAGCCTCCACACCGCAAATGAGGTCCAACAAGAGAAAGAACTTCTTACTCACCCTGGGCATGTGCCCTGTGAGAGGTCAGACTTCCTTTTTGCCCACTGATGCACTTCCCACCATGACCCCCTTGCCTGCCAGAAAATGTTTCTGCCAAACAAAGCTTTTGAAGCCTCTGATTGATGACAATTCCATGTCTCTCTAAAGTCAGATTTCATACTTCCTTAAGAAGCAACACCCCATAAAAGGTTATTGGGTTTATAATCCCTGCTTAGGGAAGCATGGCCTGTAGTCTTGACACCCACAAATTATTTTTCCTTAAATTTTTGTTTTCTTTGGTGTTTGACCTAAAACTTATTTAGTAACACATGCTCTTCAAAACTGTCACTTCCTCAGAGAAGTAGCATCATCATCATTTGTTTTCCTGGTTGTGGAATTTATAGCTGTCTTCTGGTCCTCCTGATAAGCCTCATGTGTGCTGGGATCGGATCCCAGGGGTGAGGTCAGCCCTCTTGGCAGGCTTCCGGAGAGTTCTGCTTCCATTGAGGGAATACTCAGGCTTCCCAGGAGCTCTGGTTTCTCTTTAACTTATCATCTTTCAGTTTTATCTGCCTGGGTCTCACTTCAGGTAACTCCAGCAGTGAAGATTCCTGTCAGCCTCACCTGGCCTGGCCTGAAGTGACCCTCTCAGACTTACATGTTATACCCCTCCTCCTCCCTCCAGACTTACTCTTTGAGGTGAGTCCCACCTGATTCAGAGACAAGGTGGCAGATCTGTAAACATTCCAGAAAAGGACTTGGCCAAGATCACTGTAAAAAGGATTCTTCCCAGCTGGGCAGATGACCAGGCAGCCATTTGTTGTCTCCTGGACACTTGGGCAGTGACTTTTGAAGCATCAGAGAAGGAAAACCCTGATTAGAGTTTGCTACACTTGGTCACTTTCAGTTTCCAGAGCAGCACAGAATCCATGCACAATATTGCTAAAGTCCATCCGCACCGTAGTTGCACTAAAAGCCGCATAACACCAGGTGTATTTGAAATTCTTCCAAGTCATTCAAGTCCAAACTCTTCACCAATACAGACCTGACTCTCAGGTTAAGTTGGAGCTAATTTTTTCAATGACAAAGTGTGATAGAGGGTCCCAAACCTTCCTATAAAAACTCACAGGCAAATGATATTTCTACCTAAGATGAAAAGGGAAGCAATGAAAGTAAGTTGACATCTTTGCTTTCTTTCTTTCCTGCTTCAGAACTAGGCAAAGTACATATTGGAGAGAATTATCCCATGATTCCTATCAACTGGGCTACTCAGTATATACTCTACTCTATTGTTCTGATGACCATCGAACTGCCGATCTCTTTGCTTTCCTTTCCCTCTAGATGGTTGTTCTGAACACCCTGGAAAAATCTAACTTATTTTTTCCCTCTGTTTTTGGCCATGGAATAAGGAACTTAAACTCAGCTCCTGTGTGTCTTCTTTTTCCCCATGAAGTTATATGACCCTCCTGCTCCCTTTTCAACTTTTTCCCTGAAAGCAGCTTGCTGAGTTAAGAATAGATTGTACCTTATGACCCAGTTAGCTTTGTCCTAAAAGGTGAAAGGGGAATCATGACAAAATCACTTGATCTGATCATGGGAGGACTCAAGAGGAATGTATGGTGAAGTCAGAATGATCAAACTGGGTCTGACCTCCCTGAGTCTGAACTGGAACAATTCAAAGGCCCTCTGTGACGGGGATGTGATTTGGGGGCTGGAAGTCCTGATCACTCATCTGAATGATCCTGGCACGACCGTAATTTACTATGGCAGTGAGAGGCAGAGGCAGAGGAGCCCTGGGTCTTGAACAAGGTGCGCGTACTTGTGTCAACTCCTGTAAGGCAGGTGCAGGCAGAACACAGAAGACGCTACTCTATGGAGGCCTCATGCCCCAGCCCCTGCCTTTTACCACCACACTTCCTCAGGGGTTGCTTTCTTGGTCCACGGTGGCAGCAAGGGCTCAATTGTTTGTAAGTCAGCTGGCCAGTATTCAGTGTGCTCTGCCTGTGACCCATCTAACCTGCCTGCTTTCAGTTGTCATCAAAAATACCCAACCTGATTGAATCTCTGAAAAAAAGAAAACTCCAAATTCCCTGCTAGTCTCAAGGAGTAAAGAGCTTGCATCAGGGATGAGCCCATCATGGATTTGCTTGTGTCCCCATAGCAGCCCTTTGACCAGCAGGTAGGAGACAAGGCACCAACCCCAAGGAGGTGGGTGGCCTCCTTTTTCAGACTAGATGCAAATGGTCTCCATTTTCTAATGCATCAGGTCCCCAAACCACATTCCTCTCACCTCCAGCTCTGCCACTGACATATTGCCTTAGGGAGTAGCCTCAAATGCAACTGTGTTGCAAATGGAAAGAAAACAGTGACTACAGAATCCAGTCCCAAACCAGGCATGGGGTGGTGCAAGTTTGTAATCCCAGGGACTCTGGAGGCTGAGTCCGAAGAATTGCAAGTTTGAGGCCAACCTGAACATTTAGTGAGACTGTCTCAAAATAAAAGAAGGGCTAGAGATATCTCAGTGGTAGAGAGGACAAAGTATCAAAGTATACCTTCCCAAGAACCCTGAAATTCAAAGTATTTGAGATAGCTCTCTCTCTCTCTCTCTCTCTCTCTCTTGCTCTCTGTCTCACACACACACACACACACACACACACACACACACACGGTTAACAATAACTGCAGACAATGGGGAAATTTTGAATGCTTTACCCCCTTGTGGCAAGAGCCAAATCTGCTGAATCCTGCATATGGAAGCCTGTGTGACTCTGTTTATCCAGTTTTCCCTAAACTTGCTTGTCCACAGAATGTTTTTTCAGACCTCTCACTTTAGGAACTGTTCTTCTAGATATATCTGAACCTGCTGCCTCCAAAGAGGCATCATGGGTACAAATGGAGTGCACAGTGGCACCCACCAGCTGTCTTCCTCAGCTTCCCTTGTTTCAGAGTCCTTAACTATTCTGGTTTGATAATTCCTTAATTATAAGAGGGTGCTTGAACCAGCTGCTACTCTGGATATTTGTTTCTTTGACACCACCCTGAATGCTAGACCACTGGTCCTGGGCCCTAGGTTTTTCATCTTCTCCTCCCTAGTATTCTCTGTGATCTTGTCCCTGGGAGGATGCTGTCCCCACGAAATCCACCTCCCTCCTGCTGTGCTCGGCCCACCTGTTATTCACATGCCCTGGCCTGCCATTCTCCTTCTGCTTCTCTCTCTTGACCTTGATGTTGTCAGGTTCCCCGGGTGACAGAAGGCTGTTTACCTACTCCTTGGGACACTGTTTCTCCTTTCAGTGCTGTGGCAACCTGAATGGCTTGCTTGTGGGTGAGGTGACCCTCGTTCCCCAAATCATAGTCCATTTTACTGAACTCTTGTAGCAATTCATAATAATTTTTGAAGACTGCATTTTTTTTTAACAGTAAGAATTTTTAAAAATTATCACCAGCTTTACTTTTTTTCTAAAATGTAATTTGCTTGCTTCTCACTTATAACTTCTCAAAGGGCAGAAAGAGAGCAATTCCAAGTGTGGGCTACACCGAGAAAACGTTCCAAGGAAATTGTATACCACCTGGGGCTGACATTCCAGGTTTCTTACAGGACTTGCCTTTGTCATCAGCTGACAATCATGGAGCTGATAGTTAGGTTGGAAGGAAGGGTTTCTACTGGATGAGGGGAGAGTGTGCTTCTGCTTCACTTGCTTCCTCCTGAAGGTGCTGTTACTGCTGATGTGCCCTAGGCATTCAGGGTCATTGGAGTGAAGACTAGGTAGCTGCGTTCACTGAATCATGTGTAGTGTTTGGTTTTGTGTGTTTCCTAAGGTAGAGATCTGCTTCACCGCAGAGCCTGGGAAAGGTAAAGTTGGAGACCAGCAACCAACTCGACTCCACTATAAATCTGGGCAAAATCTCCAGTGAAAGACCTTGGGGTTTGTTTTTTGTGTTGTTTGCATTTCGCAGAGATCTGCTACGGTTTGGATGTGGATGTGGATGTAGTTTGTCCCTGAAGGGTTTGTGTGCTGGAAGCTTGGTCCCCAATGTAATGGTGTAATAGTTAAGATGTAGGTCATATGGGAGATGATCAAATCATGGAGCACTACCCCATGGCAGGGTTAACACAGATCTCCAAGGAGTGGATTAGTTTCTTGGAGAGTGGGTTGTTATAAGAGTGAACCCAGCCCATCCACCATGTGATTGCTTCCTTTCTGCATTTAGCTATTTCTCTTTCCTTTTCTTTTCCATGTTATGATTCAGTCATAAGGCCCTCACTAGAGGCCAACTAGATGGGATCATTTGACCTTGGATTTTCAGCTTGCAAAGATATGGGTTAAGTAAACCTCCTTACTTTATAAAGTATCCAGCCTCAGTTATTTGTTATAGCTATACAAAACTCAATAAGACAGAGATCCTTCTTAAGTAATCTAGCACCTTTCTTGAAAGATGGAATGTATTGCCAAGAAGAGAAGCAAAGGACCTGAAAGATGAGTCCATATGTACTCATGTAATGCGTGGAACTGTTTTTGTGTGTCCTATATGGGGCCTACATTCAAGGTAGTCTGGATACTTGCTCCTTTCCTAGGTTCTTCTGGAATACTAATCCATGGCCTACTCACCTTAATTTATGGGTCACATCTTTCCTCTTTATTGCCTTGTGGGTGAGCTGTTGAGTCCATCATCCAAAATTCTTTAGTTTCTGTTCATTCCTACAAAACAAACTAGTCAAGTAGTACTTGGTAACTGAAAATAGCCATTTATGATGCTCCCTTAATTCTCATACTTCTGCAGCCTCCTCAGGCCCAGTCAGGTGGTCCTTGCTTAGGGTCTTTCATATGGCTGCACTAAGATGACTGTGCTCATCTGAAAATGTGATGGGCCAAATGTTCATGATGACTTACACACATGGCTGGCCTTTTAAAGCCTCTGAGCTGCTTTAAAGGATCTCTTCACATAGCTTGAGCTTCTCCTGGCCTAGTGATTGGGTAACAGGAGGAAATTCCCAAGAAACCAAGGTGGAAGTCTTAGAATCACTTCTACCACATTCTATTGGTCAAGCAAGTCACTGATGCCTGCTCAGATTAAAGGGGAGGGCATTAAACTCCACCTTAAGATGGCAACTGGAAGGTGACATTGAGAGAGCTTTTGGGATAGAAGTTTTGACTGAGGCCGTCTTTGGAAAATTTAGTCCGCTTTCCTTCACCTACCTACGGGTGACAGCTTCAGCATCTAAGCAAGCCAGGCACAGGTCCTTGGGGGACCAAAGGAGAAAAATCAAGCATGTCTTCAATGAAAATGAAAATTCTTTTGTTGAATCCTAATGGGGAAAAAATTGTAGAAGCTTGACACTTAGATTTCAAACTTTTTTTGGGTAAAAAAAGGCCAAGGAGAAATTTGGTGTGGTATTCAGCTGATGAAATGCTAGTCTCTTGACTTTTTTGAGAACTATATGAAATGTGCCAAATGTTATTCTTTGCCTGTGCTTAATGTGTTTAGAGAAACCAATGTGCCCTTACACATATGGCCTCATTTCATGTTGCCATTGCTCTTGTACCGGTGAGAAAACTGAGGATAAGAGAAGCCCCTGTTTTCCCCAGTTATTGGCAGAGCCAGGACTTGGCATTGCTCCATTCCATGCAGAGCTTTCTTTGTGTGACTGACCTGACACAGCCCCCACCACTGCTCTTCTTTCTAGAAATTCTAAAATAGGGCTTTCTCACCTCTGCCTCTGCTCATTGTGTTTCTCCTCTTGGAAACTCTTCCTCTACATGTACTGTATTAGCCTGTTTTTCTGTTATTATAATGAAGTATCCAAGGTTAGGTAACTTATAAAGACAGTTTTTTCAGTTCATAGTTTTGGAGGCTAAAATTTAAACAGCATGTCCCTCATAGTGGATGTGCAAGAGGGAGCAATCACGTGGTAAGGCAGGAAGCCAGAGGAGCCTGCGACTGGCCAGCCATCTTGTAAGAACTAATTCAGGTCCCACAAGAACTATCTTAATACCTTCCCAGATTAGTGCCTCATCAGGACCAAATTATCTCTCACGAGGTCCCCACTCATAAAGGTTCTGCCACCTCTCACATCAGCATGCTGGGAATGCATGAACTCTGGGTGGCAAACCACATCCAAATCAGCACACACCTTCCACTCGCAGCTCATGGTCATCTTCAGGGCACAGTCTGAACCAGCCTGGCAGGGTGTCTCTACATTTGAAGGCTTCTTCCCACAGCACCACATCCTTTTATCACTCTTGCCACATGAATGTTATGCACTTGTCTCTCCCACTAGGCTGTAAGCCTTCAGGGTCTTTTCCCCTGCTATAAATGTGAATTATGATTAGATGCGCACTCATCCTTGAGAAGTCATTTGTCACCTCCACTCTTCTCTGAGACCTGTAATTCTACTCTTCTGGCAGAATTCAAGCCCTGCCACTTTTTCAAAGCAACACTTCAAGAAAAATAGATCACCCAAAAACAAGCACTAAAATTGTGCCAGGGATTTGCTATATGAATTCCAAAGTAAAAAAATATTTTGTGTTCATTAGAAACTATATTGTAAAGGCATGAGAGGAGATGGAGCTCATATAGTGTCAGATTTAATCTAGATCTACTACCAGCCTTAATGTAGGTAATTCATCATAATAATAGCTACCATAAATAGTTGCTAACTGTCATACAATGTGGGTAGAAACATCTTTAACATCAAAGATAAAAAATGATACGCTGTCTTAGTCCTATTTTTTTGAACTTGCTCACACCTGCTTAGGTGGGAGGTTGTTCTTATGTATTGAAAAGATAGAACCAGCAATGATAATGTAAGACCTCAGGTTGGTCACCAGTCATGAGGCAGAAATTGTTATGTTTAGTCAGATTGTGCCTTTTGCATTCTTAACGCAATGTCTTTTGTTTTGTTTTGTTTTGATTTGATTGTTTTGTTTTCTTTTATGGTGCCGTGGTGGAACCCAGGGCCTCAAGTATGCTAAACATGGGCTCTACCATTGAGCTACACCCCCAGCCCCTTCCACGTCTTTCTGTATGTTGATCTCATGGACATGAATATAGGCTATCACAAATACATAAATTAGAAAGTAAGACCTACCTGGGTTAAACAAAATTCCACAGGTTTATTTTTAATGTGCTGTGAGCTCCATGAGAACTATAAAAGCACAAATTCTTCACAGATAAATGTATCATTCTTGTGCCCTGACTTGGAGATTCTTCTTGTCTTTCTGAGTATAAGTGTGTCCCTTATCTGAAATTCTTGAGACCAGATTGTTTTAGTTTATTTTTGGATATTTGCTTAGGTATAATGATATAGCTTAGGGATGGGACTCAAATATAAACACAGAATCATTTGTTTCATATTCATCTTATACTCACAACCTAAAGGTTTTTTACACAACATTTTTGGTAATTTTGTGCATGAAACAAAGTTTCACAATGTGGAATTTTCCACTTGTAGCATTATGTCAGCACTCAAAAAATTTCGGGTTTTGGATCTTTTTGATTTTCATATTAGGGATGTTCTGCCTTTCTCAGCACAGAAAAAAAATTGTTTTTAATTGCAGGGCACCTGAAAGCATCTTAAAGCTATAGTTATAATTAATTAAAACACTGGAGTTTTCACTGAGAAGAATATCCAAACTCATTCAACGATAAATCCCCTCTGTTGGATTCTTCTCAGAAAGCACTTTCCTGGAAAGATGTTTGTCACTTCCCTGTGAGGTGACTTGTGTATCAAACAAGCACTCACACAAGGCCAACACAGCAACAGCACTGAACTGGGCTTTGGAGGCAAGTATACTTGGGTTCAGATTAATTTCTCAATTATGCAGTTTACTTGTTGAATGATTTCAGGCAATTTAAAAGCACATGTGATATATATCTCCTAGAGTTACAATTACTAATGTGTGTGAAAAGCTTTGCATAAAATCCTGGTTGCACTTTCTTGAGTGACTAAGGGTACTAGTCAAACAGGAAATATAAGTAGGTCAAACAAAGAAATTAAATGATAGGTTGTTCTTTTTATTAATTTTGTGATTATTTCTTGAGTCAAGGTTTTGTTATATAAAATTCTCTTAAGCAGGGATATGTCTTATTAATTTTGCATGTATCTGACCACCAATAATTATTCAATGTTTATTACATTTAATTGGAAGTTTTTATGTCAAAATTAGTTTGACTTTCTGTACATGATGCAACAAACTATTTTATCAGTTATTAATTGACAGAGAATGCTGTTAGTACATGAAAAAATGACAAACAATTGAATCTTATTGTTTGTGGGAATTATGTTCTGTAAATTCACAGCCAATACTGCATAGTTGCTCCTAGGAGGGGTTGGGAGTGGAGAGTTAGGTTCCAGTGACCCTGCTCAGAACATTTTTGTCAACTTATTGTGTAACATCTTTTTAAAAATGTGCTATTCTGTTTAAAGATACCTTATTTAATATATATTGTTGATTTGCTAACATTGACCTCATGGTAATCAGTGCTATAACTCACACTTGAATGAAGCTTATCTACAGTACGGGTTTTCTCCATAAGGAAAGCATCACAGCCTTGTACTCAGAAGTATTAGTGCACAGCACTTCTACACCAGAATTGGGGGTCATTTTAAACAGTGAAATCACACACATAGCACACACAAGTTCAAAAAAAGGTAGTGCTATAATGGATACTTGTTTACAACCTGAGAACTGAATTAGGGGGACGGAGCAAACCTCATTTGTTTTTTATCTAGGAACAGGTGTATTAGCAGCTCAATTATTTTCTCTTTTTTTTTTTTTTGGTACTGGGGATTGAACCCAGGGGCACCTAACCACTGAGCCACATTCAAGCCCCCTTTTCTATTTTATTTAGAGTCCCCTGTCTCTTAAGTTGCTGAGGCTTGCTTTGAACTTGTGATCTTCTACCTTAGACACCCCAGCTGCTGGGATTACAGGTGTGTGTCACTGCACTCGGCTCAATTTTTTTCTAATATTTGCATGTCCATGAATAAAAAGTGCCATGAGTCTTTACTTGGCTATTACAGATGAATTTTAGTAAGTGGGCAAATTCACAAGTGTTGAGGATCAGTCTATTTATCAAAATTAAATGTAGCATACAGAGAATTTGTTTACCACTGAGGTAACTGCATTTCTCATCCATTGAGCCGGTCTAACTGTATTAACATTAATTAATGATGTGGTCCTCTATATTGATGTTAATTACTCACTAGCCTAGTGATGGTAGAAGGAGGTTGAAAGGGATGAGCATCCCTGAGTGGGCCAAGGTAGGGGTCTTGCTTCTTTGTGTGTGTTCACTTTTACTTGATCTGAACTCAGCCTCGAGATGGGATCATACTCTTTGGGAATCCACAATTTCAAAGCTCTTGCCAAAAAAAAAAAAAAAAAAATTTAAATAAATAAATGAATAAGTTGTTTTTTTTCAGTTGTTGTTGGGGTGGCAGGGTTTGGTGTAAAGGAGCTGCCCCTCAGTGTGTTATGAATCTGGGATAGAAAGTAAGCGCCAGGGAGTGCCAGGGAACCCATAGGTTGAGGGCCAGTTGCCCAGATAAGAAAGGATCAGAGGAGCAATTAATCCACAGCTCAACCTGAATAACCCTCACAAAGCAAATTACTATGATTAGAGAAGAATTTCTTCTCCCTGGGGGCTGTCCTCAGTATTCACTGGCTGCCTGAGGAGATTCTGCTGTGGTTAATACCCAGCAGGCGTTACTAAGTGCACACAAAAGCCCCCACCCTGACCTGACTCCCCGTGGGCGTGGCTGCCTGTACTGTGGCTCTGCTAAGTGGCTGTAAGGTCCCAAGGCGGGGGTGGTCTGCAGTGAGAGGTTGTGAGCTGCAGTTCACCCTGGGTGGGATCAGAGAGAAAACAGGGGAAGGGGGTGATGTGCGTGAAGGTTGAAGCCAGCAGCCAGATTTAGCAGTAATTTTAGACAGAGTTAATGTAGTTCAGCCCTGTGTGAGATTTTTTCCCCCTTCTTTTCTCTTTTGGTCCTATTAAGACCATTCTCCCCGCCCTGGAAGTCATGACAAGTGATATTTTGGTGGTATTATTACATTGCTTTGAGTTGAAGCAACAGTGCACTAATGGAAATAATTCCAGTTGTTGCAGACTAATAATGGCTGACAATTATCAAATACTTCCTATGATCAGGCAGTTTTCTAAATACTTTATGCATGTTGCCTCATTTAATCAACTTCCCCCTTGCTATAATCTGGATCTTAAATGTCTTCCAAAGACCTGTGTGTTAAAGGCTTCGCCACCAGAGTGGCATTATTGGGAGATGCTGGGACTTTTAAGAGGTGGGACCGGGTGGGAAGTGTTGAAGTCATTAAGGGCATGCCTTTGCAGGAGGTAGTGGAACTCCAGACCCCCTCCTTGCTGTCTTTGTTTCTTGGCCATGAGGGAGCAGTTCTGCTCTGTTATATGCTGCCAGTATTATGCACTGCTTCATGGCAGGCCCAAAACAATAGGACCTATATATCATGGAACCCTCTAACCCTCTAATAGTGATCCATAGTAAATCTTTTCTCTTTATAAATTGATTATCTCAGGTATTTTGTTATAATACTTGTACAGTGGCTCTGCTTGTGGCCCTGAGGTCCCAAGTTTCCTCCAACAATCCTCCAAGTTAGGCACTCTCATACCACTTGGCTAAGTCATAAGAAATCTTATGATTAATAGAGTTAGGTGGCAATCTGCACTCCTAGCCACTACTCAGTCCCATTGAATTATATTGTAGCACTCTCAGTTTATCACCTCAAGTTCTCAGAATTATAGGTTCAGAATTCAAAAGCAGCACACCAGCCTGGAGCCTTAGCCCTCAGGGAGCTCACGGTCTTGGGAGAGTGAAGATGATAAGAAACAGGTAGAAGATTGCCAGTGTCACACAAGGGTGTAAGGTGAGGACTCCAGGCTATAGAAGAGTTTGGAAGATGGAGTTGGGATTGGCAGGGGAGTCGAGAGAAATGAGGAAAGATGTCTAAAGAAGTGTGATAAGTCTAGAATGCTTTCAGAAACATGTTAACCCTCTACAATCAGGGTTAGCTAGAACTTGAGGGACAGCTGTGGATGGAGCCTACCTGCTGGCCATTATAACTTCTCCATCTGGCGCTGCCATCACAGGGACCTGGAAGTGTGAGTAATGGTCTGATTGTTGAATGAGGATGTGAGCGTCAAATGTTTCACTGCAAACTCTGGCACTCAGTTCCCCTGAGTGTGTGTGCACACTCCTGGGCTGGTGCACATGGCCTTCCAACACCTGCCCAACCCTGCCATTAGGGTTAACCTTGAGTTGACATTATCACTTTCCCATTTAAAGGACAAATGTTCAATACAGAATATTTGGCAGTGAAAACATTCTTTTTTTTTTTTTTTCTTCCTTTTTCCTCACCTTTCGATTGTATTTCACTTACTTTCAGGAGTTTCACTACTTACTTCCCATGATCTTACCTGCTTACTACTCACACCTTACTATGTTTTGTCAAGTTCTATTATTATATTTTATGTATGAGAAGGAGGTTCTGGTTTTATTTTCTATGGCATTTAGGATTCTTTTCTCTGCAAGAAATTTAAAAAAAATCCAAATCACACTGCCTTTAGTAATAAAGGGAATTTATTGACTTGTTACTGAAAAAACCAAAAGCATATAGCTTTAGGTTAGGTTTGATCCAGCTACTCCATAGTAACCACTGACTTGGTTTTTTTTTCCTTTTACTGGCACTGCCTCTGCAGTGGGTTTTTTTGTTTTTTTGTTTTTTTTTTCTTTTCTCTCCTTTTCATACCAAGAGTGGCTCCCCTCATAACCCCCAGATGGCTGGCAGAAACTTTTAGGGTTTTACCTATTGTTCAGTGTTCATATGCACATGGGAAAAGTTTCAGAAAATCTTTGTCTCCCATCCTCTGAAAGGTCTTTTGGATCAGAAGAATATAGTACACTGATTGGCTTAGTTTGGGTCACATGATCCACATCAGTAGTTGCATGTGTACCTGTGTGTGTGTGTGTGTGTGTGTGTGTGTGTGTGTGTAGTGTCAGCTGTAGCAGAACCATATAGATCCCTAGAAACCGATATCGTTGGAAAGGGAAGAGAGTGAGATAATTCTGGAGAAATAACCAACAATGTTTTTTTGTGAATAAAATGATCCTTTTTCTTTTCTTTTTTTCTTTTTATTCTGGGTGTTTCAAAGTGATTAATATTGGTGCTAGACATACATCTCCAAAGGCAGGACCTTCTGTTTTCTACCAGTTCCCTTATCTCAATTGCTCTGTGATGAGACATACAGGAAAAGATTCTTGGAAGTGAGGTGAGATCAGAGAACAATTTCCTGTGTACCAGGGTCTGATATGGGATGGAAGGAGAAGAGTATGGAGATATCAATGTTATTGCCTATTCAATAGAATATATTGTAAGAAAATAATTTTTCCTTGTACCATTATTCATAAAACACAAGTGTAGTAAAATTTAAATATGAAATTATTTTAATTTTCCCCATTTGAACATTCCTAGTCACATTTCTATTGTTCCCCCCCAACATCTGTGCTGAAGTCCCATTTTTTAGTGAACCATTAAGAACATGTGATCTTCTCTTTTCAGTGGACAGTTTGCAGTGGTGAAAAAATGCCGTGAGAAAAGCACCGGTTTGCAGTATGCTGCCAAGTTCATTAAGAAAAGGAGGACCAAATCCAGCCGGCGTGGTGTGAGCCGTGAGGACATCGAGCGGGAGGTCAGCATCCTGAAGGAGATCCAGCACCCCAATGTCATCACCCTGCATGAGGTCTATGAGAACAAGACAGACGTCATTCTGATCCTGGAACTGTGAGTTCTGCCCCTGTGGAGTGGGAGAAAGGGTGTGGCTGAGGGAGCCCTAGCTTCCTTCCAGCTGGACAAGGCAGTGGGGAGCCCTGAAACTGCATGGGCAATGGATTCTGCTGCACTGTGCTGGAGAACAAGTGAGCTGTGGCCTGAGACAGCTACATGTGTCTAGAAGAACTTCTAAGGAGCAGCTTCCATAAATGAAGCTCCACCTGATTGCAAGAGGGTCCCCAGTTCTTAGGCTTTACCACTTATCTGACTCTTCATCTTCATTTGTCATGAGCATTTTCCATTCTGTTTCAAGCAAATGTCCTTTTTCCTCTGTTCTCGTCTTCCCTGTTTTTCTCCCCTTCCTCTGTTCTCTTCCCTCCACCCCATCTTGCACATATACTCACACACCCCGTTTTTAACTGTCGGATCTATCAACTCTAATTATAAGAAAGGGTGAAACTGAACCAGAATCACTCAGATTTGATTATAGGATTTGTTTTTAAAGCGTGTTGCTGATTTTCTCAGGCAAACCCTGCCCATCAGTGTTATTACAGGCAATTGATGGTAGCACATTGTTCTGTGGCACTTCTAGTCTCCACCTCTGTTCTTCTTTGTCCTCTTCTTCCTGCCTGAGTTGCTTCATGGGGGCCCCATTCCTTGTCACTGAATCCAGCATCACTTATTGGCAGGAGAGAAGCCAACCAAGGACACACAGCTGGTTCTCTCTGCAGACTTTGGGGATTGAGGCACAACATGAGTTTCCTGAGGGAAGAGGAATGAATGGAGCAAAGGAAGATTTTGTGACAAACCCACCCTGAGTGGTTCTTAGCCATGGCAGTTTCCATCTGTGTCCTAGGAGACATTTGAGCTCATGTTTGCAGCTCCCTTTCTTTGCGCATCTCTGTGATTTTTTTTTTCTCCCTCCCTTCCCTTCCTCTGCCCTCCCTCCCTCCCTCTGCCCTTCCTTCCTTCTCTCCCTCCCTCCCTCCCTCCCTACCTGCCTTCGTCTCTCTCTTTCTCCTGATCTCAAGTGATCCTCCTCCTTTAGCCTCCTGAGTACCTGGGACTATAGGCATGCCACCCAGCCTGACAAATTCTCACTGAGGTGTTTTTGTTTTTGTTTTTGGAGGGGTGGGTACTAGGGATTGAACGCAGGGGTGCTGTATTACCATTGAGCTGTATCCCCAGTCCTTTCTCTTTTGAGACAGGTCTGGCTAAATTGCTGGGGATCTTGCTAAGTGGCTGAGGATGACCTCCTGGGTCACTGGGGTTACAGGCATGTGCCAGCCTAGTTCTCACTGATTTTTAAAACCAGAGAAGCAAGTGAAAGGTTTACAGAATGACTTACCCACCACCTGGTGCCACACTGCAGGTACGGGTGGTCCCTACAGCTTTTTGTCTCATCACTGGATTTTGGGCACAGTGTGTTATGGGTCTCAGCCATGGATTTCTTACCTATAGAAGGGTTAATAACATCTACCTCAAAAGGGTTTTGGGAGGTGAACAAGAATTTTCAAGTATCTAACCACATTGCTGACTCATAGATGTGTTTTTTGCCTGTTTCCTTCCTTCCTTCCTTTAGACCAGGAGTTCTCAACCTTGACACTGCTGACATTTTGGGCTGGATTATTCCTGTGCGTTGTAGAGCATTTAGCAGCATCTGTGGTTTCCATGTACTGGTTCTAGTAACATTTCTTCTCTCCTTGCCCATTGTGAACAAGCAAAAATAAAAAAATGTGGCAGACATTGTCACATGTCCCCTGGAACCAAGGCCCCCTTCCAGAACCTCAGCTTTAAAGAAAGGGCCAAGCTTGAAGGGGACATGGGACCAGAGGCCTGCTTAGGGTACACAGAGGAAAAGGGACACATCCTGGTGTAATCTTCATTGTGGCTTTATATGGTTTCTGGGAGGCAATGGGCTTATTGAACATGAGGACTGGGGACCAGACAGAACTAACTGAGCTAACTAGGGCAATCCTTTTGTGTCTTGAAACCATATTTCCCTCTCTTAAGGTTTTGTTGAAAGAGATCATGAATAATGCCTGGAAAAAGAAGCATCACAAATCACCACTTTTCAAAGAATTCCTAGGCTGTAACTAGTGGCTCAAGAATATCAGGTGTCTTCTTTTCACATTAAAATATGCAAAAGCTGCCTGTGTGTCTGTCACTGCCCTTCTTGTGCCCACCTGGGTGCCTATATCCTGAAGTACACTTCTGTCGACTGAACCAGCTGGTGGATATTTTCCTCTAGGTACATTTACCCTATGCATAAATCAGATAACATGATTCTCTCTTTTTTTTTAACCATTTGATATAATTAAAAAAAAATTATCATATAGTATGTGATGTTGGAGGGAGGTTGTATAATTCTATGCAAGTTAACAAATGTAGATTGTGTAATCACCACTCAAATGAGGATAAAGCACGTTTTCTCACTCTCATTGTTCCACCATCCCTTGTCTTATTTTAGTGACTTCTGAATCTTGTACTTCTTAACTCCAGCAACCTCTAAGGTGGTCTTTTATCACTAGTGTTTTGGTTTTTTTTGAAAATGTCAAGTAATAGAACCGTATAGTATATGACCTTTGAGACTGGCTCCTTGGACTCCACATAATTTTTTTGGTATGGTACTGGGGATTGAACCCAGAAGTACTCTGCCACTGAGCTATATCCCCAGACCCTTTTAAAAATACAATTATTTTGAACAGGGTCTTGCTAAGTTGCTGAGGCTGTCCTTGAACTTGCAATTCTCCTGCCTCAGCCTCTGGAGCCACTGGAATTACAGATATATGCACCATCACACCAGACTGATTCAGCATAATGCTTTGAGATCTGTGTGCATCTAGTTCCTTTTTATTATTGAGTGGTATTCCATGATATAGATGCTTCTTTGCCCATCCACCCATTAACAGATGTTTGGGTTGTTTTCTAGTATTTGGTGATTATGAATAAAACTACTAGAACCATTCTCATATAGACCTGTGTTGTGAACATATGATTTTATTTCTCTTGAGTAAATAGGAGTAGGATTGTTGGATCACATGAAAAATATTTATTAATATTGTAAGAAACCACCAAACTGTTTTCAAAAGTGACTGTATCATTTTACAATCCCTCCAGCAATGAACGAGAGTTCTGGTTGCTCTAATAGCCCTTGACAGTGTCAAAAAGAAAAGTATATATATGTATTTATATATTTCAATAAATATGTATATTTAATTATAGGAATTCTAACAGGTGTATGGTGCTCACAGCTTTACTGGCTCCCTATGATCACCTTGAATAAAGGCTGGGGGAGCTCACCAGGAACAACAGTAATTTGGGAGTGGGCAGAAGAGGTTTTCCTTATAGGATTCAACATATTCCCGATTACTTGTTCTTTGTAAATCCCAGCATTTCCTGTGAGCTGATTGTTTTGCCTCTTTATCTGACAGGCATGTGAAGGGCTGAGGTGGTTACTCTTATGTGTCATCTTGTCTGGGCCATGGGCTGCTGAGGTAGCTGAGTGTTTCCCAGAGGGTATTTCTGGATGATATCAACATTTAAATTACTAGACTGAGCAAATTTATAAAGATAACATATTATCTTATGTAAATATATGTTGTTTATAATAATATAATTCATATATAAATATGGTATGCATTTATATAATTCATATACATAAATTTTGTGCATAAACATACTTATATATAGTTATGTACATAAATTTAGACACATTTATATGTGTATATATAATATATGCATAATGTAAAACATTAATGTTGTTTATACACTATATAATGTAACAATATATGCATAATATGTGTGTACATATTTATATTTTAAATTGTTTCTGTTTCTTTGGAGAATTCTAACCCAGTGGTACTAAATATCAAAGAAGTAATGAATGCACCCTTATTATTATCTCAGAATCCTGTCCATTCTGTATATATTCACATGCCATGAAGAGGTGTTTTTAAAAGTTTTTATTAGACTATTCAAACTATTAAGTCTGTCCAAAAGAAGTGATTATCTTTGCCTTTGAGAAAATTATCATTGTTCCATATTTTAATAGCTTTAAAAGAAGCTTTTAGTCTTCAGTGATAGGACCATCTGCTCTTTATTTCTTAAGATTCTTAAGTATGCTGTTGGTTAAGGAGAGAATAAAAATTAAGAATTTGTCAGAAAGTAACCCTGTGACTTAAGTGGCCAAATATCTGTACCCTCCAGATCAATATCATTTTGTCCCCAATGGTATTGGGAATTGAACCCAGGGATGCGTTGTCACTGAGCTACATCCTTAGCTCTTTTTATTTACTTTTTATTTTGAGAAGAAGTCCTGCTAAGTTGCTGAGGCTGACTTTGAACTTGTGATCCTCCTGCCTCAGCCTCCTGAATCACTAGCATTATAGGTGTGTACCACTATGCCTAAACTAATCTTTGAGTAGGTCTATATTTTGAATTTATTAGGGATGAACTCCATGGCAAGTCCAGCTTCTCTGAGGCTTATTAATGAAGGGTGTTCCCTCATTGAGACCCTTATGCCTGCCTCCTCATGTATGTGATAAGTTCTCTCCTTGAACCCCAAGCATATCTTTGTCACTGAGACAAAGATCTCAGACTACCACTCCACTGTTTCTTGAACTGCTTCTGGGACCTAAAAATATATCTTTGTGGTCCTTTATGCATATACCATTTCTTGTTCATGTTAAAGGCATAGTTGTCAAATCCTAGGCCAAGATTCTAGGTCCTTTAACGTTTTTGCAAGTCTGAAACTGGCTTCAAAGCAATAAGTTTTCTCTCTACTTGCTTCACTGGAAAGTCAGATTTTCACAGTGGATTTGCCGTTGCAGCTCAGCATAGCATAAACACGAAGGAGGCATACACGATGTCTCAACATCACAATTTCATCTCCTCCACATCCTATTGTTCTCTAATGAAGTCGTGCTGATATAAAAATCTCACCTTCTTGTGTTGCTGCCTGCCCACGTGTCAATGTGCAGACAAGCCACTACAAAACTTTGATCTCCAGAACTTGAGTCATTTCATAACTTGCCTTGTCACTTGGCAAAGAGTGAAGACAAACTTAAAGAACTTTAAGTCAATGCTATTTCTTTTTAAAGTGTGCGGCAGTGTTCTCCAAGTTTCTAGTATTCTTTTCCTAACCTTGCTGCTCAGAAACAGCTGTGCATTTTGTTCTGTGGATAGTGATATACTTTTCTTTTAGCTCTTTCCCTTATTCAGCTACAGTTCAAACCCAGTAGCCCTTAGGGACCAGGGTGGCAAATGTAAATGACCATGATTGGTCTCCATAGCACCTCAGTGTCAGGGAGACATCAGGGAATGGTAGAGATGCCTAAATGGAATCCTCATGCTCAGTCTCAAAGGAACAGCCACCAATCAGTTGATAGTGGAATTTTATTTAGATCTAGTGTTGCCAATTCTTCCATTTTTTTTCCCAAGAAAAGCCTGTACTTTAGGTTTTGAATGTTGGCAGTCAGCTTATGGTATTTCAAAGAGAACAAAGTAAAATGTTATCTGATGTGAGGCCTGCGACTTTCAGATTGAGCTTGTTTTATATAATTGATAGTATAATTAGTTGATTGTCATCATGGGAGAAGCATCAGGAGGTAAATGCAGTCAGAGATGGCCCCAAAGTGTGAGTGATTCAGTTGGAAGGGCATGATGCACACTTAGCATTGTAAAATGAAAAGAGTATCCAGAATGCTATAAAACAGTAGTTCTCAAATATTAGTAAATTAGCCTTCCTGGAGGGCTTATTAAATTTTTTTTAGCTATGTTTTCAGAGTTTCAGGGAGGACCCATGAATTTGTATTTTTAACAGATTCCTAGATGCTGCTGCTGCTATTGCTGGTCAGGGGTTCACTTTTTGAGAGGCGTTAAACGTTGATAGTGTTCTTCTGAACTACATTGAATTCCTGCCTTCTCCTACCTCAGAATGTGACCTAGTTGGGAACATAGTTGTTTCAAATGGAATTAGTTAAGATGAGATCATACTGAAGTAGAGCAGGACCCTAGTCTACTCTGGTGTCCTTATAAAAAGATCCTGTGAAGACAGATACAGAGGAATGCAGACAGGAGACTGAAGAGAGGCATCCACCAGCCAGAGAAGGCCTGGGCCAATAGTAAATAGATTCCCTCTCAGATCCCTCAACACCTTAATTTTGAACTTCTGGTCTTTAGAGGTATGAGATAATAAATTGTTTTAAGCCATCTTATTTGTGGTACTTTGTTACAGCAGCCCCAGGAAACTGATATAGAAGTCCTTGTTGAACTGTTCCTAACAGTTACTAGACTGGGAACCTACTTAACTTGTTAATCTAATCTTTTGTAAGTTAATGTGTTAGTCAGCTTTTGGTTGTTGTGACCAAAATAACCGACAAGAACAACTTAGAGGATGAAAAGTTCATTTTGGTTCATGGTTTCACAGATCTCAGTCGATGGTAGGCCAACTGCATTGTTCTGGGCTCAAGGTGAGGCAGAACATCATGGTGGAAGGATGTGTTGGAAGAAAACTGCACAACTCACTGAAGCTGGGAAGCAGAGATTTGGGGAACAGGGGAAGGTCCATAGGGAAGATGTACTTTTCTAGGACACATCCCCAATTACCCAACTCCAGTCAAGTTCTAGCTGCTCACTTTTACCACCCAGTCAGTCCATTCAAACTAGGATGAACTGATTAGGTTACAGCTCTCACAATTCAAATCTTTCAATTCTGAATATTCCTGCATGAACTCAGGAGCTTTTGGGAGACACCTCATATCCAAACCATAACAGCTACTTAAAAACAAAACATCATCAGTAGATGGTAACACCATCAGTAGGTAACTGCAAATAAATCTTGCTCAGACAAGAAGCCTTGGCAGAGAAGGATTGGAGAGGGGTAGGAGGTTCAGGATCTAGCATAAGGAAGAAAGGGACATCACCCTGTCATGGCCTCCTTCAGGATGGTCAACTTATTAGCTTTGAATCACCTGTCTGAATGGTTACCAGGTAAAGATTTAGAAAGCAAAAAATGGCAAAAGTGCTCTTTGACTAAATGATCTGACCAGCACAATTATAGAGGAGTAAAGGTTTATTTGAGGGCTCCTGGTTTCAGAGGTCTTGGTCCAGAGAAGGCTGGCTCCATTCCTTGGGGCTCAAGGTGAGACAGAACATCATGGCAGAAGAGTATGGCAGAGGGAAGCAGCTTGCATCATTAGGAAGCAGAGAGAGAGAGAGTCTCCACTCTCCAGATACAAAATATATACCTGAAGACAAGCCCCAATTCCAATCTCCTCCAATCACACCCTACCACTTCAGTTAATTCCATCAGGGATAATTCTCTGATTGAATTAAGACTCTTACAACCCAGTCATTTCTCCTCTGAACCTTCCTGCATTGTCTCACATGTGAGCTTTTGGGGGACACCTCACATCCAAACCATAACAATTGCCTAGTAATAATTGACGTGATAGTTGTTCCAAAAAAATCAAGACAGTTTGTTTCTCTAATCCTAAATTTTCCCCTTATTGGCTCTTCTTCAATATTAAGGCATATCTTTACAACAAAGTAGCCCCATTTATGGCTTTCCCTCCCTCTCTCCCTGCCTGCCTACCTTCCTTTTCAGTAATTTCCACTTAATTAGTGCATTCTTTTATGGTTGTAGTCAAGTGCAGGGCATTGCATCATTTCATTTCATTTAAAAAAGGTAAATTTTATTAATTTTTTATTGTGGTAGAGGGTGTTCAACATAAATTTCACCTAATCATGTTTAAGTGTGCAGTGCAGTGATGTTAACTATGTGTACACTGTTGTGCAACAGATTTCTAAAACTTTTTCATCTTGACAAATGCTATCCCTGTTGAACATTAATTCTTTTTTAGCTCTCTTTCTGGCTTCAGCTAAGTTAATATTATTTCTAGGATTCAATTTCTTCATCACAAATAATTTTTTTGTTGAGTTGTACTCAAGCATTTGTGCAATGCACTTCATGTAGGATCGTCGTTCAGTTGACTCATTGTCTTTTTTAGCCACACTGAGATGCAGAATAATCAGAATGTGAATATGAATTCCCTTCATTTATAACAGCATGGTGCATGTATGTAGAGGAATACAGGGTGTCCTGGTCATCTAATTGACAAATGCAGGAGCCTTTTAGGAAACAAATGTAGTGATTAAAATGATGGTTCTTAAATGCCTTAGAAGTGGCACACATTGTAGGAAGCAGAGTGTGGCAGGGACCTAACTCAAGTCAATGATGAGGTGTATCTCAGGCCCAGGACTTCCAGTCACACAATTCCTTGCTTCTCTAGTGGTGCCCACGAAACATAAAAGCATCCTGGGGCTTCTTCAGTGCTTTCTTTGCTGGCACATTTGTTCTCTCAACTCAGCTCTAGCCAGCTCTTTTGACTTTTTGAACTTTTGTTTTTATTCACAAAGGTAATTTCAAGAGCTATTCTGGCTTACACTTTTGGCAGTCTGCTCCTTGGATATCTCTTATTAGGCAAGAACAGAGAAGTAAAAGTGCCTTTGGCAACAGCCTCAACCTTTCACAACAGAATTAAATAACAGAAAATAGGTTATTTTCCATCCAGGCATTCTCTTGAGAAGTAAAGCCCTGTGTGTGTGTCTTCCCCTGTTCATCTGCTTCTTGCCAGTTCAGTCGAAAAGTGTTTCCTTCATGTTATTAAATTGATATTTTACTTATTCAAGTGGATTATTTGGTTTCTGGACAGTCTTGAGAAAATTGGGACGGTGGAAATCTGAACAACAAACCACATGTGGCATCTGTTAGCTTGTAGGTCTATAGATTTTAGGACATGTTTATAATTTTAGTATGTGGCATGAGGTAATGAGTACTTGGAATCTCTGCTTACCTCCTGTTGCCGCCTGCAGCAACAATCTCGAGGTAATTTATCAGAGGTGGTCTGGAAACTGAGCTACTTCTATTATCTTTCTCTTTAGTGCGCTGCTTTCTTGCTTGTTCACTTGTTCCCTAGCTTATAGAGGAAGAAAAGCTTTGCTTACTTTTAGTTTTAAAGGAAGAGAGGCTTTGAGAGGAAGAAAGACTTTGCTTAAAGGGAAAGAGACTTTACTTAGAGGAAGAAAGACTCCGCCCAGCTTAGAGGAAAAGAGACTTTGCTTAGAGGAAGAAAGACTCCACCCAATTTTAGAGGTGCTACTCCTTCAGAGGGTATCAAAGGTCTACTGCTTCTTAAAGGTGGGTCGCTTCTTGGAGGTGCGGCATGCAGCCTACAACCTGCGCCCCCCCAGGCAGAGAGAATGTCCTATATACCTAAGGCAGCCAATCAGCTTAGGATCAGCACAGTTGAGGCACGCCCCTTGGTACCAATCAAGAAAGAATGAGGAATATCTGTTGACCACTTGCGCAGAGGAGACATTAACTAATCAGGCAAAAATAGATCACACCGTGTTAACACTAACTATGCGCCACCTCTTGACTCAACGCCAGCCACCATCTTAGGGTTACCCAAACATGTCTTCTGCAACCTCCAAGAAAGACCTTTCATTTAGGAAATTGGGGCCACATGACTGTCCAAGGGGCCACAGAGTGTATCTCCAGGCCACCCTGTGAAGTGTTTACATTTCCTCTTAGCAACTTATAGCCATGTCATAAGTCTTATTCCTCTTCCTGTCTTGACCAACCACTTCTGGAGCCAGCACATCAAGAGATCAGGATAGAAGGGACTCTGGAATTCTGGCTTAACTGATCCCTCAGTAATTCTGGTTTTACCTCTTGCTTGTCCCCTCACCTTGCTGCCCCAGTGTCTTCTACATCCTTGCTGTTGGCTACCTCTGCAGCTTCCTCTTCATATCCAGAGAGCCCGCCTTCTTCCCAAGCCTTGAGGGCTGCCACTTGGGAGATCCAGGCTCAGCTCAAGTGCTCCGCCTGGCTTTCCTCCATGATGGTCATATGTACCTTCTCCAGGACCTGCTGTGTGGTTAGAGACAGGAAGTTGGGGATCGTTCACCTACAGCCGGTACTCCAGAAGGGAGAGTCCGCAGGCCACGAGTCACTGGAAGGGTCACCTTATTGGACTACTATCCAAAGCAGAACAACAATAATCTTTCCAGAACCATCCATTAGCCCCCCAGACCCTCCCCTTCTGCCTCATATCCTTATAAAGGGTATTTTTTTAAGCAAACAAAAATACTTCTAGAAATAACCTTGTATTGCCTTTTCCCTCTTCATTTGTATTTCCAAGTAATGAAGTATTACCTTACCTCTGTTTAACCTCTTCCACCCCCAAACTTGTTTTTAATATTGTCAGCATTACTGTGATGCAAATGAGGACCATTAGGACTACAGTGTAACAATAGTAAAGAAGTGCTTGTTCTATAGGGACATGTCAGCTTCATTTCCAGGCTCTGAACTAAGGCAATTCCCAAGTATGGCCACTGTGAGATAAAATGAATGTCACTTTATTGGCGAAATGAGATATAAGTGAGGCCTGAACCACAGGCCTCATTTGTTTTCTTCCCTAGATGACAGAAATTCTAGTGATCTTTTTCTGCAGTATTTGAAGGGGAAAATTAAGTAGAATTTGATTGCTTCAGAAATGTAGGGTAGAACATTCAGATGCTTTCTGTTAGGTGGGATCTTAACAAACTGCATTAAGACAGAAGATATAGTTAAATGATGAGTGAGGGGGGCTTTTCCAGGCTTCCTTTGTTTAGGCCAGCCACTGTGGGTTCCCCCCTTAACTTATCTCACTTAATCCTTGTGTGCAACTCTGGGACAGTGACATGATAAAGAAAGCTGTGCACACTTTCCAGATGTTATTGGGAGGGGTGGGGAAGATGGAATTGTAGACAGTAGCCTCTTGGTGGGGTGGGGGGGGGGCACCTTTTTGTTTGAGTTTTCTAAGCCTAAAATTCTGTGCAACTTATAAACAAACCCCACCATCCGTGGCTGGTGAATCACCTTTGCTCTTTACCTCCTCTGTCAGTGATTCATCATACATGCCATCCATCCGTCCTTGAGTCCCACTAACCCCACTCAGTGCATTTCAAAGAGTGACTTAGAAGTTGAAAGCCAGTCTGGACTTGGAGGGCCTCTGACTTTCCCATTTCTTTCTCTTCTCTGGCAGTACTTCTTCTCAGGCAGCCATGTCTTTGATCCTCATTTCTTAGCATTTCTATGAAATTGGGTAGTGGCAGAAAATGTCCTTTTTTCCTGTGAGAATAATGAAGCGAAGCAGATGGATGAGTTTGTGGAAACGCTGGTGTTGCAGCTGCATATACCTATTTGCCTCCCTCAGTATGTTTTCTTGGAAGACAAGACGGTATCCTACTTTAGCACCCATAGTACTTAATACTGTGGTTGATCTAGCAAATACATGCCAAGTTCAGATAGAGCGAGAAGAACAGCTTGACTTAAAAACCAGGATGTTGACCACCACTGAGGACATCTTTCCTTGTGAAATGATGATCTATTGACTTTAGCTTTAGTAAACACACTCTTGACTGGTTCCAGAGGAGTAGAGTTCTTTTTTCTTCAACATCAGGGTTTGACTCAATATGGATTCTTTCAGGAAGTAGATGGCACACACAGAGGAATTAGACTTTTTACAAAGGAGTATGCAAGGTTTAGGGAAAGGACAAGTGATGGGAAAGTATCCTTCTGGAACTAGTAAAGACATAGAGCTATAACCACCGTTGGATGTGAAGAGTATGGAAGGGAAGTGGTTTGAAGACCTTGGAAAGGATAATTTCTTGGAGAGAACTGTCTGACATGAGCTGAGCCCTAGAAAATGGAACTCATCCATCCCCTAGCTACCTGGTGGGGAAGAAGCGGGATTGACCTCACTCTCCTTTTGGTTGGCATTATATTTTGGCCAAACCAAACTAAAAACCTTATAAGGTAAAATTCTGACTCAGTCTCAATGAACAACCTCCCTGGACCCAGAACTAGATGTAGAAAAGAGAACATGGATCTGGAGAATAGGTAGAAAATAATCTTGCTCTGGGTTCAAAGGGATTTCTCTTGGTTCTCTAGTCCTTTTGACACTTGAATCCTGATACTGTGGCTAAGTAATCCTTTGGGTTCTGCCACTCAAAGAACTTCTGGAACTCTGTCTTTATTACCACTCTTAGACTAAAACCCTAGTCCAGAATCTCATGAACTCCTCCCTGAATTTTAAGGCAATCTCTTATTCTTTACTGTTAAGTTCACTTCCAGATTTATTACAAATTAACTACTTCTCTTACTGAAAAATAAGAATGAGGGCATGAAAAGATGGTCAGTACTGTTTGTCAGTAGGAATACATGCTCAGAGCCCCAAGTTAAAACTTCATACCCACTAGGATGGCTATAATGAAAAAGATGGACGATATGAAGTGTTGAAAGGATGTGGAGAAACTGGAACTCTTATACATTGTTGGTGAGAATGTAAAATGGTAAGCTACTTTGGAAAATGGTTGGTCTTTCTTCAATATGTGTAAGAGTTACCAAATGACAGCATTTCCACTCCTCAGACTGTGCTAAGGTAAATGAAAATATATCCCCTCACAAGAAAATTTTCATAGCAGCATTATTCTTGATAGTCAAAAAGTGGAAACAAATAAAATGTCCATCAACCATGAACAAACTGTGATTTGACCATTAAATATAACAAGGTACTTACATTTGTTATGACATGGATGAACCTTGAAAGTATGCCAAGTAAAAGAAAGCTGTTTTAAAAGATCTTATATTAATATGATTTGATTTATATGAACTGTTCAGAATAGGCAAATCTGTAGAGACAGAAGGTAAGTGAGTGACTGCTAGAGGACAAAGGGATTCTTTTGGGGGTGATGAAAATGTTCTAAAATTAAATTGTAGTGATTGATGAATAACTGAAATACTAAAACCCATTGACTTATATACTTAAGAGAATTCTATGGTGTGTGAATTACATCTTAGAAAAACTTTAAAGCATCTCTGACGGCTTCCTTCTGCCTGCTGAATGAAGTACACGATCCATAGAATGGTGTAGGCTCCTTGACCTTTGCCAAGGCCTCTTATATCCATCCACTTCCCCTCCACCCACTTCCTGTCTGTCCCTTATGCTCTATCCATAGAGAACCTCTTGTTATTACCAGGTCATACCTTGTACCCCTGCAAATTCCTACTGATCCATGAAAGACCAGCTCACTTGTCACACCCTTGCTGTTTTTCTGCCTACTCCAGTTAGTTTTAATTGATCTTGAATGTAAGTTTTTATCACCATTTAGAATTGTGTTGGCATTTATAATACTATGTTATATGCCAAGCATCCAGGAGAGGACAGTCAGTGCTCAGTGTAAGTGGCTGAAATTTAGTTTCGTCCAGGGGACTACCTGGGGGAGGACTGTGATAATCTTGATGAACAGCAATGAAGGGCCTTCCTAGATAAGGATGGGGGAATGAAGACAGGAATTGAAGCCAAATGTATTGCTTCCAAAAGTCTCCCCATCATTTGTGATCTGCTGTGCTTCCGGTAGTCCTCTGTCATTAAAGCAGAGCTGAAAAGTGTTGGAACCCTATATTCGAGCTGGGTGCATGGAATGGGAAATGTGGACTGGAAGGACAGTCGGGATTTCAAGGGACAGGAGTTGAAAGCCTATTGTAAGTCTGGCATTATCATGCTAGATGCCAATCAGGTGGCAATCAGAAGTGGGTGGCCCAAATTAAAGCTGCCAATTGGCATTGATGTGTAATATAATACCCATCACATAGCAGGTACTTAACAAGTGTTTATATGCAGAAGGAAAGAAGGAAAGAAAGAAAATGAGTTTTCAGACAATTAAGAGTCCTCTGTGCCCATTACAACATTCTTCATGGCACCAGCCCATACCCTGGCATAGCCTCAGAATTATGCTGTTGAAATGGAGACCAAAATTTCCCTTTTTCCAGAGACCTCTGGTGGGGATGACTGTGTGCTGAACCCCCTCTTCCAGGAGAGCAGGGTTCAGGTTACTCCTTCCTTTTCCTTTAGGTTGTCAGCAGCTCTTTGTCCCATCTTCTGTTAGAGCCAGGTCCCTTACCCCTCAAAGGTGGAAGCTGAGAGAGGAAGTGATACGACAGCCTCCCATCTGCGAATGATTTTCAACAGCTGTTCCATCTCTTCCTCCTTTTCCAGGTCTTTTACCTCCTCCTCAAGACATCCTCACACTGAAGGGAAGGACACTTCTGTTCTATGCCCATTAAAAACTGAGCTCTTCACAGTTCAGAGATGGCTAAAGAACAGGCAACACCTGCCTTTGGATTGGCCATGTCCCCATCTGATGGGCTAGTGGTTATTCATCCTGGGATTTCCAGATCATTAATAGCAATCAGCAGTTTCATTTTAGCTCTTTTTACTGCATCATCAGGTAGAACTAAACCCAGTTGAAAAGCTGCATTGCCAAGCTTCCCCTGGATGATAGTCTTCCCTTGTTTTCAACTAGACTGAGATAGATTGATTTTGGAATAAACCTCCAACTATGGCTGTCCCAGCTTGGTTTATTTCCCGCTGGCCTTTTGTTCTAGTGCCTGTTATAATTGCCCAGGCTGAAGAGTTGTCTGGCTGCCCCAGCTTTTCCGTTTGCCCCACTTTCGATTGGCCTAATTATTTCTGTGGGTCTCCAAAACTTGGGTTGAAGCCATTAAAGTAAAAAGAGGTTTGGCATATGCTGTGGTCTTTCTGCCTGTTGAGTTCCTTATTTTCCTTTAAGTGAGTACTTTCTGTAGTTCAGAAATCTGCATGGAACAAATTGGTAAGTGGATATGTAGCTTGTCTCTCAGCCCTTTATCTACCCACCCTCTTTCCCCCACCACAGTGCCTAGAGTGATATTTACCTCTCCTTTTCTTATGTTGGTATGGTATACTTTGAACATCACCATTGGTTTGGACAACTGGAATAAATGAAGCTCTTTGTGATTGGAGAGGACTACTTTCAAGGTCCACCTGGGCACCCCAGACCCCATGCAGACAATTCGAGGATGCAAACTTGTAGATTTGCCTATCTGTACACCATTCATGGTAACCCAGTTGGCAGACTTAACCACTGAACTCTAGGATGCTGTGTCTAGAGGTCCATATGTTTTCTAGTGAACTTCCTGTCTGAATTGACCTAGCCAATGTTTCCTCCATTCCTGGGGCCAACTGAAATATCTGTATCTGTTGCCCTTCCCAAACTTCCCAGAGTAGAGGACAGCTTTATTGTCCTTGTGTATGTATCACCCTTATTGTAACATTTTCTCTTTTCTTTTCAAACTGCACATTGAACCCAGGGTCTCAAGTGTGTTAAACACATTATCTACCACTGAGGTACACCCGCAACTGGGAAGTGATACCTTCTGGATATTCTCCAGACTTTGCATCTCTCTTAAAATGTACAGCCCAAGACTATCTTCAGTCCTTTAGATGTTGACAGATGGGTGGCCCAATATGCCTCAGGTCTTAAATCTACATTGCATCCCCCATGCAGGTAGCTGAGGATTCACTCTGACTTCAGGGTTCATTTCTGGCATACTAACATCTGGTTTTTGAATTTGCTCCTAAATCAACTGAAATGGATGCTTTGGATCCTCTCTCAATTCTTTCTTCCATTAATTGAGACCGGAGGGACTCCAGATCCAAGACTTTTCATCATTCTAACCAGAAACTTGAGGTTCCCCACATCCACAGGCCTCCCTAAAATCCTCAGCTATATCAGGGCTCTTGCTCAAACATTGTTAACATCTCTCAAGGGTATCCTTTAGTCTCATGAGATTACTTGAGAAATGAATTGAGCCACTGTTCTACAAAGACTCATTCTTGCTGCCATGTGCTTTTTAAAGAATTATTTCTCTTCCTGAACTGACTGGCTCCATAATTTTCATTTCTGGGAGGTTTAAACAGATTCTGACTTCATCTGTTCAGAATATTTTTGTTATCTCCTCCATCCGTTCCTCTTTCATGTGCCCAATCTCCTATGGAAATGGAAATGCAAGTAGAGAATCAGAAAATGAGCAAGTGCCAGGAGGTAGGGGAGGGAGGGCCAGTGGTTTATGTGAATCCATTGTAGGTATGACAACAACCTATGCAAAACATCCTGCAGAGTGTGATGTGTCACCCCATTTTCTGAACAGCAGGCCCTGATAACTCATGATAACTCACAAAACAACCATCAATGTTTTCTCCTCCACAGATTTGTGTCTTACAAACCACTTCTCCAAACCCAGAGCATATGAAACCCAGAGCATGTTCTTAAGATCGACGATTACTTTGAACTATTCAGTGGGTAGAGGGAAAGGTGATTCTGTTCCCTGAAAGAGGAAGAGAGAAATAAAAACTGTTTTTGGTTGTTGGCTTGTTTTATAAGTGTCTCATTATGTTGCACATGCTTCCTCAATTTAAAAAAAAATAAGTTTTTTTTTTTTTTTTCCCCCTCCTCTTTTGGTACCATGCTTAACTGAGAACTGTAGCCTTCTGTCTGAGAATCTGCCTCAGCAAACTGCCACTTGATCATTTGGTCTTGAACTTGAGTTTGTCATCATTTAAGTAGAGGTCTGGATGATCCTATCAAGACTTGAAAGCACAATAGTTGGTTGTGCTATGTTGGAAACTACTCTCACCTCTTAAACGTTCAGTAATGAGGTTGGTTCCATGTCATATGGTGCCTGCTGGTATTGATAAATCATGATACATTTTCTTTTTACCAATCTGGCATTCTGTCTTCATCTTGGATGCTGAAAGAAAGTCATGATTCTGCTTTTTCATTTGTGAATGAAAGTAATTGTTTTAAAAATCTTCATTTTTTCACATAGGCTATTCTTGAATCCAGCTTTATAGATATGTCCTTCAGGACAATGAAGACCCAATTTTTGAGGTCAAGAATTTTTTAGGGGTCACAGATTATCAAATGATTTCCAATTTCTTTTCTTTCTTTTTTTTTTCCTTTTTCTTTTTTTTATTGTAAACAAATGGGGTACAACTTGTTTCTCTGGTTTAATGAAGTAGAGGTATACCATTTGTGTAATCATACATTTATACAGGGTAATGATGTTTAATTCATTCTGTTATTTTTCCTCCCCCCCACCCTTCTTTTTCCTCTATATAGTCCGTCCTTCCTCCATTCTTGCCTCCCTCCCATCCCCCATTATGTATCATTATGCGCTTATCAGTGAGATCATTTGTCCTTTGGTTTTTGGGGATTGGCTTATTTCACTTAGCATTATATTCTAACTTCATCCATTTGCCTGCAAATGCCATAATTTTATTTCTCTTTCTGACTGAGAAATATTCCTCTGTGTGTGTGTGTGTGTGTGTGTGTGTGTGTGTGTGTGTGATATATATATATCACAGTTTCTTTATCCATTCATCTATTGAAGGGTATCTAGGTTGGTTTCACAATCTGGCTCTAGTGAATTGAGTAGCTATGAACATTGATGTGGCTGCATCACTGTAGTATGCTGATTTTAAGTCCATTGGGTATAGGCCAAGGAGTGGAATAGCTGGGTCAAATGGTGGATCCATTCCAAGTTTTCTAAGGAATCTCCACACTGCTTTCCAGAGTGATTGCACTAATTTGCAACCCCACCAGCAATGTATGAGTGTACCTTTTCCACCACACTCTCGCCAATACCTATTGTTGCTTGTATTCTTGATAATCACCATTCTAATTGGGGTGAGATGGAATCTTAGGGTAGTTTTGATCTGCATTTCTCTTATTACTAGAGATATTGAACATTTTTTCATATATCTGTTGATTGCTTGTAGATCTTCTGTGAAGTGTCTGTTCATTTCCATAGCCCATTTGTTGATTGGGTTATTTGTGTTCGTGGTGTAAAGTTTTTAGAGTTCTTTATGGATTCTGGAGATAGTGCTCTATCTGAAGTATGAGTGGCAAAGATTTTCTCCTAATCTGTAGGCTCTCTCTTGACATTGCTGATAGTTTCCTTCTCTGAGAGAAAGATTTTTAGTTTGAATCTATCCCAGTTATTGGTTCTTGGGTTTATTTCTTGTGCTTCGGGAGTCATGTTAAGGAAGTCTCATCCTAAGCTGACATGATGAAGATTTGGACCTACTTTTTCTTCTATAAGGTACAGGGTCTCTGGTCTGATTCCAAGGTCATTGATCCATTTTGAGTTGAGTTTTGTGAAGGGTGAGAGATAGGAGTTTAGTTTCATCCTGCTGCATATGGATTTCCAGTTTTCCCATTTGTTGAACAGGCTGTCTTTTCTCCATTGCATGTTTTTGGCACCTTTGTCTAGTATGAGAAAACTGTATTTATTAGGGTTTGTGTCTGTGTCCTCTATTCTGTACCATTGATCTACCTGTCTCTTTTGGTCAATGAACGGTCAATACCATGCTGTTTTTGTTACTATTGCTCTGTAGTATAGTTGAAATTCTGGTATTGAGATATCCCCTGCTTCACTCTTCCTGCTAAAGATTGCTTTAGCTATTCTGGGTCTCTTATTTTTCCCAAATGAATTTCATGATTGCTTTCTCTATTTCTGCGAGGTACGTCATTGGGATTTTAATTGGAATTGCATTGAATCTGTATGGCACTTTGGGTAGTATGGCCATTTTGACAATATTAATTCTGCCTATTCAAGAACATGGGAGATCTATCCATCTTCTAAGGTTTTCTTTAATTTCTTTCTTTAGTGTCCTGTAGTTCTCATTGTAGAGGTCTTTCACCTCTTTTGTGAGATTGATTTCCAAGTATTTTATTCTTTTCAAGGCTATTGTGAATGGGGTAGTTTTCCTAACTTCTCTTTCTGAGGATTCATCATTTATGAATAAAAATGCATTAGATTTATGAACATTGATCTTATATCCTGCTACTTTACTGAATTCACTTATGAGTTCTAAAAGTTTTCTGGTGGAATTTCCTGGTTCCTCTAAATATAGAATCATGTCATCAGCAAATAGAGATAGTTTGAGCTCTTCTTTTCCTATACGTAGCCCTTTAATTTTTTTGGTCTGTCTAATTGTTCTGGCTTGGGTTTCAAGGACAATGTTGAATAGAAGTGGTGAAAGAGGGCATCCCTGTCTTGTTCCAGTTTTTAGGGGGAATGCTTTCAGTTTTTCACCATTTAGAATGATATTGGCCATGGGCTTAGCATAGATAGCCTTTACTATGTTGAGGAATGTTCCTACTATTTCTATTTTTTCTGGTGTTTTGAGCATGAAGTGGTGTTGTATTTTATCAAATGCTTTTTCCGCATCTATCAAAATAATCCTGTGATTCTTGACTTTAAGTCTGTTGATGTGATGAATTACATTTATTGATTTTCAGATGCTGAACCAACCTTGCATCCCTGGGATAAAATGCACATGATCGTGATGCACCATCTTTTTAATATATTTTTGGATGCGATTTGCTAAAATTTTGTTGAGAATTTTTTCATTAATGTTCATTAGGGATATTGGTTGGAAATTTTCTTTCCTCAATATGTCTCTGTCTGGTTTAGGTATCAGGGTGATACTGGCTTCATAGAATGAGTTTGGGAGGGTTTCCTCCTCTTCTATTTCATGAAATACTTTGAGGAGTATTGGAATGAGCTCTTCTTTAAAGGTTTTGTAGAACTCAGCTGAGAATCCATCTGATCCCAGACTTTTCTTTGTTAGTAGGCTTTTTTTTTTTTTTTTTTTTTTCTTGTGGGGCTGCGGATCGAACCCAGTGTTTGCAAGGCAAGCACTTCACCAACTGAGCTATCTCCCCAGCCCCTGTTAGTAGGCTTTGATGACTTCTTCTATTTCATTACTTGAAATTGATCTATTTAAATTGTGTATGTCCTCCTGATTCAGTTGGGTGAATCATGTCTCTAGAAACCTGTTGATGCCTTCGAAATTTTCTATTTTGTTGGAGTATAGATTTTCAAAATAGCTTCGAATTATGTTTTGTATTTCAATGGTGTCTGTCGTGATATTTCCTTTTTTATCCTGAATTTTAGTAATTTGAGTTTTCTTTCTCCTTCTCTTTGTTAGTGTGGCTAAACGTTTATCAATTTTGTTTATTTTTTACAAAAAACCCACTTTTTATTTTATCAATTTTTTGATTGTTTCTCTTGTTTCAATTTCATAATTTCAGTTCTGATTTTAACTATTTCCTGCTGTCTACTACTTTTGGTGTTGATCTCTTTTTTTCCTAGGGCTTTGAGCTGTAGTGTTAGGTTGTTCATTTGTTGATTTTTTTCTTCTTTTATTGAACGCGCTCCATGAAATAAATTTTCCTGTAAGTACTGCTTTCATATGTCCCAGAGACTTTGATATGATGTATCTCTGTTCTTGTTTACCTCTAAGAATTTTTTTATTTCCCCCCTGATGTCTCTTGTTATCCATTCATCTTTCAATAGTGTATTATTTAATCTCCAGGTGTTGGAGTATTTTCTGTTTTTTATTCTGTCATTTATTTCTAATTTCAATCAATTATGATCTGATAGAATACAAGGTAGTATCTCTATCTTCTTGTATTTGCTAACAGTAGCTTTGTGCCATAAATATATGGTCTGTTTTAGAGAAGGATCCATGTGCTGCTGGGAAGAAAGTGTATTCTCTCTTTGTTGGATGGAATAATCTATATATGTCTGTTAGTCTAAATTATGTATTGTGTTATTGAGATGTATGATTTCTTTGTTCAATATTTGTTTGGAAGATCTGTCCAGTGGTCAGAGAGGTGTGTTAAAGTCACCTAGTATTATTGTGTTGTGGTCTTTTTGGTTCCTGGTATTGAGAAGGATTTATTTAACATACATGGATGAGCCACTGTTTGGGGCATAGATATTTATGATTGTTATGTCTTGCTGATTTATGCTTCCCTTAAGCAGTATGAAATGTCCTTCTTTATCCCTTCTGACTAACTTTGGCTTGAAGTCCACATTATCTGATATGAGGATGGATACTCTGGCTTTTTTGCTGTGTCCATGTGCATGGTATGTTTTTTCCTATCCTTTCACCTTTAGTCTGTGGGTATCTTTTTCTATGAGGTGAATCTCTTGCAGGCAGCATAGTGTTGGGTCTTTCTTTTTAATCCAATCTGCCAGTCTGTGTCTTTTGATTGATGAATTCAGGTCATTAACATTCAGGGTTATTATTGAGATATGATTTGTATTCCCAGTCATTTGGCTTATTTTTGTTTTTTAACATGACTTGGTTTCTCCTTTATTTGGCTATTCCTTTACGGTAGTTCATCCCTTTGCTGACTTACATTGTTGGTTTTCATCTCCTCCTCATGGAATATTTTGCTGAGAATGTTCTGTAATGCTGGCTTTTTATTTGTAAATTCTTTTAGCTTTTTTTTTTATCATGGAAGGAATTTACTTCGTCGTCAGATCTGAAGGTAAATTTTGCTGGGTATAAGATTCTTGGTTGGCATCCGTTTTCTTTTGGGGCTTGAAAAATGTTGTTCCAGGCCCTTCTAGCTTTTAGGGTCTGGATTGAAAAATCTGCTGATATTCTTATTGGTTTTCCCCTGAATATAATTTTTTTTTTCTCTTGCAGTCTTTCAAATTCTATCTTTATTTTGTATGTTAGGTATTTTTGTTATAATGTGCCTTGGTGTGGGTCTGTTGTAATTTTGTACATTTGGAATCCTATAAGCCTCTTATACTTGATTTTCCATTTCATTCTTCAGATTTGGGAAATTTTCTGATATTATTTCATTGAATAGATTGTTCATTCCTTTGGTTTGTTTCTCCTGTGCCCTCTTCAATCCCAATACTTCTTAAATTTGATCTATTCATGATATCCCATAATTCTTGGTGATTCTGTTCATGATTTCTTACCATGTTCTCTGTTAGGTCAACTTCATTTTCAAGATTAAACATTTTGTCTTTAATGTCTGAGGTTCTGTCTTCCAGGTGTTCTATCCTATTGGTTATGCTTTCTATGTAGTTTCTAATTTGGTTTATTGTTTCCTTCATTTCAAGGATTTCTGTTTGGTTTTTTTTCAGTATCTCTAACTCTTTATTGAAATGATCTTTTGCTTCCTGCATTTGCTCTTTTAACTGTTGATTGATGCAATCATTCACTGCCTGCATTTGCTCTCTCATCTCATTTTTTGCTTCTCTGATCATTTTACTTATGTACATTCTGAACTCCCTTTCTGACATTTCTTCTGCCATGCTGTCATTGGATTTTATTGATGTAGCATCTAGGTTTGTTTGGGACATTTTCTTCCCTTGTTTTCTCATATTGCTCAGGTATCTTCCCCTCTAGTAGTGAAAAATCTGAGATATTGCAGATTTCTTCTATTGACTTATAGTGTCCTAGCCTTCAATAGTCTGAAGTCTTAGAAGAACTTTATAATGCAGTGATCCACAAAGGAAACTGCCCTTCTAGGAGTGGTAACCTCCAGGTGGGCTATATTCCCTGCTAGTGGGCAGAGCGCCTCCACATGTTGACCAGTGGTCAGTCGATGGGGCACTAGACTGGGGGCTGGGACCTGGCTGGTCTGGGCCTGGGTCTCTGGTTCTACGGTGGGGAAGCCTCGCCAGGAAGCTTGGCTCTGTGAAGTTCCCTGCCATGCAGATCTACTGCCCCCACTGAGGAGCCTCACCCGCTGGGAAAGATTCACCCAGTGGCTCTGAGGTGGTCCTGAGTGTCTGAGTACCTCTTTTCTTGAATCCTGAGTCCTAATGGTGCTTAGAGTTATCACACCATAGCAGCCTGGAATCTTACATTTCAAATCCACAACATGTTGCCAGTCACCTCAGTGATTTTGATAGAACCTCAAATTATTCACCAGACATTATGAATCTACTTTAGGCAATGAAATTAATATTTCAGTAAGTTCTCTTCCATGAAACAGGAAGCCTTTTAGTAATGACCTTGGATCAAATAATCTTCTTTCTTTTTTTTCTTTTCTTTTCTTTTTTTTTTAATGAAAACAAAACTAGGACCTTCCTTTTCTTGTCACAACTGGCTGAACTAATAGTTTTGGTCCGCCACGCATATGGCACATAGCTCTATCAACAAAATTTTCTGTGCCACTAATAATATTGTCTCCCTCAAATCATTGGAGTCCCAGGTTAACTTGAATGCAAATAAACTGAGGTAGAATTTTGTTAGTGCTTGAAGAGGTGCCATGGTAGCATGTTGGGTGGCAGGGAGGTTTGGGAATGAAAGTATGAATTAGGTGTCAAAGAGGAAGCCTTTTTGTTTTTGTTTTTTTTCCATCTTTTTAAAAAAAATAATTCTAATTTGTTGTACATGACAGTAGGATACATTTATACATTTTGATAGATGAATGGAGTATGATCTCCCATTTTTCTGATTATACATATTATAGGATCACATCAGTCATGCAGTCATAGTTGTACATGAGGTAAAATGTCTGTTTCACTCTACTATTATTCCTACCCCCATACCCTTCCCTGCCTTTCACTCCCCTCTACCTAATATAAAGTAACTCTATTGTTCTCTGTCCCCCTGCCTTATTGTGAATTTTTAAAATTGTAAATGGACAGAATACCTTTATTTTATTTATTTATTTTTATGTGGTGCTGAGGATCAATCCCAATGCCTCCCATATGCCAGGTAGATGCTTTCTACTGAGCTGTAACTGCAGTCTACAGAGGAAGGATTTTTGAAGGGGAGTGAGCTAATATTTCCTGAATGACAAACTATGCCAAACCCAGTGCTCATAAGTGCTTTTCATTTTCTCTCATTTAATGAAGAAGTCATGAAAGAAAAATTTCAAACTTCTTAGAAAACTGAGCATAAAGTGTAAAATCCCTTGGATAGGAGATAACAGTTTTTCCCTGTGGAGGGGAACTCAAGCAGCTAAATTTTTTTCTGAACAATAATAATAGCCCGTATTGAGTAGTTTTTATTTGTCAGGCATTGAAGGAAACACTTTGTATACACTGGGTCATTTAATCCTCACAAAGCCCATGGAGTAGTAGTATTCTGAGCTTCTCTTGATGCGTAAGAAACCATTTGAAGGTTTTGTGACTTAATATGGCAACAGCCATTTGACCTCAAATCTAGTTTTGATAGGGTTCAGCAGGGACAACTCACCTTGTCTGCTTCCAACGCCAGCAGGGGCACCTCTCCCAGACTGAAGGATCCTCTTCTAAGATGGCCTCTCACATGACTGGCAGGGCATGGTGGGGCTAGCTGTGGGCTAGAAGTTTAGTATTCCATAACAAGTCATGGAAGCTGCTAGTCTCTTTAAACCTAGACTTGGAAACTGACTCAGCATCAGTTCTTTCATGTTCTATTAGTCAAGTAGACAAAGAACAGGCTCAGATTCAAGGTGGAGGAGAAAGAGACCATAGCTCTCAATGGGTGGTTTCAAAGAATTACTCTACTAGGGGTTCAGAAAGGTTAAGCACCTTGTCCTGGATCACACAGGCATCAAGTAGATAGGTCTGCATGCTCTAATTTTTACTAGGTCCTGTGATACATCTGAATTGGCCCAGAGCACCTGACTGGCCCCAGTGCAGGCTTCTCTACCTTTTCCTGCATTAACTAGGCCTGCAGCATCAAAGTCCATCACAGCTTCAGATGCCCAATGAAGTAGATTCTATATACATTCCTAAATCACTCCACCTGTATTTGAATTTGATTTTAAGAGCAATCCTGGCAGGATCCTAGTCTTGGGAATAAGAGTCCTAGGGGTTTATGAAACTTCAGATTTGCACAGTTGGGTAGGTCACAGAGAGCTCATTCTCTTTGAACATGTTGTTCTTGAACAGATGACATGGGACAGCTGGTGGGCCAAAGCCTACCACCTGTTTTTTGTGTATTCCTTGAGAAACAAAAAATGTTTTTCCACTTTTAATTGATTGAAGAAGAACTAAGAGGAATATGTAACGGAGTCAAATAGTTGTATGTCTCACACAGAAAAAGTCTGTCAGAAAAAGTTTGTTAACTTCAGTTCTAGAAGGAGGATCAGGACCCACCTCATCAGAGGCAGATTTCAGGTCGGTACAAGAATTTTCTAACTAGATTTGACCATTGGCAGAAGTAACAGCTCTCAGCTGAAGGCTCTATTGGCAGATGGCTGTGCCACTGTAGGTCAGTGTTGTGTTGATAAATAGCTAAGAACTCTATCCAGAGGAGAGAGGTCCTGATTTGCAGTGTTTGCCTATTTCCATAGCATAAATGCTCCCCCATGGCCAATTTCCAGTTACTAATGTGATGTTATTAAATGTGGAATTGGGAAGGGAGGCTTGGAACCAGCTGTCAGGAGCTTCGGCTTCCCACTATATGGGATGCTGCCCTCAGGTATCTCCCAATATAGGGATGTTTTAGTCAGCCTTTTCACTGCTGTGGCCAAAAGACCTAAGAACAACAATTTTAGAGGAAGAAAAGTTTATTTGGGGCTTGTGATTTCATAAGTCTCAATCCATAGAAGACTCGTGGTGAGGCAGAACATCCTGGCAGAAGTATGTGGTAGAGGAAAGCAGCTCAGAACATAGTTCCAGGAAGCAGAGAGAGAGAGCACCCCTCAACAAGGACAAAATGTATACCCAACAGGCATGCCCCCAGGGACACCTCCTCCAGCCTACAGTTGCTACAGACTATAGGCAGCCTAGCTGTCTACAGTTTCTACCTAGTTACCCCCTATTGGGAGATTAATGCACTGATTAGGTTAAGGCTCATAACCCAGTGATTTAATCTCTTAACTTTCTTGCATTGTTTCAGACGGAGCTTTTGTGGGGGGGCACCTCAAATCTAAACCATAACAAGGGACATGCCGGGACTTGGGGAAGAAAAATAGTATGGGGATGGGGAGAAACGAGATATTCCAACTACTGCACTCATGAGAAGCCATTGTTACTATTCATTAACACAGATTAAATACCTTACCACACAGTTACTAAATCCACCTGGCATTTTATTGTTTTCATATTTGGTTTATTAAAATCTTGATTTCTACAAAAAGACTGAGAAGTTTGAGTATATACAAATTTAAAACTTAAGTTTAACCAAATGACACTTTAAGCAGTGTTGAAAGGAAAATGACAAATTGGAAAACAACATTTGGGATATACAAGAGATTAAAGAATGTGTAAGGAACACAATCAATTAAAATTAAAAACAGCAAAAATCCAATAGAAAGAAATAGATGGGTATAGACAGTTTAAGCTCACTCAAATACAAATGCTGATAAACATGAAGGACTATCAGTCTCTATAACCAGGGAGATATCTGATAAAACATTCATTTTTTTTCATTCCTATATTGGCCAAAAGTAATAATACCAAACAAATGATGCTGTGAAGCAAATGCAGTATTTGTAAGCTACTGATGATGAGTTTAAATTGATACAGCATAATCTTTGACTAACTTGTGACCTCATAATTCCACAGTGGACCTAGAAAAACTATCACATCCTTAAGAACAGGAGGTGCAGAAAGAATCGTTGCCTTGTAGTTTATGAGAGCAAATATTGGAAACAACATAAAGATCATCAGTCAGGGAATGGCTAAATAAAATTTGAACTGGACATTTGCTTGCACATTAGGTAGCATTGAAAAGGAGGGATCTCTAACAATGGGCATCGTTGGGCTAAAATAGCAAATTGCAGATCAACACATGTAGTCTGCTACCCCCACCCCCACTTTTTTTTTTTTTTTGGTACCAGGGATTGATCCCAGGGGTACTTATCTAGCCACTGAGCCACATCCCCAGCCTTCCTTTTTATATTTTATTTTCAGGACAGGGTCTCACCAAGTTGCTTAGGGCCTCACTTAGTTGTTGAGGCTGGCTTTAACTTGTAATCCTCCTGGGCCACTGGGATTACAGGTGTGCATTCATGGTGCCTGTCTTCACTTATGTTTAAAATGTACATAAAACAATGTATAGTTTACAGACTACGTATGAAAAGTTCCAGAGGGCTATATAGCATGTAGTGCATGCTTTGGGCAGATAGGAAGGAGGAAGGCCAGGACTGGTAGGAGGGCAGATGATCCAGAGCCTTTCATTTTATAGATGGGTGTTTTAATGTTTTAAAAAGGAATCCATTACTATAAGACTAAACTAAGATTCCATTCTTTTCAATGGAATGACTATTGTAAAGGTGCACCCTCAGTGAGCCCAGATTAACCAGGTTGGAGAAGACTGTCCAAGTGTGGTCAGCTTAATCACAAGTCTTTTTCAGGACTCTAGTCATCTTTTCCACCTTTATACTGGCCTCAGAGTCTCCTTAACACTCATGCCTAAGTAACAAAATGCTTTTGTGCATCATTTCTTATCATGTAGTTGGTAAGACTAAAACTTTTAAAATAAGGTTATCTGGAGTGGAGAATGACAACAAGGACATAGAAAATCACATTAAATAGATGGTCTTGGCTATAAAGTGCAGGATTCTTTTATTGGACTTGGGGTTGCAACACTTCCTCCTTGCTCAGTCCTGGCAACCTCCCCATCTAGCTGTTCCTTCTTCAGTTGACCCATGGCCACTCTCAGGAATATTTAAAGCTGTCTGAGTTCAAACCCAAGAGAAAAACCATAGCGTGCTGTTCTCTGTCCCAGATAGCCAAGGCCCACCTTCATTTTCTGTCTAAGAAACAGTCACTTCCTAAGATTTTTGGCCCTGGGAATGTCCATGTATTTCAGGTAAACACTACCCTTTAGTTGCAGGAGTGTGTGTAGTCTTATTTTGGGTTATTGTGATGACCACATCAGAATCCCACACTACAAGTCTAGTGTCTGGTCTAAACACACACAAGAGTTGCAAGGATTTCTCACACTGAGACCTGTGACTAAGAGGAACCAAGGCCAAAGATTGCCGCTTGTTGTGTTGATATTCTTATCATGTTCCAGACACTCAAATCCTAAGTCATAATAGCCCCACTAATCCCCATCAGTATAATGAACAGTAGGTATTAATGTCTCTATTTTATAGACTAAGAAACAATATCTCAAGAAATAACCTCTCCAATGTCATGGAGCCCAGATTTAAACAGGATACTGGCCCTCCAGGGTCTTAATGCTGAGTGATATTCTCTCCTTAGGGACCTTCAGATAGTTCCTTACTGTTTTTTGAACCAACTCCCTGAATAAAATGAAAGATCACTACACCCTACCCCCCGTAAGTATGGAGTGCCAGACATGCTTCTTTCCAAGAGAATCCCTGGAACTTCTTTGAAGTTTTTACTTGAATTTGAGATGAATCCAGACAGGAAATGTGTTTTCAGATACTGCTTGCATTTTGGGTTCAGAGGAGGTAGGGTCCATTCAGAAAAGACTTTAAGGTTAGGAACTGCTTTGATAATATTCATTTGATTTGGGGATATAAGCAGAGCATGACATTCACAAACCCCCTCAATCTATTCCAATCTTAAATTCATAGCTTTCACAAATCAAAAAAGGAACACATTGTATTCCATCTTTCCTTTCATATGCCCAGCTTCTGTTTTGCATTTAGCAAAATTTATAATGACCCAAGGAATTTAAATTAGTATATGATAACTGAGAATGTGAAAACCCTTCAAGACTCCCCCTAGATTGACAAGAAAGAACATTCAACACACAGGACTAGTAGAGGAGCACTGAGTTTTAATGTTTGGTTTATTTAAAAGAGGTAGTTGAGTACTACCTCACTCCTTCACATATGGACACTGGGATAATTATGTTTATAGGAAGAATCATTTCAAGCTGTTTGGGGAAAGTATTTAAGCTCCAAGGGCAGAACCTGATATACATTTCTTACTTCATTTTCCTCACCTGAATTGAAAATGTTTTCTAACAGTGCATCAATGAAACTTTCCTTCATAGGAAAATCCAAAGGCAAGACCAAGAGAAGACTTCAGTGCATTCTAATTATCCTCCTTTTTATTGCTTACTGACCTTTTGTTTTTCTGAGTTTCTTTGACTATCTGTAGTATTTTGTTTGAAGCTTGAGAGCAGTTACTACTGTTATAGGTTAGATTGGAACCAACCCCCAAATAAACATATTGAGGTCCTAAACCCTAGGATCTCAGAATGTGATCTTCTATGGAAATAGGTTAAAATGAGATCAGTAAGATAGACCCTAATCTGATATGACTGGTATCCTTAAAAAGGGTGAGATATTTGGATACAGACACAGACATGCACAGAGGCAGGCCACATGAGGAGACATGGGGAGGATGTTGTGCCCAGGCAGAGGATTGGCATGATCACTTACAAGTCAAGGACATTCTGGCAACCCCCAGATGCTAGGAAGAGACAAGAAAGGATTCCCTGACGGCTTTCAAAGGGAGTTGGCTCAACTGAAACCTTGGTTTTGGGCTTACAGTCTCCAGAATTGTGATACAATAACTTTCTATTGTTTTTAGCTACCTGATCTGTGGTATCTGTGAGTTCAGCCTTAGCACACAGGTATACTACCTATACTTAATCCTTTCAAGGTATAATTTGGAATGGAATAAGATTAAAAATTTCAGTTCTCCCCATCCAGAGGTTAAGTCTAAATTCTCTTCCCTGGAATTTGAATAGGCTTGTGACTTAGTTCCAATGCTGGGTGACTTCTGAGGAACTTCTGCCCTACTTTCTGTAGCACTTGTCCTAAAATGCTGAACTGCTATGTGAGCAGGCTTCCATGCTAGCCAGAAGCCTGACTAACCCAGAGGGAGAGACCACAATTAGAGACATGAGATTAAAAGAAGAACTACTTGATAGATTTAAAGAGACTAATATTCAGGGGAGGTTTGTTACACAGCAATATCATTACCTGCGACAGTGAATGTGCTTTGTGCTTGAAATTGCTTACTCTTAATTTTTAAAATGAACTGTCTTAGTATATATTTCTGAGTAATATTTAGAGCAAATAGAACACAATCATAAAATTTCAGTGGATTAACATAAAAGCATTTGTTTTCCCCTTGCTCAAATTCCCATATGAATATAACAGATTGGATGGTTCTTCTCTATGCAGTGACTCAGGTGTCTCTGCTACTTCTAGTCTTCTTTGGATTTTTCAGCTGGGTCACCTGTGTTTAGGTGACCAAAGAGAAAGGTGGAAATATGAGTGGAGGACCATGTGGGATGTTTTAGGGGCGATACATCATTTTGGTCCAGATTCCACTAGCTAGAGCTAGTCCTGTATACAAAGGATCTGGGAAATGCACATTACCTGTTCTGTATGAGGAAATCTAATTAAGGCGTGAACATAGCAGTAGTACTGCCATATTTGCGCACAAGATTGTAGAGTTTTAAAATATAAGAACTGAAAGAGACCTGAAAGACCAGCATGTTAGGGTGTGTTCCATCTGCATCAGAATCACCAGGGAGACTTATTAAATGCAGATTCAGGAAGTATGTTCTATGAAATTGCATTTAAAAATCCCCCAATTACTACTAGATACTCTAAAGTTAGAGTTTCTAACAGAAGTCAGGGTCTCTCCTTAGTGTTTCAATCTTGAAATTGGAATCCTGCAATCACAGTTATTGGAGGAATTTTTAAAATGCAATTTCCTCGGTTCCACATCCTGTGTACACTATCCAAAAGGTCCACTTTGTTTTTAAAGTTATAAGTTGTCCTAATTCGGTTCTGTTATGACTAATCTTGAGGGGAACTTTGTTGGTAGTAAATGACATGAGGAGGAGAAAGAGCCTTTGCATTTTCTAGTAGTCTTGGTAAAAACAGTGAATGCTTATTAGCATGCATTTCACACAATGTCTTTGTAAATGTTAGAATTTAAAACTCTGACTCAAAGATCTAATAAAGGAGGTTAAATTTACTTTCTAAATTTGCTGCACAGATTGCTCATCTCTCCTTCCATCAATCTCCCTTCTCTTAAGCAAAATGTAGAATTTGAAACAAAAAGTACCAAGGTTTTGACCAATTTCCTTGTTAACATTATTTTATTGTTCAGCAAACCATTATGCATATTTGAGTTCAACTAAGCACATATGTGAAAGGGTCTATGTGGGAAATAAAAAAATCAAGTCACTTTTACCTGAGATTTGAGGGACTAAACAGGAAGTAAATTATTAAACATTGCTTACCATGTTCCCAAACCTTTGCTGAAATTATTTAACTTTCAATATTTTAGATTATTGACTAAAGATTTTATAATCAGAGGTTCATGCTCAAAACCTTCCTGCATTGTTGTGAAGGAAGATGAGTCTATAAATAGGAATGAAGGAGGATGAGTATATAAGTAGGAATGAAGTGGAATGAGTATGTAAGTGGGGATAAAGTAGGATGAGTATGTAAGTAGGGATGAAGGAAGATGAACATGTAAATATATGAAAGAGAATGAGTATATATGTAGGGATGAAGGAGGATGAGTGTGTACATTTTCTTCAGAGCACCAGAGATAGGTCCTGGCCCAGTGGGATGGGGACTCTCCTAATCTTGATTTCTAGTTGAGTAATTTGGCTCCCTGGACAAGCTGTGATATGGGCGTGAGATTTGAAACAGGACCTTGGGAGAAGGTAGATTAAGAAAATAAGAGGATCACCTAATACCGTTTTCTCCCAGTCTTGATGAGGCACTGCCTCATTATAGTCCTGGTCCCTGACTCTAGGGGCTCCAGTGTTACTCTTGTAGTAAGGAAGTGAGAGTTGAGTTTTGCACACATGAAGACTATAAAAGCAGAGGTGATCAGGCTCAGAGAAAGGAAAACCTGATCCCTGTTGACTGAGCCTGGTAACAGACCCCGTTCAATTTGGTAGATGTTTCAGTCATCCAGCCCCAAACTTGGTGGAGTACATGTTGGGTTTGCTAGGCAACAAAGGTTAGGATGGAAGAAGTGTTTATTGAAACCCAAATTTAGTAACCAGACTTGGAAAGGAGAAGGGAGCAGGAATGAGCAAGAAAGAACATTCAACATATAGACTCAGTGATAACCCCAGCTAGTCAGCAGGGATTTCTGGAGCCAGAGTGATCCTTGAAAACTGTTCCAGGTTGGGCTGAGATGATTCAGCTTTTATATCAAGTGTTGGCAAATTACTGCCTGTCAGCCAAATTCAGGTTGTCACCTATTTTTTTTTTTTCAATTTTAAATTTTATTTCTTCACTTGTTCTTTTTAGATATACATGACAGTAGCCACCTGTTTTGTTTATAAAGTTTTATTGGAACACAGCCACATCAATCAGCCATTTATTGTCTACAGCTATTTTCACAGTGCACTGGAAGTGTTAAATAGTTGTGACAAAGATTGTATGGCCCATAAAGCCTATAATATTTAGTATCTGGCCCTTTATAGAAGATGTTGTTGGTCCTTTCTTTGTGTTCCTTGTTCATCAGTCACTGAGCATGAGCTTCCTGAGAAAGGGTGTGACTTTGAGCCCCGTGGCTTTCTGCAGCTGAGGCAAGTCCTGGATGGGTAAGGGCTGAGGGCAGTCTCCCGAACCAATCTTAGCAGTGGGAGACAGCAGGTTGTTCAGTGAAGGGGAACCTGGGTGGTGCTCATGGTGGCCACGGCTGACCTAGAATGATGTTCCACTTTGCTCACAGTTTTGTGTGTGAGGAAGACCTCAGATGGACATGTCTGACTTCCATGGCCTCTGCTGTGATGGAAAATCCATTTGTAAGATGAATTCCTTGTGAAGTGATCCTTGGCCTTTTTCTCTGGGCATCTCTTCTTTCAGGGTCTCTGTATGTGTTGCTTTTTGGATAGCCACACATTTTATGTCTCACATGAGGGCTTCATAAACTGGGATGTGGAGGTTGCTTGGCCTGTGAAGGACCACCTCAGAGTTGGCACAGGGTTACTTCTGCAGTTTCCTATTGGCCAAAGTGGTCATGGCCCTGCCCAGATTCTAGAGTTGGAGCATGGCAAGATCATGGTGGAGCAGGGCATGTAAATGAGATCCTGTTAACACCATCCTTACATGGCATAGAACACTATGGTGGCAAAGCTGGGCCAAAACCAGCTCTCTCAGGACATGGAGCTGTCTGTGCAAATCCTTCCCAACTTTGGAGTCACTGGCATCACATGGGTAGCTTGAAGTGATCATGTGTGAATAGAACACCTTGGAAATGAACTCTGCCTGGCCCCAGCCCCACAGACCCATTTCAGCACACCACCATTACTCTGGGAGGATTTTTAGTTTGAAGCCACACGGAAAGAAAGATGGCAGCATTTTTTGGGCACCAAATGTGTCTGTGTGTCCTGGAACCCCAGTATGAGGTGTGACTGTTCCCCTTTATTTTAGAGAAGAGGAACCCGAGTTGTGGCAAGATTGTGTAACCCAGTAGGATCTGAATTGGGGTCTCTTTACTCTTGTTAGCCTGCCTCACAGAGGCAGGAGCCAGCAGGATAATGAGAGCACTGCAGTGAGGGACAGAAGACAACCAAAGAAACTGGGCAGAACCTGAGACCTGGGGCCAGGGGTCAGTGGGGCAGCCTGGCCAGGTGGGAAGGACTGGACAGTGGAGCTCCCGGAAAGGACATCTGGCACCTGCATTGAACTTCCCTGGGGAAGGAAATCTTCCATTCTCTCCTTCTTCCCTCCCCACTTCTCTTCTTCCTCCTTCTTCCCGAGGGAAGCTCAGTGGTCAGACCAGACCAGTGGGCCAACTAGAAGAGGAGGAGAGGAGGAAGACCTTTTTATGAGCCTGTCCGAGGGATGAAAGAGTATCCTACATGGATGATAGTCTCCTTTCTTTATAGTTCCCAGTATTTGGACCTCAACCTTGTACCAGACTTTGCTGTGTTTTATCTTCAATCCTTATAACACTCAAGTAGGTCTTATAATTCTTCTCTGGTAGGAAAATGAGACTCCTAGGTTACAGGGCCAGCCTCAGCAGAATTAAGATTTGAACAGGAATGTGCTCATTCTGGGCCACCCACAGTATACTACCCTCAATCTGAGGGGCACCGGAGAACACTGAAGAGGGCTGGAGAAGCAAATAGGCAACAGGACTTCTTTCACAGGGTGGGTTAGTTCATATTTTCCCATCTTTTCTTTTTATCCACTGCCTTTGCTCCCCGAGTTGAAGGATTCCCTCTCCTGTTGTTTGTTTTAAGAGTAATAAAAGATGCATAAAGGATTTTGCATTGTTGAGTTGGGAGACAGTGTGGGGGATGTGGCCAAGGGTGTAGCAGAGGAGAAAGGGTAGGACTGGAGGTGCAAGGGGGAGACATGGACCACCCTGTGAGCACAGTCCATACCCTCTGCAGGCCTCTGCTGCTCACATGAGCTCCTGGGCTACCTGGCTGGGCTCAGGCCCTGTGGTGTCCATCCAGAAGGAGGCCTGTGGTATGTCTCCAGGAAGGCTCCCTGCTTTTGCCAGGCCATTGTGGGCAGAGTCCCATGGTTTGGAGAATCACTTCACTCTGTGGGTAGATCACAGGAAGGCTTTGCAGAAGGAGTACGGAATTAACCATGGAAAAATGGTTCTCAGTTTTTGGGGACTTGGTAAAAATGCTGTTTCCTGGTCCCCATTCTTTTGGCTGGGTTAGGGGGTGTTACTTGGTATTGAGCCCTGTGCCTCTCCCGTGCTAGGTAAGCGTTCTGCCACTGAGCTTATCTCCCCAGTTCTTCCTGGTTTCCACTCTTGTAAACCTTCCTGGAAGGTTGGAAGGGAAGCCCAGAACCTACAATTCTAAGGCATCCCTCTGTAGGTTTGATACCAGTGGACCCTGGGCCGCGCGCGAATGCTAAGACAGACATTGACTTGGAGGGTGCAAGCGTGGCATATGACACTTTTCTTTAAGAAACCACTCTTTTGTAATTATTGTTTCATCTCATAAACACCCTTTTTCTTACTCTGAATGAATGTAGATGCAGTAGGTATAATGTTTATGGAGCTGTCTTGCTGAAAGAAAGATAAAAGAAAATAGCAGTTATGTGCATAATTACACTTAATTATTGTGTTGTGAATGTATGGATAAACTTGATAAAGATTAACTTATAAAAACTCTTATTAAAAGTTCCCTGTTATTTGCCATTAATCACCACTGTGAATTTTTAAAGGAAGTTTATTTTTTCATCTCACTGATGGAAAAATTTTGAGTTTTTGCTGTATGCCTGGCACTGTGCAGGGAAGGGTAAAATAGTGGTCTCCAGCTGGTGGGACTGACTCTCCTGCATAACTCTCCTGCATAACTCTGACCAGTGAGAAAGACTAAAGACTAAATCAATCTTCAGCCAGCCACACACATTTCAGTTTTGTCTAAGTTTATTCTTTTTTTTTTTTTTTTTTTTTTTGTGGTGCTGGGGATCGAACCCAGGGCTTTGTGTTTGACAGGCAAGCACTCTACCAACTGAGCTATCTCCCCAGCCCTTAAGTTTATTCTTATTAACTGAAGTCTTCTTAAATTCATTGAAAAATCACATTTATAAACATATAGTTTACATATAAACAAATACTAAACAAAAATATCCTTGTGAGACCACATATTCTGGTTGGGTTGGAAAAAACTGATAAACGTACGGATTATGAACCTGCTAGGTACTAATTGAGATAGGATGATTTATTCTGTAAATCCTGTACAAAGGTGGCATGTGACTTTTTCCGTTAGTGAGTTAAAACCTCTAAGTATGTTTAATTAAGATGTTTTAAAGATACATTGATCCCCTCCAGCACACAGTCTTTCATCTCTGCTTTGTCCCTTCATTTGTAAACTTGGCCCATTAGGAAAGTGGTACCCAAGTGCTTTTAAGCACTATATGAATGCCAGATTCTCACAACATACAGGCAATTTGTGGTTTCACAGCAAAATGTGGTTTCAACACACATGCTCTCTTGCCTAAAATTTGAGCATGCTAATAGTCTATGAGAGAATGTGTCACTGTGAAACAGAACTGCCATCTACAACCTCTGCTTCTCGGTTCTCAGTGTTGCAGGTGGTGAACTCTTTGACTTCTTAGCTGAAAAGGAATCTTTGACTGAAGAGGAAGCAACTGAATTTCTCAAACAAATTCTTAATGGTGTTTGCTACCTGCACTCCCTCCAGATTGCCCACTTTGATCTTAAGGTATGTTTCCTGAGCATTTAGGCTAGATGGCAGCTTTAGCGGGGGGAGGAGGATGTTGTTTGCCAAGAAAAATGGAGGCATCTGAATTAGATACATTTATTTTTCCTGTATGGGTTTAACAAATGAAGTTATTAATATACTGTGGGAAGTCTTTTTAGTGGGAGAGGGGCTTAAGGTAAATAATTACATTCAAGAATCCTTAGGGAAGACTTGAGGGGTCTTACTAGCCAGGCCTTTAAGCAAGGGGGCTGCTCTTGGTTACCAGGTCATTTTCAGCCTGGAGTGGCCAGTGTTTGGCACAGTTATAATCCTCCTATGGCTGTGGGCTTAAAGAAGTTGTCTTGAGCTCTACTTTCCTCTTGATGCAGAGCTGTGGCCTGAACCTGTTACTGGTTACCACGTAAACCCAATTCTGAGATTAGCCAACTAGGATCTTTACCTGCCTGGTGACAAGGTATTAGGGGAGATTAAAAATCATGTCTTTCTCAGGCTTGCTCCCTTTGAAAAAGGAAGACACACAGAGACCATGGAAAATGACACTGTTAGATTCAAGTTCTGTCTCAAGGAGTGAAAAGAGACATGGCAAAGTATAATTCAGATCCTTGGAGCTAGGATGAAACTTAAGAGGAGGGAGGATTTTTCTCCATACTTATGGTAGCAGGGTTATCAGGGCCCCATCTATATCCCCTCTAGTACTCACTAATACATACCCTAAAGGTGACTTGCCACAAACACCTGTGATTCTCTACTTTATGTGTTGTTTTTGGCTCTGAGAGCTGGAATGTCACAGAGTAAATCCCATAGAGCAGCAATAGAGGATGGGAGATGGTGGGTAAAGACCCCAACACCTTCTTGCTTCAGATGAAACAATCTGGAGTTATACTTTTTCTCCCTTGTTGTCCAGAAGGATTATGCTCTAGTCATCCCCACCTTGATAAGATACCTTGTACTGCTTCCTTCTGTTTCCTGCCTCCCCTTCCCCACAACACCACTTACACTCAAGTCCTTGTCTGAGGCTTGCTTCTGAAAGAACCCAAACCAAAATATCTGTTTTCCCAGGAATTCTCTTTCAACTACCCTTTTCTGCCCATTTTGTGGATTATTTTTTTAGGATAGAATAAGAACTGTTTTGCCTTCTTATCTTCAGCATCATAATATGTAATAGCTTTTTATTTCCTCTTTTTTGTAAAGCCTGAGAACATAATGCTTTTGGATAGAAACGTCCCTAAACCGCGGATCAAGATTATTGACTTTGGCTTGGCCCATAAAATTGACTTTGGAAATGAATTCAAGAACATATTTGGGACACCAGAGTTTGTTGGTAAGTTTCGTTCTTTGTTTCTTTGGTCATTTTTGTCTCATGAACATGATGCTGGCAGAATTTTCTAAGGTTATTTCTTATCTTTGATTGTCACATGAAGATAGAATCTCTTGGTTTACTGTTTCCCAAGTTAAATGAATGTTTATTTCCTCTTAGCTCCTGAGATAGTCAACTATGAACCTCTTGGTCTTGAGGCGGATATGTGGTAAGGAGCATGTCCTTGCTGTTGTTATCTTTCTGATTTATTTTACTGTTCTTCTGACATGTTTTTTGTTTTGCTTTTGTTTCTAGGAGTATTGGGGTAATAACGTATATTCTGTAAGTACCAGAAGTCACAACTTGAATTCTTGCCTTTTTTTTGAAACCATATGTTTAATTAACCATTAAATGCGTCATGTTGATCTCTTCAGCTTGTACACGCTCTTTATGTAAACACATTCATTTAACACCCCCAAAACATGTTTAGTTTATACTAATTAAACATTTTCTCCTGATTTGGAATGAATCATCAGAAATGGCAGCATAATCACTGTAAGAAAGCATGGCTGTCCATCACTGCTGACAATACAGAAAGGTTATTTTTAAAACTACTAGATGCTGTTTTAAATTAACTTTTAAAATGAATCCTTTGCATTACACTGATGTTTTGTTCATGACAGTTGAATGCCCCAAGAAATGTAATTTTTTTTTTTTTTTTTTTTTTTTTTTTAATACTGGGGATTGAAACTAGAGGCACTTTACCACTGAGCCATATCTCCAGCCTTTTTATTTTTTTATTTTGGTCCTGGTAAGTTGCTTAGTGCCTCACTAAATTACTGAGGTTGACCTTGAATCTGAAATCCTCCTCTCTCAGCCTCTGGAACCACTGGGATTATAGATGTGTGCCACCATGGCTGCCACGAGGTGTAATTCTAAAGTGATTCCCAAGCACCAGATTCTATTCGTATCCCATGCTCCCTTTATCAGCTATAATAGAAGCAAAAATGATAACACAAGAAACAATCATTGATCTGTACCTCACTTCATCTTTAACAGCCTAAGTGGGGCCTCCCCATTTCTTGGAGACACTAAGCAAGAAACATTAGCAAATGTATCTGCTGTCAACTATGAATTTGAGGATGAATACTTCAGTAATACCAGTGCCCTAGCCAAAGATTTCATCAGAAGACTTCTGGTCAAGGATCCAAAGTGAGTGTCTATAATTCCTTAAAGGTGCTTGGCTCCAGGCTCTGCTGCTAGCCAAAGGCCAGCATCTGTCCTATGCATGCAGCCACCTCTATCAGACCCTGGTTTTTCCATCTGCCAAAGGGAAGTATGCCATGTGAAATGCTTTAGAAAGTGCAATCAGGGCCCTTTGTACCTGTTTATTTGGCCTAAAAGGTACAATGAAATAATCACGAAAAGGCAACTACTGTTTTCGGCATTTTCTTTGAAGCAGGCCCTGAACCACATTTTCCAGAGTGTTTGCTTGGTAGGCGGAGTCAGCCTGGAAATAACCTTAGCGTTTATTTGCTGTTGTGGTCACAGAATGTTTTTTTCTTCCTCTCTCACCCTCCCTCAAAGGAAGAGAATGACAATTCAAGATAGTTTGCTGCATCCCTGGATCAAGGCAAGTTGCATGTTATGTTGCTGTTTTAATAATTTTTAAAGCAAGTGGTTTGAGCATTCTAGAATTCAGTTGACCTGGAGTATTACCAATCACAGATCACACCTGGAATGTTAGGTGTACTATTGGTGCCATATTTTAAGACCAACTGACTGATTAGAGAAATGAGCTATTACGGAGTAGGATTGAAAAAGGTCAGGTTCACTCAATAGTCACATTTATTTTTGGGTGATGGTCTAAACAGTACATTTTTAAAAATTTGAATTAGTTTCTGGCATGTAAACATCATATAAGATCTGTATTTCCAGACACTCTTGAAAAGTCTGAAGATCTACTGACAATGAGCCCTTTTTCTACATGGCCATGGGAAATGACACTGCTGCCTTTTGCCAGTGCATGTGACCACCCCTTGGCATATGATGCCTTTGCATTACCTACCCGCTTGGTGTTTAGGTTAAAGGAACTGAAGTTACCTCGGACTAAGATAGAAGGGACTAAGGTTGGGAGATTTGTTTGTCAGCTTTCCAATACTGTGATGAAATCCCTGAGAAAATCAACTTACATGGAGGAAAGATTTATTTTGACTCATGGTTTCAGTCCATGGGCAGTTGGTTCCTTTGTTTTTAGACCTGTGGTAAGGCAGTACATCATGGCGGAGCAAAGCTGTTTATCTCATGGGGGCTGGAAAGCAGAGAGAGGGAGAGAAATGGGTTGGACTTCAAAATCCTCTCAAGGTCACACTCCCAATGATCTAACTTCCTCCAGCTAGGTCATACCTCCTAAAGGTTTCACTGCCTCCCAGTAGTTCCACAGATTGGCGATCAGGTCTTTAGCATATGAAACTTTAGGAGGCATTTAAGATCTGAATCATAATGGGGTGATATGATAGTTATATAATAAAATTATAGAACCCATAAGTGAGCATTTGTAGAAGTTAGATTGGGGAAAGTGAAAAACTCTTTTGCCTTTTTGTGCTACCAACTGTTTTCTGGATTGCTTCTCTCAGAGGTTGAGTCTAGTACCACATGAACCTATTGAACAAGGTGCAGTAGAAAGAATTCAAATTTTATAGGACAAGCCAAATTTGCATTTCGGAAGTCACTCCTAGCTCACAATTACTTGATGATACCCAGGTTCAAATACTTCATAATATTAGACACTGCTTGACTCTTGCCATTCCCAAACTGTAGTGTGGAAAGTTGTATTTTAACTTGGTTCCAAACTCAATCTTTTACCACGGTCCAGTTTTTATGGATCATATATAAAACTTTCAGCCATAGAGTGCTGAGATGAGGTTCCTAGATCTTGCATGTTTTCCCAGCTTGTAATGCTATTTTAGGAAGGTGAATGTGTAAGCCTATTTGGAATAATGAGAGGTTTTAAAAAGTTGTCATATAACTCATTTCTGTAATTAGAGAGCTCTAAATTTTTTTGGAACTTTCTTTTCAGCCTAAAGATACACAACAAGCACTTAGCAGAAAAGCATCTGCAGTAAACATGGAGAAGTTTAAGAAGTTTGCAGCCCGAAAAAAATGGAAAGTAAGATTGATTGATATGGAGGGATTAATAAATTGTTTCTTCAGCATAGCTCTGTCTTGTCAGGGTTCATCTCTTCTGATACCAGCAATTGGAACATACTTCCATTTTTAAAAATTTACTCTGTAATATTCTACCTCATTACACTATTTTTCAAAGGCAAGCAAAATTCATATTTTAGTCCTATTTATTCTTTCAGGTTGCATTTTCTGTTATGAAACCATTCCTAAGATATTTTATATTAGTACAATAAAATTAGTGAAGTTTTTTCTAAATACAATAAATACACCAAGCCACATTTTAAATAAATGTATTCTTTATGGTAAACACAATGGCATTACATTTATACCAGCACATGTACAAACTGTTCTGGAAAGCCAGCCTTTTTCTTCCTTACTGTGTATGAGACATTCGTTCAGAAATCCTTGAAACAATCAAAGTTAAAGTTTCAGAAAGTGATGGGATACCTTTCTGTGTCCAGGGCGATGTCAGTACCAGAGGAAGCAAGTATCTGCTCTGTCTTGCCAGCACTGGGCTGTCAGTGTATCTCATGGTCACACCCACTGAATTTTGGGTGCTTCAGTGGGGATAAGGACCACGGCAGTAGATTCTGAATAAAGAGTGAGACTCACAATTTGAAGAGAACCACCTAAGTTTCATTCTTTCTCTCTCCTGCTACCCCTATCTCTCATTCTTACTCATTGCTTCTGCCTTAGAGAATAAATATAGGGATCTTTGTCTTATAGACTAGGGGGTCCTCCATCTGTTCATTTACAACAACTATTTTGATAATCACATTATCTACCATTATTACTCATAATATGGACTGACAGACTCAGAACAAGGCCATTGCATACCATACTTCTCTGAGTGGGGGTATCCAGGGGTTTTTTAGGGTTCAGTCATACTCCTTAAAGAATAGAGTACTAAGTGTGGAGAGAAAAGGGATGTGGAGCATCCAATTTTGAAGCTTAATAATGAAATGCAAAAGGAGAATCTCTCTATTCTGTTTTCTGGATTTATAAAATCTTTAGATTATTTTTTAGGCAGATATAGTCCAACCCACTGTGGGATCACCCACCTGGGTAATGTGTGCTGTCAGCAGTGAACACCATCTCAAAGACTTTGTCATTTGCACTAATTTGAGCATTGTTACATAAGCTCTTTTTCTTCCTCTCCTCCTGATATTTTTCTTTCTTTCTTTTTTTTTTTTTTAAGCAATCCGTTCGCTTAATATCATTGTGCCAAAGATTATCCAGGTCGTTCTTGTCCAGGAGTAACATGAGTGTTGCCAGAAGCGATGATACTCTGGTAAGCAAACCTGTTTGCCCTGGTGAACTTGTTTCTTAGTTCTGTGTACTTAGAATGTTTAAATTGTTCTGTTTATTTGGCAGCTTAGAAGACATGAAATCGTGGAAATGCCAGGCCTGTTCTTATTCTTCTGGAGGTGGATGATTGTGGCCGCCTGTGGCTTCTTTCTTCCTTTTTTCACTTGATTTGGTTGGCATCATCCCCACTTCCACCTCTGTTCCCTCTAACACACTCCCTGCACCACACATGCACATGACATACACACATGCACATACTTCAATAAGAGAGACACACACTCTAATTAGTAAGTAGAAGAGGGAAAAGCCTATTCTATTTTTCATGAACCAAAATGGGGACCCTCAATTGCCACTGACCTGGAGAACCTGGGATTCTAGTGGTACAGAAATGGCAGACAGTACCCACTCACTTTCCCTCAACAGACCTGGGATGCAGTGCTGCTTGCTGGTGTGCCAGGTTAGACCAGAAAACTAGACTCATTTGATTTATTGGCCCTGCACTGAGGCCTTTGAGAATAGCACCTCACTTCTTTCTCCCAATCAAAACTGAAACCTAACCACAGATGAGCTCTTCAGATATGACTAGACCCATCTGAATTCAGCAAGACTTACCCTAACAGTCAAACAATAGGGCTTTGTTAACTCTGGAGGTAAAGGGGACTCCAGAAAGGCAGACATGGTAGTTTGGTGGGAATTCCCCTGCCCTGTAACTAAATAGGCAGCATTTCCAGGGTGGAATCCGGACACCAAGGGCATGGATCATACATCAGCAGACACTGGCTCTTTTCTTTTTCCCTGAAGGTGGTAGGTTCACTGGGGCTCAAGGTCTAGCTTTATAAGGAGTAAAAAGAGATAGGAGATGCTAAAAAAATAAAAGGAAGTAGGAGAAAGGTAAATTAGGAAGAGAAAGAAGGGAGAAGAAGAGGAAGGTTTCCTTGGGAATATTTGGAAGACATTCCCAATAATGAATCTTAACTGTGAACAGACAACTAGGAATCTAAGTAAGGTAAAGAGATTGATTAAAGATTGCAAATTATAATCACCCTGAATAACCGGTGAAGAGAAAATATGTGAATCACAGTGGAAAGTTCAGGGTAGGAGAGGGACAAAGTTAGGGAGATTGCCTTCCTGGAATCTAGATTCCCTGTCATCTCTATATTCTGCTAATCATGGGACATTCTATAAGACTCTTTTGTTCTTTTTTAATTTGCCCACTTCTCTTGATTTTCACCTCCATTCAGGTGACTCTTGGTCATCAACTTGGAATACGATAGAAAAGCAAAATCAATGGCATCCTTAGATATGTGTTCTATACACATATTACTAAAACCCTCTTGGAGTTTGTTTGTATTCAGATCTATAGAGAAGAGAGTGAGTTCAGAGAAGTGCTTTCTTTATTCTGCCGTCACAAGCAGAGACTTGGCTTCTGTGGATAGACTTCTCCAAATTTTAAATCTCAGTAGCCTTGCCTCTAATAGTCCAGATATTTTATTTGGGATTTTTCTACCTTATTCCTTGGTTTTAATGCACTATGTTTTGGAAAGAAAATTTTTGGTAAGAAAATTGACAAAGAAAGAACGAATTTGTTGTTCAACATTCTTGAGTTATTTTTCCTTTGTAATTAGGAGTGTGTCCATTAACTGTTCTCTGGTTTCTTTTTTTTTTTTTTTTTTTAATGTTTCTCCCTCTTAGAGCTAAGATTTTATATAAAATTGTGACCAGCTATCAGAGAATTGTGCCTTGTTATTTTAGAACTAGAGAAAGAAGACATTTGAGTGATCAAAAAATGATGTCTGTAATTGCAAATTGATATTATTTTATGCAGAGATACTATTTTGTTGGTTCTGTGGTTTTTCTTTTTTCTTATTCAGGAAGAGAGTTTGTATTATACCCTTAGGTCTGTATGATACTTTCTGGGACTCTGTTTTGACAGATTCCTCAAGATAAACACAACAGGTTATTTATCTTTTTAATTTTTTTATTGAAAATAAATGGGATACATTTTGTTTCTCTGTTTGTACATGGTGTAAAGGCATACCATTTGTGTAATCATAAATTTACATAGGGTAATGTTGTTTGATTCATTCTGTTATTTTTTCCCTTCCCCCCACCCCTCCCACCCCTCTTTTCCCTCTAAACAGTCCTTCCTTCCTCCATTCTTGCCCCCCTCTCTAAGCCTAACTCTAACCCTAACACTAACCCCACCCACACCCCATTATGTGTCATCATCCACTTATTATTTATCTTAATCATTGTTTGAAATCTGAATCTTTGAAAACTGTTTGCTCCCTGGGTTACAATGCAGGTGGCATTAGGCTGTAGTCAAAAGTAGATGATATTAGCTTGTAGCATAGAAAGGGCAAAAAGTTACTTCCCAGGTTCCTTCATGACCATGTAGATTGATTGGGGAATGAGAAGGCTCACTTTCCTCTGGATGAACCTCTAAGCTGACTCTCCATCCTCCATATCTTTCCCAGGATGAGGAAGACTCCTTTGTAATGAAAGCCATCATCCATGCCATCAATGATGACAATGTTCCAGGCCTGCAGCACCTGCTGGGGTCATTGTCCAACTACGATGTTAACCAACCCAACAAGGTCTGATTCTTTTCTGCCTGGATGGTGGAGGGGTGGACCCCAGTTAAATTTGGAAAGATCCTAAGTGCTTCTCCATTCTCTCTTACAATTGGAATATACTGTGGGAAAACTCACTTTATGAGTTCCAAGTGAAGTCTTTTTATATTGAGGATCTTCTTTCATTCCCCTGCTGCATCTGCACCCATGAAATCTTGTATCTTCTCATCCTGCACATGGCAATGTCACCTTTGATTGTGAATCCAAAAGAGGAAGGGCATCTTGTCCTCCTGACCCTCTTCCTTTCTTGTTCAGCAACAATAGCTCTATGTTAGTATATTGAGGCCTGGGAAGCTGTGTGAGGACAACACTGATAGAATATAGGGCTTTTCCTTTCCTACCAAAACTGAAAATCATATGTATATATTTTCTCATCTATTCCAGCATGGGACACCTCCATTGCTCATTGCTGCTGGCTGTGGGAATATTCAAATACTACAGTTACTTATAAAACGAGGCTCAAGAATTGATGTCCAAGATAAGGTTATAATTTTCTTTTATTGAAAATGGATTCATTTTTCAAGTATTAGTAATTGTCTCATAATTGTAGGGATAATAGAGAAAAAAATGTATGCCTAATTCATTTCTCAATTTTCTATAAAGGAAGCTGAACTGCTTTAAGTTCCCTATGTAGTATCACATATATGTTAGGAAAAGGCCAGTATTTATTTTCCTCCTGTTCTGTGCTAGCATCAGCATTTCTTTGTAACTTCCTCAGATTTCACTCCTTACTGATGAAATTTATTCAATAGTGTTAGATCTCCCTTTTGGAAAAAAATTTATTTTCTTGTTAATCTAATTAGAAATACACTGCCTGCATGTTTATTAAGGCAACCAAATAAAGAATGTTACACTTTGGGGTATAGATTGTGCAGACACAGTTGAGTAACAGCTAATCATCATTACCATAGATCTGTCATCAATGTCATACACTTTCAACAGAACTGTAAATGGACTACATTTCGCCCTTTATAATACAGTCATTATCCATGGGTGCTGCATTCACAGATTTAACCAACTGTGGATCAAAAATATCTGTTAAGAAAAGTTCTAGAAATTTTTTCTTGTTTTTATTCTCTAAACAATATAGTATAAAACTTTTCCTATGGCATTTGTGTTCTGTTTGTTATTATATGTAATCTAGAGTGATTGAAAGTATATGGGAGGATGTACACAGGTTCTATGCAAATTACTATACCATTTTATATAAGCAACTTGAGTATCCATGGATTTTGGTATCTGCCCAGAGTCCTGGATATAAAATCTCACTCAGATACAGAGAGTTTATTACATAGGGAATTCTTACCAAAGGTTGAAATAAGAGTTTTAAAAAATGGAAAAACAAGTTTTTTTACTCTGAAATAATTTTAGATTTAGGAAAAATGTTGTAAAGATAGTGCAGAGAATTCCCTTTTGCCCATCACCCTGCTACCCCTAATGTTACTGTCTTAAGTAACCATGATACAGTTGCCAACACTTTAAAATTGAATGGGGGCCTTATTCCTCTTGGAAGTGGCTTCTTTGGGATTTGTTATCACATATGAAGGGAAATACAGTGATTCTGGGGGAATGCATGTTTTCAACTCTGTTGGCTCTTTAGAAATGTGAATTTACATTGTTTTTCATGCAGGGTGGATCAAATGCCATCTACTGGGCCTCTCGGCATGGTCATGTGGACACTTTGAAATTTCTCAATGAGAACAAATGCCCTTTGGATGTTAAAGATAAGGTAAAGGCCACTCTTCTTAGGAAGAACAGAAGGAAGTAATCAAAGAATGCATTTGAGGGCAGTCATGCCATATCCTTTAGAACCCAGAGTATGGGGATTCAGGGCCCCGATCCTCCTGCAGATGACTTGAGGTGGAATTTCTTCTTTTTTGCTTGTGCCTTGGTCTAATATTAAAATCTGCCTTAGGCTGAAATCTGGGAGATTGTTGTCAGAATGTGCAAGCAGTAGATTATCTTCCTCATGACATGGACACTCAGAGTTCTAGTAGGGAGACAACCAGACAGAGACCCAAGTCCTGATTTTCTGACTTGCCTTATACTCTTAAGAAAATCTCTACCTTTCTCTTTCTCTTTGAAGTGGCTGACAATTACTGGCACTAGAAGATTAAGGATATAATATATATAAAGTAAGACTTCTGGGGGCAAAGGTGTTACTAAGGCTTTTGATTTATCAAGGTATTTCAATGCATGTTTTGTTCAATCCATATAACAATCCTGTGAACTAATTGGAACCTGCCTGAACCTAGGATTCCTACCTTCTCCTTCATTACTTATTCTACTAGACAATAAATTGTAGACTAATTTGTTATTTAGTTAAGGCTACCACACACTGTTGTTTGGATTGTGTACTGCACCTATACAAGAGATGACATTCACATCAAAAACACTATTAGTCAGCTTTCTGTCACTGTGACAAAATACTTGATACAATCAACTTAAAGGAAAGAAAGATTTATTTTGGCTTGTGGTTTCAGAGATTTCAGTCCATGGTCACTTAGCTCCATAGCTTTTGAATATGTGACAAGGCAAAACATAGTAGTGGAGAGTACATGAGGGAGAAACATTTTCTTTTTATGGTCCTTGGGAAGGGGAGTGAGAGAGAGAGAGAGAGAGAGAAAGAGAGAGAAAGGGTCTGGGGTTCCAGTATCCCCCTTCAAGGCCAGGATTCCAGTGACCTTCTACTAAGCCCCACCTTCTAAAAGTTCCATCATATCACCACAGTCTAGAGACCAAATTTTAACATATACCCTTTGGGGGGACATTTAAGATTCAAATCATAACACACAAATTTATGATGGTAGTTTTGTTTAGTTGTTAATAAAATATCTTGTTTTATCTTTTTTTAATTAGTTTATTCTGACATTTTTGGTGGGCAGATACAAGTATGATATCTCAAAGAAGTGCACTTGTTAGTAATTCACAGAAAGTTGTCATATGAGCAAAGAGTGATATTCTTTAAAGTCTCCAAGACTGTAAAAAATAAGTTGCTAAGCACAGACAGGCAATGAGGTAAGAAACTTATTAATAAACAGAACTATATTTTTAAATAATTTCTGTATGAGGAATCTAATACTGAAAAAGGAATTTCGTGTTTTTTAAGAAACTCAAACAGCCAGAAGCATCCATGCATAAAAAAGGTTAAGCAATTCATGGATAAAGAGTATATTCTCACTTAGTTGGTTAACAGGGGGATTTATTCTAACAGGATGAACTTGATGTGTGGGTTTGACACTAACTGCCTAGTGGCAGCCCCATTCCTAGGCCCCTGACCTAGTCTCCCAAGGGGCTTCTGACCTGAGAGAGGGGGTACCACTCAAGGGGAGGGTCAGGGACCTGACATGCTTTGGAGGGACCTTGCATTCAGTTCCTATAGCCTGTACACAGAGGTGGCTTCGACTCATGGGCCCCCTTTCTTTTGCAGTCTGGAGAGACAGCCCTTCATGTGGCATCCCGCTACGGCCATGCTGATGTGGTTCAGTTACTGTGCAGCTTTGGCTCTAATCCCAATTTTCAGGACAAGGTGGGTTATGGTTGCAGATGTGCTCACTACATTCGGCTTTTGCATCGATATATAGGTAGCCAGATGAGACAGTGGAGTCTACTCTAGTTTTATCCAAGTTAGTTTTCTTGTTGTCCATTATAGAACACAGACAGTCGTTAGAAGCACTCTCTAACAGGTAGTAGGTATCGATGCCAGGTTAGGTTCTGACCTCTTCTTTCATTTAATCCTCTGAACAACCCTGTGGGGGTGGGCGGTGCTTCTACCATTATCATCCTTTCTGTATAGGTGAAACTGAAGGAGAGAAAAGTCACATAACTTGCCCAAGCCCTCCTAAGTGAGAACCAGGGCTCAAACCCACACAGTCTGGTTTCAGGATTCACATTTGTAACCACTATACTATAACAGACGCTCTAGACAGATATATATCTAATAATGTTGATCATGAAGATACAGACCTCACAGTCCTTTTCTTGACTAGTTTAAGCATGGTTATTTTGATTGCTGTCTTGCCAAAGTGATGCTATTTTGACTTGTCTTTGTGTTATATACATGACAGAAATATTCAGGCAAGGAGATTATTAAGAAAATTCATGCTCAGAGAAGTGCTCTTTCCTATTGATAGTTTCAGATAACGAGAATAATGGCAATTTTATAAGAAAGATTCTATAAATCCACACATATAAAAGCCCTGTAGTTCAGAAAAACTGAAGCAATGGTTCCAGTGGGCTGCTGAAAGTCAGTTTTCAGTATTATGCTGAGAAAGTCAAATCTATCCAACACACAGATGTTGAGAGAAAGTTAACTAAGGAGAAACATTGAATCTGCTTCTTGATGATACTGACTCACAGCGTATTGCTATTTCAGATGAATATTTTGTCCCTATAGTTGTGAGATCTTTCCCTCTACCTCTTTAACTTGACTTTGCTTCTGAATTCAGATGGAGCTTTCACCATGCTTCATGTTTGCTTTGACTTTATTGCATTCCTCTTCCTTGTGCCTTGTCTCCTTGGCCAGGAAGAAGAAACCCCTCTGCACTGTGCTGCCTGGCATGGGTATTACCCTGTTGCCAGAGCCCTTTGTGAAGCTGGCTGTAACGTGAACATCAAGAACAGAGAAGGAGAGACACCCCTCCTGACAGCCTCTGCCAGGGGCTACCATGACATTGTGGAATGTCTAGCTGAACATGGAGCTGACCTTAATGCCTCTGACAAGGTGCTTCATGGGGGCATGTGTTGTACTCACTGAGAAGTGATCTGGGGGGCTAGAGAAATGACTCAATTTGTTTCCCTAGGAAAACAAACTCTTTTTTTAAAAATTAGTTATTTTTAGTTATACATGACAGTAGAGTGTATTTTGACATATCACACATACCTGGAGTATAACTTCCCATCTTAAAAACAAACTCTTGAATGCAAGAAATTATTTTTCTCTGTTCCAAAGGTTATGTGCACCTTTCTAGATTATTTTTAATAACTAATAGTCATTTGTGGCTTGTGACAATTTATAAATTGGTCAAACCAATTTTGTCTCTTTAAACTTTTTAGCTTTGGATGAAGTACAGTGTTGATCACTGAATCCCAGACAATCCTCATTGAATACTAAAGCTGGCTACACACTATTAATTTTTAGATAAACAAAGAAATAGGTGGTTTATTTACTTCCACCACTAGCTGTTTTGTAAAAGGACAATGAACCACTCTTTTTTGTCTGGCAATTTCAATTCTAGACCAGGTGTTCCCTTTAAGTAGGCAAATTCAACATAATTTGTTTTCATTATGAACATGTACTTAAAATGCGACTGGTATAGTTGGATTTTGGATGCAGGGGTTCATTTAATAGCTTCCACTCATGAAATATTGTCTTGATACAGAGCAGTGGTTCTCAGCTGAGGCATCTTTGCCCCTAGGGGACTTTTGACAACATCTGAAGATATATTCTGGGTGTCAACTAGGGTTGGGGCTTGCAATTGGTATATAGTGGACTTGGAACAATGGTGCTGCTAAGCATTTTACAACTCAAAGGAGCCCCCACGATGGAATTATCCAGCCCAAGACAACATTAACACCATGGTGGAGAAACTGTAGTACAGAAGAGTAATAGGAATGTTTCCTAACTCCCTAACCAACTCCTGAAACTCAGCACATCCATTCACCAGGGATTCTCTAGCAGGTAGAATGAATTCCCGGGCTGGGTTTCATTGAATGTGGAGGGTAAACACTTTGTATCTGCTCATACATATGAAAACTCTTGAGCAAATGACTTCTCATTGCTTTCTCAGTTTCCCACAGTGTAAAATAAAATAATAAACTCTCTACTTAGGAAGTTAGTAAGTATTGCTGGGTAAATGTTTTTGAAAGTGTTTTGCAAATACTTTGATTAGACAGGCCTTTGGAGTACCAACAATTGCTTATGTCTGGTAAATGCAGAGACAAAGAATAGGTTCTTTTTATCTAACTGAACTGCACAAACCTAAATTAATCAGGCTGGTGGTGCTTAGGTTGTGATGATGATGCAGAAAAGCCTCTCCCACCCTTCCACAGCTGAACTTATGACTTTTAAATTCCTCTGTTAGGCTTTGTAGTAGTGATCCTATTGCAAGTTGAGCCCCACCCAGTGCTGGCTGAGAAGGTGGACCCCAGGGTCAGCCTCCTGAGTGAAAGCTTTCACCGTCTGTTCCAGGATGGACACATTGCCCTTCATCTTGCTGTACGACGCTGCCAGATGGAGGTCATCAAGACTCTCATCAGCCAGGGGTGTTCTGTGGATTTTCAAGACAGACATGGCAACACCCCGCTCCATGTGGCCTGCAAAGATGGCAATGTGCCTATCGTGGTGGCCCTCTGTGAAGCAAATTGTAATTTGGACCTCTCAAATAAGGTAAGTGTAAGGAGCAGAGCCCTACATTCCAACTGTGTCCATTCATCCTCTTGCTTTAGGGTGTAGGCCAAGTTTCTGTTTGTACTCTTCGTTATTCAAAGTAAATGTCTCTTGTTATTTTTTTCTAAGACAGTTTCATTTTAAGCTGTTTTACCTGTGACGTTTGGATAATCTAGAATAGCAGAAAGCTGTTGCATTAATGAATACTTCCTGCCTTGACTAGTAGTCATCTGGAGTATGTGTGTGTGTGTGTTTGTATGTGTGTGCATGTGTATCACAGGCTCCTGTAGAGGAATCAGAGAATATGGTACAAAAAAGAGCATCTTTTCAGGGACATTAAGCCTTCAGGAAATGCCTGATAATATGATTTGATGAAGGTTCCTAGGACCTTCTCTTCTGATCTTTCTCCACTTAGAGTTTTATGGTCAAAATTTCCTACCACCTTTCTTTGTGCTAAATAAATTTGGGAAGACTGAGGTGATTTTACATCTCATCAATAATAAAGAGATGAAAATAATAAATTGTGTCCATCATATTCATTAAAAAATCTCATATGCTGATTTCTAGAGGTGGGTTGCTGCCCTCCCTTTCTCCTGAATCCCATCTTGACTTTCATTACCAAGTAAGATAGAACATGTGGATATTCATGTCATTTTAGCACTAGAACCATATAAAAGGCAAGCCCTGTTCTCTTATGATTATGTTAAAAACAAAGTTCATGTGGAATTGATTTTTTAATTGGAGGAAATGTTTGTTTTTAAATGGCATATATAATGCCAACAGAGTTTTGTTATGATTTGTTAAGGTAAAAGGATTAATATATGAAACAACTGGAAAATTATATTTCTACAGGAAAATCGTTCCTCCTGCATGTTATATGAGTAATTGTAATAGAAATCGAAGTTGGTAATCTTCACATTCTGGGAATGTGGAAAGGCAATATCCTAGGTTTCAGCTATTTGCTGCTGGTTGATTTCTTGGTTTATTCCATTCTAGTCATTGCTAAGTCAGTTATGTAAGTGGCTTACCAGGAAAGCTGAATGTAATATCAAGTAGTGTCAAGACCCTGGCTTTCCTTTTAGGCTTAAGTGACTCAAAAGCAGCTTCAAGGAAAATGATGTATTTATTAGACTACCTTTAGATTTGGCCCTTATACACATAGTGAGCCTACTGTGTGCACAACATCTGGGAGTGTAGCTCAGTGGTAGAGCATGACTAGCATGCAGGATACCCTGAGTTTGATCCCCAGCATAAAAGAAACAAAAATCCTGGAGCATTTGGAGATGTCTCTACATTTTTAATATTGTAAGTGGCTATGGTAATGAACAATAAATGTTTACATGAATTTGCAGTTTTACCATATATGGCAAAGCAGTGGTACACAGAGGCATTTGATAGATGATTTTGCCATTGAATTGAGCTCAACTAGAGTGAAAATCATTAATTAATTCTCTATTTTTAGCCTCTTGGAATCAGTGGCAAAATTCAGACCCTTTTGCAGAATCTATTTGGAGCAGAAATGTGCTGGTTATCCACAGCTTTACATTATGGTACACTGCAGACAGACTGTAGGTGGACTTCAATGCTCAGATCCTTAGCATACCATGGCTTTGTGGGTCTCACACCTTCAGTAGGGTTGATGTCATCCTTTATCTTAGATCTCTTTCTGTTACTGTAATAAAATATCTGAGACTGAGTACTTTATGTAGAAAAGAGGTTTATTTATTTCACAGTTTTGGACCCTGATGTCCAAGATCAGAGGACCTATCTGACTTGCCTCTGGTGAGGGTCTTCTGGCCAGATCATAATATGGTGGATGTCATCATGGGGCAGGAGTGAGAGAGAGAGAGGTCACATGGCAGAGGGAGGCAAGAGAGGAGCTGACTGCTTTATAACAACCCATTACTGTAACCAGTCCAGTCCTTTGAGACATAACTCTCTACCCAGTCACAGGCATTAATCCCTTCTGAGGGTAGATCCTCAGTGACCTAACCACCTCTCACTAGACCCTATCCCTGAAAGTTCCCACTGCTTCTCAATACTTAACAGGGGAGAGCAGAACTCCATCACATGAAACTTTGAGAGACAAAACTATATCTGAACCTTAGTACTCTTATTTTTCTATTTATTTTTTCTCACCCCCCCCCCCTTTTTTTTTAAGAAAGATAATGGAGACTCTAGAGAAACTTGGAAGGTGTGCAGGAAAATAAAGGGAATGCATTATTTCTTCACTAAAGCACATCTAATCCACTTTTACATAGGTTCATTCAAGTAGGGCACTGTCAGCGTGGATATGGAATGGTAGCATCCACATTCCTCAAGCAGACTGTCATTCTTTCTTCAGGGTGATGTTGTCTTACCTCCTTCTCGCTAGATTATATTCCCCCACAGATAAATTCTACCTGTCACCAGCATGTGACAGGACCTTGTCACTATCTATGATGCTTACTACAGTGAAAGACATTAATTCAGTTTTCATTATTCTCATATGAAGGTCAGGACAGTAACTGTTTAACACGACCATGTTGGAGATCACACATGAGAGAAGGAAGGGACCCCGCAGAGTGCATTGTCAGGGGTGTGTTATCCTTACTATTTGTGTCTTTCTGGGTTGGCTTTCTTATAAGCAATGACATAGAAAGCAGGTTGCATGCACAGACAGACAGATACACTTTGATGCAGAGAAAACAGGTTGCACAGACAAACAGATGCACATATTCACAGAGCTGGGAGTGTGAGAATACCATGACCATCAAGTGTTGGTTAATTAATACACTTCTTGGTTAGTGCAGTGCTAGCACTCAAGAGACTGTGGATATCAGCGTGGATGATTCTGTCCCCTAACTGCTTTTATGCATTCAAAAGTAGCAGTCCCTCACTTTGTCTTCATTGCTGGGACAGGGTTCTTAAGGTGCTGTGGAAACCCAGAAATAACACTGTGAACACTAAAGAAATCAGAAAGTTTTACAAAGGTGGTAACTTAAAATGGCTAGGGCTTTGACAGGTGAATAGGTCAGGAAAGCTGATTTCAGACAGAGGAAATCATGTGTATGTGTTGGTGACTGTAGGTGACATGACAATAGGGGACACAGTGTGGCTATTTAGAGAGGAGGCAATGGGGGAAAGGAACAATCTTATGCTAGAAAGAGACATTGGGTCCAGATAGCAAAAGGCCCGCAATATAGTGCTAAGAAGTTCAAGTTTTATTCCATCTAAAATTGGGGGCTTCAGAACTGTCACTGTCATTTTCTCATTATTATATTTCTCTTCATTGTGTCTTTTCTATAAAATTATATATATTTTGTAACCAAAAATACATCTTCCTTATATTTCATCCCTATCTTCAAAACCTTCTGTTTTCTTTCTCACACTAACTCCAGGATATTTGAAAACTTAATATCTGCTTTCTAAATCACTTTAGAGATGATAGTAAACAAAAGAAAAATGTGTGCACATATTGCAGCGTCATTTATAGCAGCAAGGAGTTAGAACTCCCTGAAGTGTCCGTCTTCTGCAGGCTGGCTAAATGAATCATGACATAATCCTGCACTGAGTATTATTTAGATATTCAAAAAGCCTATATTAGATTTTAGTTACAGATACAAAAAAGCATCTACAATCTATTGTTAGTTGAATACAGCAAGTGACAACCGAATGTAGAGTATGATCACGTCTTGGCTTTTAAATTGTTTATCTCCTACTAAAGATTCATATGTAAGAATTTGGAAGGAAATGTTCAGTAGGGAGAGTTCTGAGCAGGGGAACTTGGGGAGGAAAGATGGAGTAGGGCTGAGAATTTTCTACCGTATATCCTTTCATATTGTTTGGATATTTTAAATGAACACGTTTTGACTTGCTAACAAAAATTGAGATGTAAATAAACAGCATAAAACAGAGATTCCCAAACTTCATCAGATCACAGCATCCTTAGCATCCCAGTAATTTTTATTCCCCCTTCCCCAAGGGCAAAAGAAATGCCACACAGTTCTATTAATTAAGTAGTTTAGCCCCCAAAATTTGGCAGACATTGAGAAAAATAAAACATAAATTGAAAGAAAATACTTTTATTTTATTCTTACATAGCCACAATTAGTCAAAGGATGTTTGTGCCTGTTGGTACCACCCGCCTCGTTCCCTGCTCCATAATGATTTTCTCAGGATACATGTTTATTATCCTAGCAACCATCAACCTCTTGCAAAGGTATGATGGCATTGAAAGGAAAGCTTGACTAATGTCAAGACTCTTAAGTACCTCAAGCTAGTAGTTCACTTGGTATCTGAACCTGGTAGCTCCAGCAGAAACCTAGAATATTCCTCAGCACCCCTGTGAATTCACTGTTCTGCCCTGAGGTCCTTTGGCACGCAGTATGGGAACCACAAGCATATCAACAGTGGGCATGCCCTCCATATTTCACCTCAGTAGATTGTCTTCAATCGCTGTCCTTCCATCTCCTCTTCCCTTGCTGTGTTTAAATTAGAACTATGATGCAGCTATTGCTGGGACTTTGGGGTTCTCGCACCCTGCCAGCACAACAGGAAACTTTAGTTTCCTGCTCTTTTATCCTTTGAAGTTGTATTTTGAAGTTACTCTTTTCTTTCTTTTTTTTTTTTATTGTAAACAAATGGGATACATGTTGTTTCTGATTGTACATGGAGTAACAGCGTACCATTTGCGTAATCATATATTTACATAGTGTAATGATGTTTGATTCATTCTGTTAATTTTTTCTTCCCCCCACCCCTCCCACTCCTCTTTTCCCTCTATACAGTCCCTCCTTCCTTCATTCTTGCCCCTCTCCCACCCCTCATTATGTGTCATCATCCGCTTATCAGTAAGATCATTTGCCTTTTGGATTTTTGAGATTGGCTCACATTGGTTCCACAGTCTGGCTATTATGAATTAGGCAGCTATGAACATTGATGTGGCTGTATCTCTGTAGTATGCTGATTTTAAGTCCTTTGGGTATAGGCCAAGGAGTGGGATAGCTGGGTCAAATGGTGGTTCCATTCCAAGTTTTCTAAGGAATCTCCACACTGCTTTCCAGAGTGACTGCACTAATTTGCAACCCCACCAGCAATGTATGAGTGTACCTTTTTCCCCACACCCTCGACAACACCTATTGTTGCTTGTATTCTTGATAATCACCATTCTAATTGGGGTGAGATGGAATCTTAGTGTAGTTTTGATTTGCATTTCTCTTATTACTAAAGATGGCGAATATTTTTTCATTTTTGTTGTTTGCTTGTAGATCTTCTTCTGTGAAGTGTCTGTTCATATCCTTAGCCCGTTTGTTGATTGGGTTATTTTTATTCTTGTTGTACAGTTTTTTGAGTTCTTTATATATTCTGGAAATTAGTGCTCTATCTGAAGTATGAGTGGCAAAGATATTCTCCCACTCTGTAGGCCCTCTCTTCTCATTGCTGATAGTTTCCTTTGCTGAGAGAAAGCTATTTAGTTTGAATCTATCCCAGTTGTTGATTCTTGCTTTTATTTCTTGTGCTATGGGAGTCCTGTTAAGGAAGTCTGATCCTAAGCCAACAAGGTGAAGATTTGAACCTACTTTTTCTTCTATAAGATGCAAGGTCTCTGATCTGATTTCGAGGTCCTTGAGCCATTGTGAGTTGATTTTTGTGCAGGGTGAGAGATAGGGGTTTAGTTTCATTCTGTTGCATATGGATTTCCAGTTTTCCCAGCACCATTTGTTGAATGGGCTGTCTTTCCTCCATTGCATATTTTTGGCACCTTTTTCTAGTATGAGAAAATTGTATTTATTCGGGTTTGGGTCCGTGTCCTCTATTCTGTACCATTGATCTACCTGTGTATTTTGGTGCCAATACTATGCCGTTTTTGTTACTATTGCTTTGCAGTATAGTTGAAGTTCTGGCATTGCGATACCCCCTGCTTCACTCTTCCTGCTAAAGATTGTTTTAGCTATTCTGGGTTTCTTATTCTTCCAGATGAATTTCATGATTGCTTGCTCTATTTCTGTAAGGTGCGTCATTGGGATTTTAATTGGAATTGCATTGAATCTGTATAGCACTTTTGGTAGTATGGCCATTTTGACAATATTAATTCTGCCTATCCAAGAACATGGGAGATCTTTCCATCTTCTAAGGTCTTCCTCAATTTCTTTCTTCAAAGTTTTGTACTTTTCATTGTAGAGATCTTTTACCTCTTTGGTTAGATTGATTCGCAAGTGTTTTATTTTTTTGAGGCTATTACAAATGGAGTTGTTTTCCTCATTTCCCTTTCAGCTGTTTCATCGCTTGCATATAAAAATGCTTTAGATTTATGCGTGTTGATTTTATAGCCTGCTATTTGACTGAATTCATTGATGAGGTCTAGAAGTTTTCTGGAGGAGGTTTTTGGATCCTCTAAATATAGAATCATGTCATCAGCAAACAGTGACAGCTTAAGTTCCTCTTTTCCTATTCGTATCCCTTTAATTTCTTTAGTCTGCCTAATTGCTCTGGCTAGAGTTTTGAGGACAATGTTGAATAGAAGTGGAGAAAGAGGACATCCCTGTCTTGTTCCCGTTTTTAAAGGGAATGGTTTTAGTTTTTCTCCATTAAGAATGATGTTGGCCATGGGCTTAGCATAAATAGCCTTCACAATGTTCAGGTATGTTCCTACTATCCCTATTTTTTCTAGTGTTTTGAGCATGAAGGGGTGTCGTATTTTGTCAAACGCTTTTTCTGCGTCAGTTGAAATAACCATATGATTCTTATCCTTAAGTCTATTGACATGATGGATTACGTTTATTGATTTACGGATGTTAAACCATCCTTGCATTCCAGGGATGAACCCCACTTGATCGTGGTGCACAATTTTCTTAATATGTTTTCAGATACGGTTTGCCAATATTTTGTTAAGGATCTTCGCATCTATATTCATCAAGGATATTGGTCTAAAATTTTCTTTCCTTGATGTGTCTTTTCCTGGTTTGGGTATGCGGGTGATATTAGCTTCATAGAATGAGTTTGGTAGGTTACCCTCTTTTTCTATTTCCTGGAATACTTTGAGAAGTATTGGAATGAGATCTTCTTTGAAGGTCTTGTAGAACTTGGCTGAGAATCCATCTGGTCCTGGGCTTTTCTTGGATGGTAGGTTTTTAATGGCTTCATCTATTTCATTACTTGATATTGATCTGTTTAAATTGTGTATGTCCTCCTGGTTCAGTTTGGGAGGAGCATATGTCTCTAGAAATTTGTCAATGTCTTCGGGAGATTTTATTTTGTTGGAATACAGATTTTCAAAGTAGCTTCTAATTATGTTCTGTATCTCATTGGTGCCTGTTGTGATATTTCCTTTTTCATCATGAATTTTAGTAATTTGAGTTTTCTCTCTCCAACGTGTGGCTAAGGGTTTGTCTATTTTGTTTACTTTCTCAAAGAACCAACTTTTTGTTTTGTCAATTTTTTGAATTGTTTCTTTTGTTTCAATTTCATTGATTTCAGCTCTGGGGTCCTGGTGATAGGTTGCAGTCAGTTGGTCTGGGGGTCCTGGTGGCTGGGAGCAGTCAGTCGATGTGAGGGCCCTAGAGGTAAGGAGTGATCAGAGGCGGGGCTCAGTCAGTCCCACCAGGGGTCCTACGGGGCCTGGCTGTTGTCTCAAAATGGTGGCAGCCACGTGTAATCAAACCTGCAGGTACTGTAACAGTGAACTTCCAGGCAACAGCAGGCAGCTGGTGCTCCACTGGCGGTTGGTGATCAGTTTGCTGACTGTTGTCGGACGATTGGGAGGTGAACCTCGTGCGTTGGGTGATGGATAGGTGTAAGGCAGGCAATGGAAAGGCGAGAGGCAGGCAAATGGTGGATGATAGGTGCCTGACAGTGAGCAATCTGCACTCAAAAAAGGCGTCAATATGCTGGCAGACTGCAGGTCATACAGCAGACAAATGAGGTAAACACCAGGGAATTGATAAGTAGCAAAAACTGCCTCACAAAGAAACAGATATCCTCTGCTTGAAACTGGAGAATATCATGCTAAGTGAGATAAGCCAATCTCAAAAAACCAAAGGAAGAATGATATCGCTAATAAGTGGATGATGACACATAATGGGGGGTGGGAAGGGTTAGTGTTGGGGTTGGAGTTGGGTTTAGGGAGGGGGGCAGGAATGGAGGAAGGAAGGACTGTATAGATGGAGGGGAAGGGTGGCGGGGGGAAGGGAAAAAATGGCAGAATGAATCAAACAACATTACCCTATGTAAATTTATGATTACACAAATGGTATGCCTTTACGCCATGTACAGACAGAGAAACAACATGTATCCCATTTGTTTACAATAAAAAAAAACCAAAAAACAAAAAACAAAAACTGGAGTTACGGAGTGACAAGGAACGCAGCCTCCCTCTAGTCCACCACCTTGGATTCCTCTGAAATTACTCTTTAAACAGTAAAGTACTTGAAGATGTTCTGCCTGGCTGGCCTGCCTCCTCTTGCCTTCTGGTAGGCCCCAGATTCCCCTACCTAATGTGGTCTCCTAGAATATACTCCCTAGGCATTTTCCTCAACAGTTACAAAATATGAACCAAAGGGTCTCATGAGCAACAACCTTGAGGTTTCTTTTTGTTATTTTTTTCTCTTCCCAGTATGGGCGAACTCCTTTGCACCTTGCAGCCAACAACGGGATCCTGGATGTGGTCAGGTACCTCTGCCTGATGGGAGCCAACGTGGAGGCGTTGACCTCGGTGAGTACTCCGGCTTTTAGCAGGAGAGAGCTGTTGGAAACTTCTGCCTCAAGGGTGTGAGGGGAAAGGTATTGCTTGGCAACTGCATTCTAGAGCAGACAAGCTGCTATTAAGCTTTAACTCCTCCGCTGCAGTTACATAAACATTTGCCCACACAAACTCAGTTTAATATCTGGTTAATGTTTCATCCTATTCTCATTTCAACAGGCCCCACTCTGCCAGAAATTCCCACTGGTTCTCACTGGTCTTTTGTTTTCCCTGTTACACAACAGTGCTGCTGTAATTTTGATTAGATGTTTCCCTTTTCTAAATGCTCATTCTCTACCCCAGGGCACTGGATGCCCCTGTTCCTTTAGGAGGAGCTAGAGGAAAAAAGGGCCCTCCTAAAGGACAGGGTTGTAGTATTTTCTCCATGAGGCCAGACTGCCATGAGGCAAGGAGCTGTTCTCTACCACTTAACGAGCTCACCTCTGCTGCCAGGTCTCCAAAATAGTTTTAAATATGACTTAGTTCTTCTCATTTTTCACTCCCCAGTTCAGACCTAGTACCTCTTAGCAGAAGAAAATCCTTTGATTTACATTTCATGAAATACCAAAGAGGGACAATAGTTAAGATAATAAGATGATGTCTTCTTACTGCTGTGAAATATTATCATTTGAGTTGTTGATGGCCCAGCAGTAGGTTGACTGTCTCTTACATGGGAGAATCCTGAAACTCACGGATTAAAGCATTGCTGACATAAAGTAATTCTCCAAGATCAAGTGTTATTTTAATATGGTAGCCCATATCAGACCCCTGAGGATGGAAGTAGAGCTTCATTTCTTGAAATTCATCAAAGGGTTGGCAAACCATGATCTACAGGGCCAAATCCAGCCCTACCTGTTTTTGTTAACATGTTTCATTGAACCACTGCCATTCCCATTCATTTAAGTTTTGTCTCTGATTATACATGGTACAATATTAGGGATGAGGAGTTGCAACAGAGACCCTATGGCCCACAGATCCTAAAACATGTATGATGTGGTCTTTTATAGGAAATGTTTGCTGACCTCTGTAGGATATTGCCTCCCTGACTGCATTCATGTTATTACAATGTCATTTCTTTTTCGCAAAGTAGTGAATCTGTTGTGTGCATTGTTGACTCTGAGTTGTGCTTTTTCTGCAGGACAAGTTACTATAAATACTCTGCATGGGATTGGTCCTCTTCTAAGGGTACCTCCTAACCCATTGCAAACCACACATGATAAAATCTACACTACCCTGCTGTGCATGGACCAGGGTCTGATGCTCCATTATTAATCCCACCCAAAAGCTCATCCTCAGCTTCTAGTACTCCTTCCACTGGTTCCTGGGTATTCTGCTAATGAAATGTCACTCAGTGTCTCATTTACTCATTCTACAAACACTCAGCATATACTCTCCAAGGCACGACTAACAGAATTATAATAGCAATGAGAGGTATGTCCTCTCAGAAGCTTCTAGAAAATGAGAGTCTTGAACAAAGAATTCCAATAACTCATCTATAGTCTCTGAGTGGGACAAGTGTGGTGACAGGAAAGAGTGGGTTTCCAAGGGAGCGGAGGGGGTCAAAACCTCTCCCTGGAGGAGCCATTACCTGGAGTGGCAGGAAGTGGGCAGAGGAATGTGGAGAGCATGGAGCACTGTGAAGAATTGGGGGAGCACAGCACAGAGAATCCCTGGGCAGGTGGAGGAGTGAGCAGGACTGGAGTGTGCCCTGCTTTTTTGGCCGGGGAAAGGGTGGGAATCTTCCTCTTACAGCAGGGGACCGCCTGTTACTATTTTGAACAGGGAGGGGTATGGTTATTCAGATGGGACTTCTATGCCAAATACATTGCCAAGAGAAATAAAACCTGCTAAGTCTGTCTTTGGTCCTTGCTTGTCCCCAGAGCACCAGTCTTAGACCATCTTCTGAAGGTCCCAGTCACCCAATTCTCTTCCTTCAGACCTGTTCTTTTTCTTCCTCAGAGTCCAACCTCTGTGAAGGCCTTCACTTATTAGTAAAGGAACCAGATGGTTTGGCATGAACCCCTCTTTGGGAATGTCGTATCCCCTAAGCCACCTAATTCACCCTAGAGCAAACTGGAGGCCTTTACCCGCTTAGTTTAGAAATTTAAGAAAAGACCTTGACACATTTCAGAACTTTAAGGAAGCAGAGAGAGCTGGGCAGTCCTGCTTGGGAAGCATCCTTCCTCTGGAGATCTGAGTTCCACCCTCAGCCTGAGGCAGGGGTCCTCAGCCTCGCAACTTTGCTCCCCAGGAACACTTAAAACTGGAGACATTTTTGGTGGTAACCAAAATCAGAGTTGGGGGATGCTACTGGTACCTTGTGGGTAGAGCCAGAGACGCTACTAAACATCCTTCAGGGTGCTGGACAACCTTGATAACAGAAAATTTTCTAGTCTAAAATGTTACAGTGCTGAGATTGAGAAATGCTGGGCTAATGGGACCCCATGTATGTCTCAGAGAGTAAGTTGAGTTGAGGAATTGGGAGGTTTCCAGGTAGACAGATTTTGGGCATTCCTATGGTTGTACAGGGATGACACTTTAAGTAATATTGATAAATACTGATAAAGAAAAAACAAGGTGAACTTTATTTGAAAATTGCTTCCATTTGAATTTTGAAGGATCTCCAAAACTGCAACAGAACATCCCCCTAAGCAACCATTTCCCTCTTGGTGTTGTGGGCACAGTGACAGCTCCCACCTCCCAGGAGTGACGCCAGGGATTCATGCATGCAAAGCAATGAAAACTGGGTCTGGCATGGCTTACCAGAAGGTTCTCAATAAATGTTAGCCCTTATGCATATTCATGGTATAGAAACAAGTAAATTCATTCAGTATGAAACTTCGGCCCTGTGAAGTCTCTAATTAAAAAGTAAGCACCATAGTGCTGTGGGCCCTTAGGTCCTTGTTGTATGTTCACCAAAAATCTTTAAATCAAAATTGTTTGACAAAGCCTTTTCTTTGGAATGCGCAGTGATTACTGGGAGCTGGCATCGTATGAGTGCGCGGTTTGTCTGTGTGAGGACTATAAGACATTAGCTTGCACTAACTAGAATTTAGCACCTAATAACATTCTTGGTCATCTTCCTGATTGGAGAGGGGCTCAGGATGGAGTAATCAGCCAGCTAATGTGTATTGATTAAAGCCCATGGTGGTTGAGACATCTCCTTGTAGTATCCCAAGATACCACTGCATACTTTGTTTCTGTCTTATCTTTTCCTGGGCAACCAAATAAGGATTCCCCATATAAGGAAACACTCTAGGACATACTTTTTGTTTACCTGATTTGGTGCAGATGCCTGTTACTTTTCTACCTCAGACCCACAGATCGGGTGTGTGGAAGATACATACAGCTTTGTTTTGCGGAGAAAACAAACATAATTTTTCTCCAACAGGATGGAAAGACAGCGGAGGATCTTGCTAAGTCAGAACAGCATGAGCATGTGGCAGGTCTACTTGCCAGACTCCGAAAGGTGAGAAATTCTGTTTATCTATAAGAAATTCCACTCTATCTATCTATCTATCTATCTATCTATCTATCATCTATTTATTGTGGTGATGGGGATCAAACCCAGGGCCTTGCGCATGATAGGCAAGAGCCCAACCATTGAACTACATCCACAACTCTCTACCTGTTCTTACTTTAAAAATTCCCAGACTTTTCCCTTGTTAATTATTATGATGAACAGAAGGAAGCTTTGGACATAGGTTTTTAGCAAGAGCACGATATAAATGCATAAACTCCTCATTCAATTTCTTTTCCTAAAGTTGGACTTCAAAAATAATTTAACTGTTTTAATTGCTGTGTCTGGTCTCTCCTCCCTGCTGTGTCTGGTCTATTCCCTGTATTAATCACCCCCTACCCGTGTCAAAAGTAGAGGGGAAATGAGAAAGATGACAGCTTTTTTTCCTTTGTGTTTTGAGTTCCCAGGAATCACTTATGCTCCTATTTTTCAAACATCATTGCTCTGAGGTTTACAGAAACATGACAAAAATAAATGCAGATGTACCCTTTGCGGCCCACCTTATAGCAATTGCAAGAGACTTCAAAATAGTCAGACCATTTAAGCTAGGAACCCTGTTGAGAAAACAAACTGTTGTATGCACAAAATGTTCACTTTGGTGTTATTTAAATTGAATAGGTCTTGGCTGGAAGAGTTAATGCATAGAGAGCTCCTGGGCTTCAAAGTAAAAGATAAATTCTTTGCACATTATAATTCCTACTATGTTAAAATGCATAGAAAGAAAATAACAGTGATATCTTTTGTTTTTGCTGTTGTGAGTTAACATTTTTTAAAAACATTTCTGTATAGCTCCAAGTTTCCTCTAATGATCACAAAGACAATTTTCAAAAAATGAACTTTCTACAGATGATTCAGTTGATTTCTTGAAATGGTATTGTGCAAGACTTGCTCTGGATACCCCATAATGTTGCTGACATATAGCTTGAAGAGTACCTGCTGCAAAGTTTGCTGTCATACTTTTGACATCTGCTACAAATTTGAATTTTCATAGTTGTCCCATGGTATTGGGGGGAGATTGTAGATTGTAGTAGTTTCTTTCCTTGCACAGAACTTAGATTTGAAAAGAACCAACTGTCTCAAGTGCGTATGTATATTTAAAACCACTTGGAGTTGACCTGGTGGAGAGAGACTGTCATGGGTCATTATTTTCACACCCTTTTGCTTTCGATGCTGTGAGGAGTCACAAAGGTACCAGGTGGATGTTAGGTCAACCCCCAGGCCACTGGAGTGACTCCATCTACCCTCTTTTCTCAGTATTCAAAAAAGAGAGAAGTCTAGAAAAAATTCCCCAGCCTAACTCACCTGTTCATACAGGAAACAAGTAAAGTCATTGCCAGCTCATGCAGTTTTCTTGCTCCTGGATTGTGGGCTGTCCTTTTGTGAGTGACAATTTGGACTAGAAAAACAGGGAAAACCTTTTATTTATAAGCAAAATAAGGCAGGGGTGAGCAGGTCATGATGAATAATGAACTTTTAACAAAAAGTTCCCTAATTTTGAAATTTATCTTATTGATGCAGTGTCAGCAGCCTAATAGAACACAGCCCAGGTCCTGGTTTGCAGCCTCTGGCTTTTACTGGATTATATAGTTGGTAACCCTATGTCTGGGTGTAGAATCTTATGTTTAGAGATGGACTGTCCAGATGTAAGGACTGTTTTGAATTGGTTACCCCCTGTTCACCAATGAAGATGGATGCCAGGTACCTCCCACACTCCTATAAACCCAGTGACTCAGGAGGCTGAGGCAAGAGTATCGCAAGTTCAAGGCTCAGCAACTTTGGGAGGCCCTGTCTCAAAGTAAAAATGACTGGGGATGTGACTCAGTGGTAAAGTGCCTCTGGGTAAAATCCCTGGTGTATACACACACACACATACACACACACACAAAAAAAAATAAAAAATAAAAAAGGAAAAAGAAAGGTAGGCTGGTTTTTCCACAGAGTGGATAAACACAGATTGTTGACTACTCACTACTGGGTCTCTCTAGGGTTCATTGGTAAAAAGGCACACTTTGCTAAGACAGGAAGGGGTTTTTTGAACAGGCTTACCACTTTCATCACATATGTAAATACACGTGGTCAGGTATTCTCAGATGCCCAAAATTCCACAAAGAAAGATTTCAGCCCCACTGCAGGCCCTGGTCTAGCTGGGGTTCCTGAGGATTAGTGTTGTTCCTTCCCAGATGTTTGCTGGCCCTTGCTCAGCTCCCACAGAGGGTAGTACTTTTTATACACTGGCAGTCTGGAAAATGCAGTGGCCTCATTCATTCTTGGCCTGGAGTGCTGATTACCATCTCAGAAACTCTCATTATGGAGCAGGTACCCATGGGAACGGGCAGTCAGCTCATCTTTTAAGCAAAAATCAGCTGAAAAACTATGACTTCCAATAATACAGCACAGGAGACACCTTCCTTTGGGAGAGAGACAGGCATTTTATAGCACTCTGTTATGTTTTGCTGCCCATCTCCTCCTAGGAATGGTCTGTTCTTTTATTTAAAAATAGATTGTCAGGCTGCTTGCAAACCCAAATGTTCATGGCAATGACAAATCTGAAAAAATGAGTAAAATGCTTAGGGAAAAAAAAAAAAGACATAAAAGGAGGGCATTGAAATAATGCCAGGTTTGGATTGGATTGGTGGAGTATAAGGTCTTTCTCCCTTAAACCTGTTTTCTGCACCATACTTGGATTACTTTTGTAATTAAAACATAAGTAAAAGAAACTTGTGACGTGCTCCGTTCGTGTATTTCAGGAAAGGTTGACTGTTTTCTAGCTTATAATTTTGTGTTTAGTGTGAGATGGGTTCCTGTATGGTTCCAGTTTCTTCTATTGATTGTTGCCATTGTGCTTTTGGCACCTAGATTTTGAAAAGACCTTTGGGAGGGAGAATATTACACAATTTAGTATTTTACCATTATCCTGGATTTTTCTCCAAAGGAAAAATCAAAGCAAAGAACATTAATTTTAGTGCTTCTGATTGAAGGACATCTTTCTTGCACTCAGAAACCAAGGAAAAGTACCCCATGCCTTTTCTCTGTGAAAGGCACAATATAGGCTCATAGCTACTAAGAGTGGAGACTCAGGTGTACAGCAACCTGGGTTCCAGTCCCCTCCTTTCCAGGCTCTTGCTGGGTGACCTAGCCAGTTGCTTACCAGCTCTTTGCCTCTTGTCTCCTTTTGTCCAGTAGTGTGAGTGTGATGCCTCCTCCTGGTATGGTAATGTGAAGGTTGAGTGGGTTAGTTATAAATGATGTGCTGAGAATGGCACCTGCACACATAAGTGCCATGTGTTTGCAGTTTTGTTTGGTCCCCTGCAAAGCACTCTTGGATTGGATATTAAGTTGTGATAATTGTGGTAGGGACCCAGCAGATTCATCTGTGATAACAATCATCTTTTAACTTTCAGTATGTTTGGCCAGCACTGTAATTTTACAGTATCCCCAAGATTCACAGTGGAGGATGTTCCTGAGGGAAATCTGGCATCAAAGAGGGTGAACAACATGATGATGAGTGCAGAGCTGCAACTGGGACTTGAGGTAGCAATCTCTGCTTTTAGTGCCCTTTCAGCAGGCACAGGGCTGCTGTGGTGTAGATTCCTTGCCAGTGAGCACAATTAGTCTTTCCAGACTCCTTGCTGAGCTTGTACCCAACAGCCCTACCTTGAAGCAGATCACAGATCACCTCCCAGAAGGGTGGGCCAGGCTTCTGTTCACTTCTAGAAGCCTTGTTCTTTTGTACTTGTTTGCCTTCACCTTCCTTCAAATCACTTGATTTCAAGTTCCTGATAAGCCAGAGAGGAGGAGTGATCTGCTGAGCATTTCTAATTGCATTCTATCTTATTTCGGTTTTCTTTGTTGTTTGAATATTTTTAGAAGCAAGTCCCAACATAAATAGCTAATTGGCACTTAGGTGCACCTGGATTCTGGAATTTGACTGTTGGAAATGATTGAGCTGTCAAAGCAGCATCTTTGGAGACTATAGGGGAAGGACAGTGGTAGGTTGCTGTGGAAGCAGGCAATACCTGCTGAGAAAGCCAAGGCAATATATAATTTGCAGTTATAATTTAGGTGACCTGGAGGAAGAGACTGTTCACAACCAGGATACAATGGGGTTCCAGAAGGGAAGAGAATATTTCACACTTAGGATCGCTGAATACCATTTTTTTGGGTCAATGACATTTTTCCTTGATATTTTCCAGTGTCTCTTACCAGGGTGCCATTGATGTTTTGGGTGGTGGGAATGTCTTATCTTTAGGATATTTCTGGTTCTTATCCTCCAAAGCATCTAATAGCATTCTTTCCCCACCTTCATTGTGAACATGAACAAACAAACAAAAACAAAACAACAAAACAAAAAACGTACCTCCACACACTTTCTGACACCCCTTCTGCTGGTGCTACCCTCTGTAAGTCACTACGGATTGATCCAGAACACACTCATGGGAGAAATCATTATCAGGGAAAGCCAGGGTGTCACTATTCCATTTGGTTTCCATGTGGGCCAATTATCAAAAGCAGTGCCTCCTATATTTTCACCTCTCTTCAGTTGACATTGCTTAAGAATGTATTTTTGAACATTTCTTGTGTTTGACTTCTGAAAATGATAAACAGGTCCTTTTTTTTTTTTTAACCTGCCAACGGAGGAAGTCAGGAGAGCAGGAGAGGTGATTTCCATCATTAGACAATGCAAGGGCTGACCCATGGGTTCATAGACTTTGTAGCCAGTATATTCAAGAGACCCAAGTAAATCCCCCACCCAACTTTGGGTGGTATGGGATCTGAGGGATGGCCAGGGCTATGGAGAAGGAAGAATATAGGGCCAGGCTGAGCTGTGTAGTTTACTCTGGTCCATTTTAACATTGAGTGAATTGGAGCAATGGGTACTGGAACGTGTGGTTCTGTCCCTGAGAATGGTCTGTCTGCATCTTTTCCCAACTTGGTGACATAACAGTAGGGTCTTGAAATCATCCCTGGTGGGAGCATTTATTCCCTAGAAATCAGCAAATCCTGCAAATCAGGTTTCCCATTGAGCTAGCTTACCAGGACACTCATCCTTGGGTGTTTCTAGAAACCCCCACAGTTATACTCTGGTAGTTGCCACCTTATAACACAAAGGATGTTCTCCCTTCTACTCTATCCTGTGCAGCTCCTCCCCTTTCAGCCCTCCAAATGTACTCAAAACTACTGTTGCTTACCCCAGCCTAATTCTTCTAGAAAAAGAAGGGATTCCTGACACAACAGGCAGGGAGAGGGCTGCATTTAGTTTGCACTGGCCTCCATTTTTACTAATTCTGTCCCTGAAAGTCCCATTCTTATCTGATGTTAAAATAATAGTTTCAGGGTTTTGGTGACTTTGCTTATTTTATTTTGATTGTGGTTCTAATCAGATTTTCCATAAGCTGATATTAATGTAGTTTACTTCTGCTAAGCCTAAGCCTAGACGGTGGAAAAGTGCCCAGGAATAGTTTGGAAAATAGGACAATGTTGGGAATTGCCCAGAATTAAAAATTCACCATGAGTAAATTGCATTTACACTACTAGGAGCTGCTGCTCCCTTCCATTCGTTCTAATTGCGTTCTGCCACATGTGGGAGCCACATCACCTCTTGGTGCTTATATGGGTTTCCCAGATTGTGGATGGTTTTCCCTGTCACCCTGCAGGGATTTAGTCACCTCTTCTGATGAGAAAGTGAAAGCTAAATTGCCAGAAGAAAAAGGTGCTGGAAAAAAGGACACTATGAACCCAGAGATTCACCAGGATGAAAAGAGCAATGCAGTTACCTAATAATATCCATGTACACATGCATTTAAAAGATAACCCAGTGTCTGTGGTATGCCAGCCAGATCTCCCCAGGACAGAGCACTGGAGATTTCTCCAGAAAACACAGAATACAGTGAACACAGAGAATAGAAGGGAAAAGATCTAGTCAGTGAACAAATAAGAAAATGACAGTATGAGATACATCAGGGGTTGGCAAACAGTGGCCTAGAATCCAAAGGCCGTCCACCACCTATTTTTGTAAGTAAAGGTTTATCAGGACCTTGCCACAACTCTGAATTTACTCATTTCTGTGGCTTGTTTGCATACAGGTCAGAGCTGCAAGCGGAACCATCTGGTCCTTTACGGAGAGAATTGCTGCCCCCTAGTGTATATGCTTTGCAGGGGATTAAATAGACAAATGAATTGAGATGCAGTTGGGGCGGAGGGTGTTCAGGGAGCTGTTTACCTGGCTGATCAGCAAGCCTGAGAGAACCCCATCAGAGGAAGGGTTGGAGAAAGAAGAGGGAGTAGGGGATACAAAGGGCCTGGGGCCTGAGGAAGTAAAGTTTCTTCAAAGGAACAAACAGGAAAGAAGTTTGACTGGGCCAGGGCCAAAGCTTGAGTTTGGTGGCGCAGACAGTGAGTGCTGCCTGATATGACTGGAGAGGCAGCACAGTCTACAAACCTTGATGAGGAGATTGGTTTGGCCCAGCATTGTGAAACACGGAGGTGTCAGATCTGCATTAGGTTTAGAAATCCACTCCAGCTGTGACTGCAGTGTCAGGAGGAAGAGCAAATAGCCCTGGTAGGAGGTGATCTTGGAGACCAGGTAAGATGTGTAGACACTTGGCTGAGGAATGCCAGGGCTCTATTATTATAAAACCTTGGGCATAAATACAAGTGGAAGCTCACATTCCTGTGTAGATTCTCAAAGTGAATGATTAAATCTAAGAGAAAGGTGAAGCCTAAAAGTACACCTTCATGACTACCTGGAAAATTCTAGTTCAGAATTCTTCACTCATAGTTAGGAACTGTTTTCTTCCCAACCCAACCCAGTCTCTTGGTGTGCAGTGAGGAGGGCTACTCACACCCTTGGACACCCCAGGCCTCATGTGTGTTCCAATCACACAGACTTCAGGGGACACACACACAGCAGGATATTTCAAGGCATGAACCAAAATTTAGATAGCACAAAATTCCCAGCTGTCCACTCTCCCAAGGGTGTTTGTAGTGCAAGCTCCTACCTGGACGCCCAAATCAACCCAGGTCTCAGGGTGGCGTGGCTCCTTGATAAATTTTAACCATGGGTGACTTTTGTGTACCCTTTCAAACAAATTAATATACTTAACACCTTGTAGAACTACCCTGGAGTTTTCCCTCTTGAGTTGGAGACTCTGGGGTTGATGAAAACCACCTTCCCAGGGAGAGGACTCAGGGCTTTACTGTTCCTTTTGCACCACCTAGTGGCAAGGTACGAAAGTGTACCTGCAGCCTATGAGGAAGAGATTTCAGAAACATATCATGGAAGGCTAAATCAAATTGAGTTGTGTTATATTCTCCAAGGTTCTCAGAGGTCTTGGATTTCTTCAGAAGTGAAAAGACCCAATGACATTTTGCTTTTCCTCACCTTTTGAGATTGTGGCAAACTCTGTCTTCTCAGAGCCAAGGTGAAGGGCAAATGGGTCCATCTCACCCTGTGCCAACAGCTCCTGGTAGAAAGGAAGGGGTGCACCAGGTAGATGTTAGAGGGTCCTGGGCACAGGAAAGGAGGGAGAGTGGCACAGTGACCCCTTTTATGTTCTCAGTCTTTTGAAAGCCTTTTTCTGACTGCTATCCCTTGGTCCCCACTTGAAAAGTGAGAATGTGTGTTTGATTGTATGATAACCCAGAATTGAGGACATCATAAAAGTTAGGTTTATTTCTGGGGTAAAATAAGATTTTTGTGAGGACAGTTATTATTTGGGAAACAGCATGTGAGCTTGTGACTGATTCTGAGATGGCACAGCCCTCTCCAGATTAAGGCTTATCTTTCAAAGAGAGAGCATCTCTGAGAATAGAAGCCCCTGCAGCTTCCTGGGATGCAGGAGATTGCCCACACTGAGGCCAGCAAGTGGAAAAATTTGCCTATAAAACAAAACTCAAATGAGGTGCTAAAATGATATGTGCTTTCTGTCTATGAAAATCCAGGCAGGGAGGACCTTTTTCATTTTACCTGCCTCTTTTATAGTAATTACTTATGAATCTGCTTAAAATCAAGAGGCCCCCAGAGGTATGTGGTACTTGAGACAATACACAAATGAGGCGCTGTCTCCCCAGGGACGAACTGTGAATGTTCCTGCTTGGAAGGTCTTCAGTGCTTCTGTCTCCAGCACACAGCTTTGAGATCCTCCCTTAAATTAGTACATCCTTGTTTGTTCCTTTCTCCCCCTGCTTCTGAGGAATTCATTGTCTTCCTTCCAGTTGCTAAGAAGGATGAAAGACCTGGTATCGCGTCCCCTCTGGCCGCAGAGAGAGACACGACAAATGTCTGAAGCTTTGGAAGTTTATTGTGCACAGTTCCTCTCCTACGCTTCTCTTACCCCTAGCTTCTGCGCACTCCCAGCTTCCCTTCTCCCAGCTTCTTCCAGCTCCCGCGTACTCCCAGCTTCCAGCTCTGCTCCAGTCTCCGCCGCCGCTTCTTCCACTTCTTCCGCTTCTTCCGCTTCTTCCGCTTCTTCCACTTCTTCCGTCCCCCCTACTCTCCCACCCACCAGGCTTATATACACTTCAACCAATCAGGGGAGAGTACACGAGATAAACGCGGACAGCTGCAGGCACAGGATGGGTACACGAGGGGGGCATGCTCTAGTCACATCGTTAACTAGCCAATCATTGGAATTCGCTGGTTGTTTACTGTATAGCTGGCCGCTTTTGGCTCAGCGTCAGGCGCCATCTTGACCATGCCTAAGGCTGGGGGTCCCAGAAACCCCGACAGATCCCCCTTCTTTAATATTAAACTAAGGCTCAGGACCGTGTCTGTCTTAGGCTGAGAGGTCAGCATATGTCCTTACCCGTCATCAGAGCCTGCAGAGCATGCTGCAGCTCCTGTCTTAGGTCGGTACACAGCCACCTCCTTCATTACCCGTCTTTGACTACCGATCCAGCATCAAGAGCCATACTAATGGGGGGCTGTCAGCCTTTAGGGCGGTCATGGCCTGATGAAAGATAATTTGATCTCTCTATTGGCTAGCTTGCAGATGCATGCCAAAACGAATGAAGAGAAGAAGGCCAAGGCAGAGGAGTACCACTATAGCTCCTAAGCTTGCCCGCTGTTTGACAAATCTATAAACAGAAGAAAAACCATATAGCCATATTAAATACAGAAACAATATACATCCCAATGAAGTTACAATATGGGCAACACAAAACAGCTCTCAGGGAATAAACGCATCCCAGTCCCAAAAGTTCTTGCAAGGTATCCACTTGTTCTTATAATGAGTCCATTCTCTGATAGAGTCTCTATGGTCTGTAAGGCTGCAGCTGCATTCTCGGCCGAATGATCGTTGTTATGGTTGTGTCAATGCTGCTACTGCAAGGACTGTGGTGGCAATGATCACGGCTGTTGCAATGTCAGAGCCTCTCCTGCTTCTTGATAATAGCACTGGCAATTCTATATCTGCAACAGAAACTAGGACTGGTAGGAAGATAGAAATGTGCAAATTGCACAGGTGGCAAAAGAACCATTCCAGCATTGTGAGAGATAGGACACAGTTAGTGAACAGTTAAGAGGTGTTATTAGAAATGTTAGTTGGTAGAAACATAAAAAGGGAGGAAATACACAAGCTGACGTGGGAGGAAAAGCAATATCACAGCTAGGGTCAGCAGAACGAGTTGCTCTACTCTGGGTCTGATTTGTAGTATGATTCCAACGGCAAAATGCAGAAATTCCTCCTGTTAAAGCAAAGAAAGGCTAGAAATATCCTTGTCACCAAAAACAGCACGACCTGAAAAATCATCAGTAGAATTGACAGGCTTGTAGAGGAATTGGTGAAAAGCAAGAAAAGGAAGGATAAAAAATATGTTAGAAATGAAAAATATGGCCAGGCTAACAATGGCCCATAGGTTCCGGGTTTGCCTTTCCGTCTAAGTTTTTGTTATTGGAGGAAGGCTCAGACTCGCCATTGCGAGGAGGAGCAGCATCACTTGCATGCTGTAAAACTCTGATTAGCCTTTCTGGAATCCAAACTGGAGTCTGTTGATCCTGTGGGAAAATACAAACAGACCCTCGGACCCAACGAAGGACTGGATCCGGTCCTTTCCAACAACCTGTCAGGATATCTTTCCATTTTGCCCATACTTGAGGAGTATTATGGGGATTATAATGTCGATCAGCTGCAGAATGGCCGTCCCTATCCAGAGTTAAGAAATTTAGAATGAAAAGAACTAAATTAAGTTTATCTTTAGGAGACTTGTACGAGGCTCCTATTCCCCCTTTTTGTTTATTTAGACAATTTTTTAAAGTAAGATGTGCTCTTTCCACAATGCCCTGTCCCTGAGGATTATAGGGGATGCCAGTGACTAATTGGATGTTAAATGTTTGTAAAAACAACTGAAAGCTTTTGGAAGTATAAGCAGGACCATTATCTGTTTTAATAACTTTAGGTATGCCCCAGCCAGCAAATGCTTGTAGGCAATGTTGAATGACATCTTTTACCTTTTCTCCAGAATGAGCGGAAGCCATAATGACCCCTGAAGCAGTGTCTACTGACACATGTACATACTCAACAGTACCAAATTCAGAAATATGGGTTACATCCATCTGCCAAATATGACCAGGCAGCAGTCCCCTGGGGTTAACTCCAAAGGATTGTACTGGGATTAAAGGAGCACAATGTTGACAATTTTTTACTATTTGTCGAGCCATACATTTAGATATAGGAAATTTTCTGCTCAAAATAATGGAATTTACATGAAATTTTTCATGAAAGAGTTTTGCCTGTTCCTCTATGGAAAAAACAAAAATTGATTTGGTGGCCATATCTACCAAGTCATTAGCATTGGCCAAAGGTCCTGGTAAATTAGAATGAGCTCTAATATGTCCTACATAGAATAGATGTTTACGCTGTAGGATAAGGTTTTGTAGCGTAGTAAAGTAAGAAGCTACCGTGGACATGGAAGAAATATGGGGTACCGTTTCAAGAACCTGTAAAGCATTAACGATATATAAGCTATTAGATAGAAGATTGAATGGCTGATTATCTGCTAATTTAAAGGCTAATATTACAGTTGCAAGTTCAGTAACCTGTGCGGAGTTGGGTGGAACTATTATGGTGTGAAGTTGTTTACCGATAAGTACTGCACCTACTCCATTTTTGGAGCCATCAGTAAAAATGGTTACACAGTCTTTAAGAGGCTGGACACTAGTCACTTTTGGAAAAACTATGGGAGTATTTTTACAGAATTGAATCCAGGGATGTTGGGGATAATGGTTATCGAACTGAGCTGAAGTGGAACAATATAATACTGACCAATCATCATCATTATTAATTAACCATTTAATTTGCTGAGTGGAATAAGGAGTTATAATAATAGACGGATGGATTCCAAAAACAGTAATGCAAGATTCTATTCCCTTGAATATTACCTGAGCAATAGCTTGGGGATATGATTGCAATGTTTTAGCTGGAGAACTAGGGAGATTTATACTTTGCAGAGGTCCTCCTTGCCAAACTATGCCAAAAGGGGTATGCTTCTCTGAGATTATGATTAAACTTAATGGTTGAGTAGGATCACAACGATCAACGTAACACTGCTGAAGTCTATTCTCTACTAGCTGTAAGGATATCCGTGCTTCGGGAGTAAGTTTCCTAGGGGAATTCAAGTCAGGATTACCTTTTAATATATCGAATAAAGGTTTTAATTCCCCTGTGGATAATTTTAAATAGGATCTGATCCAGTTAATGTCACCTAAGAGTTTCTGAAAATCGTTCAAGGTATTCAATTGATCTGTCCTGATGGTCAACCTTGTTGGTCTGACTGTAGTAGCAGTGAGCCTTGTACCCAGATATTCTTGGATCTCCTCTAATTGTAATTTTTCAGGGGCTATCGTTAGTCCTCTCTTTTCTAATGCTTGAGTTATAAATTGTAATGCTTCTAACAAAACTTCTTTTTCTGGATGGCAAATAAGTATGTCGTCCATATAGTGATAAATCAACAATCTCTTAAACTTTTGTCTAGTAGTTGTTAACGCTTTATCTACGTATATTTGACATATAGTAGGACTGTTAGCCATACCTTGAGGCAACACAGTCCATTCGAATCTCTGGTCAGGCTGAGTGTGATTAAGAGAGGGCAAAGTAAAGGCAAATCTCCAGCAATCATTTTTGTGTAAGGATATAGAGAAAAAGCAATCTTTTAAATCCAGAATAATAGTAGGCCAATTTTTTGGTAGTGCAGTGACAAGAGGGAGTCCACATTGGATGGGTCCCATAGGGTACATTTGTTCGTTTATGGCTCTTAAATCCTGTAACAACCTCCATTTTCCTGATTTTTTCTTTGTTAAGAATATTGGAGTATTCCAAGGAGAGGTAGAATGTTGTAAATGACCTGCTTGTACCTGCTCTTGTACTAACTTATGAGCTGCCTCTAGCTTCTCTTTTGTTAGGGGCCACTGTGGAATCCAGCGAGGCTTATCATCTTTCCATATTATAGGGATTGATGGTTTATCAGTGGCCCCTAGGAAAAACCCAATCCATGAGAATCATTTTTTGGTGGAAGTAAAGGCAGTGGTTGGGTAGATCCTTGGCTATGTCTTCCTAATCCTTTTTTATCATCATAATTCATATTTTGTAACATATTTCTTACAGGAGTCCCTTGGTAAATCTGATCAGTGGTGAGTTTCATATCCATTTGCTGCAGGACGTCTCGTCCCCATAGGCTAATAGGAACATTACAGACATATGGTTGAAATATTCCTGTGTGTCCCTCTGTATCTTTCCATGATAATGAGGAAGCACTTTGATTGGGGCTTTCTGCTACTCCTAAGCCTCTCAAGCTCTGAGCTGCTGTGATCAATGGCCAGTGCTTTGGCCAGACCATTGCGCTAATAATGCTTTTGTCTGCTCCCGTATCTAATAAACCTGTAAATTCCATATTTCCCACTTTTAATTTTAGGAGGGGCCTCTGTCCCATATCCATAGTAAGGTTTATTAAAGTGGTTCCTGTTGATCCAAAACCTCCTTGTCTTTTATTTGTATTTTCACTGGGCCACAAAGAATGTCGACTGGGCAATATAAGCATTTGTGCAATGCGATCCCCTGGAGAGATGACCACAATTCCTTTTGGTGAAGAGACCAAGGCTTTTATTTGTCCAGTGAAATCAGGATCAATAACCCCTGGGTGTACTATAAGTCCTTTTAGTGTTGAGGAACCTCTACCTAGTAATAGTCCTACACTGTTCTGTGGGATTTTTTCATGCCAATCAGTATCAATCATCTGCACCCCCATATCTGGGGTTAGTATGAGTCTGGAGGTGGCACAGATGTCCAATCCGGCACTTCCTGAGGTGGCTCTGCGCTCCCCTTCTCTGTGGGAGGATACCACCGTCGGGGAACTTGTTGAATTACCCCGTATATTTGTTGCGGGCCCCGGGGAGGGCCCTGTCTCCCGTTTTTTTGAGGTTCAGGATTCGACCCTAGGAAATTATCCTCCCTATCTCTAATAGGCTGACAGGCACTATTCCGATGACTTCCTCCTCTGCATCTTGGACATAGCCCTGGGGCATAAGGTGTAACAGATTTTACTATAGTTATCTCTTATCTTTTGTTAGGGCATTATCTCTTTGCTGCTGATTTTGTGCATCTATTGAAACGTATTGGCCTTCTCCTATTAACATTTCTATCGGGAAACCTTGCCACTATGTTTCTGCAAGCAGTTTCAACAGCTGTTTCTTGCCACTGAGCTTCCCCAATTAGCCATTGTTCTCCAGATAACACTGCTCTGCATACCTGTCTCCAATAGTCTTAACTGCTTCTTTAAAGTTTTTCTAATGGTTGATGGTATCTCCATTTGCTCCTCAAATACGGGCAGGTTCTACAAATTTTGAAGCTCTTTCTATTAGGCTTAGGTTTCTCCTACCTTTTCCCCTTGTTCTTAAGTTTTCACTACCACTTGGTTATTCCTTTTGGGGGTTGTGTTAGACTTAGTTCTCTTTTTTCCCTTGTTCTTAGATTTTTTGAGCAATTATTTTCTAGGTCACCACCACTCAATCTTTCCTCACTTTATTCTCTTTAAGCGTTCTTTTCTGTTACTATTAAATCCTGTTCATGAAGATCCCCCTTGAGGCACACTGAGCAGCTTTTCTTTACTTTAGCTGTTTTTTCCCTCAATGGCGTCCCATTGTTTTTTAATGGTTCCCTGAGGGGTTGCTGCATTCAAACCCCATTGTTACTAATTTGAATAGCTTTAGTTATGGTAATTACAATAACAAACAGTAGCCTAGCCGCCAGGAGCAACAAAGTTACTGAAGGGAAAACTATCAAGTGCGCATTAAAATTTTTCTAGCGGCTTTTCGCGTACTACCTAATTGGACCGCTTCAAACGTGTTTCTACTTTCACTTTAGTTAGACCGCGTTCCACGCGTCAGGACCGCTGATGGCGTGTCCCGATACCCCCCCGACCCGCGTTCTACGCGTTAGGATCCCGGTACCCTTCAACCCGCGTTCTACGCGTCAGGACCGCTGATGGCGCGTCCCGATACCCGCGTTCCACGCGTCAGGACCCCGATACCTTTCAACCCGCGTTCTACGCGTCAGGACCGCTAATGGCGCGCCCCGATACCCGCGTTCTACGCGTCAGGATCCCGATACCTTTCAACCGGACCGCACTCCGCGTGTCCCCAGGACCGCCAATGGCGCATCCTGACACCCTTTAACTTTTTTATAACCGGTTCAACTTGTATACAAAAAAAAATTTTTTTCAAATATCTTACCTCGTTTTCTTTTATAAGGCCTTCATCTTCCCGGGTTTCGGCACCAGTTATCGCGTCCCCTCTGGCCGCAGAGAGAGACACGACAAATGTCTGAAGCTTTGGAAGTTTATTGTGCACAGTTCCTCTCCTACGCTTCTCTTACCCCTAGCTTCTGCACACTCCCAGCTTCCCTTCTCCCAGCTTCTTCCAGCTCCCGCGTACTCCCAGCTTCCAGCTCTGCTCCAGTCTCCGCCGCCGCTTCTTCCGCTTCTTCCGTCCCCCCTACTCTCCCACCCACCAGGCTTATATACACTTCAACCAATCAGGGGAGAGTACACGAGATAAACGCGGACAGCTGCAGGCACAGGATGGGTACACGAGGGGGGCATGCTCTAGTCACATCGTTAACTAGCCAATCATTGGAATTCGCTGGTTGTTTACTGTATAGCTGGCCGCTTTTGGCTCAGCGTCAGGCGCCATCTTGACCATGCCTAAGGCTGGGGGTCCCAGAAACCCCGACAACCTGGCAGTGAATTCTGGCTTTGCCCTATAACTGGGGCAAATGCTTTGGCCTCCTTGAGCTTTATCTTCTTATCTGAAAAGGAAAATGATGATATTATCCAATAACATTTCTTGGATGTTTAAATAAGAGGTGTGAGTGAAAGCACATGAACTAAAAGATGTCATGCACATGGAAGTTACTGCTGCAGACAGGAATTACATCTGTCTCAATTCTTTTCAGCTACCTTTTCCCTCCTCCATTTTTTACCCAGGACATGGGCACACAAATTGCCAGTAGTTGTGGACCCACCACTGCTCCTCATGGAATCCAAAATAGTAAGCTGCATTCTCAGTATATGCAAGGCATAGACATAACTGGCCCTCAACCTACAAGTCAACCTGTAGGATTGGAGCCACTTCTTGAAGCCACACAGGGGCAGCAGTATGTGTAGGTTACTGTGATTCAAGTCTTCTGGGAGTGGAAAGGCCTTATATATCCTGAAGAATGGATGCACTGCCTCATTTATTCAGAAAGGATGGGAGTGTTTGCCAAGGTGCCATGTGTCAAGATCCCTGTAGCACAAAAGAGGCAGAAAGGAGCTGAATCATGGCACAGATTCTTTACCAACACAAGTGCCCCATGGGGTTTAAGCTGAAAGCAGGGTTTCTGCCTTCCCTTCCATCTCAGGTGAAGCAGACATTGGTTGGTACAAAGAATTTCAGCAAGATTGAGCTGTGTGTCTTGGACTAGGTAGAGCATTATCATCTGCTTGCTGCTCTGCTCACAATGGAAAGCGGTTGCTGTCTGTGTAGAGTAGCTGCAGCTCAGGTGATTCCAGCTGATAGAGTTGTGGGCTGCCAGTCAGAAAGGAAGATGAAGGGCTGATTCTGAAGGGTAAACTAGAATGAAAGAAGGTAGGATTTCTGCACGGTCAGTGGCACCTAGGCCACATGACCTAGCATCTATAGATGGCACTGGGGAGAACCCCAGTCCTTATTTCTTCCAGCCTGCTGGGTGGCCTCCCCAATAGCACCTCTTTTAACTATAGTTGACTCAGGTGATAAACCAGGGGAAATACTGGTGGGATACTCAGTGCTTTCCTTCCTCTGTGGCACTTCATTGAGATGTTAGGTTAGAAGAAACCAGAATGTTCCACAATAACTTTCCAGAGCCTTGATTTCCAACCCTAGATGCCCCAGCATTTCACAACATACCTTTTGTAATGCATCTTTACTATCCTGAAATAAAATCCATACATAAGAACACGTCTACACAGATAATCATCTGTGAGCTCTAGCTAGAAAAATAACAGACTTCAAAGGGAAATGCTTATAGTAAAATATGATGTTCATGTCTCTGTTTGCAAATGCTGAGATGTGGGATCTGAGATTAGTGAGATGGGCAGATCCTGTTCCAGTCTCTGGAGTTACGGAAAGCAGTTCTCATAGGCACTAACTGGATGGATTGCTGTGGCAGCTCAGATGCCACAGCAACATATTAAAAGGGTTTTCAGAAGTATGGAGACAAGTAGTCACAAAGAATTAAAACCAAAGTCTGAACATTAATTTATGTAACCACAATCTTGTAATACTTGGGGCATATTAAAACATCCCTTTCTAAAGTCCATATGCTACATGTAATATGCAGTTATGTCCTAAGCTCAGATGAAAAGAAACAGGCTTTTCTCCTAAATTAATGTTCAACAGATGCTCAAAAGTTATGGGGACCCAGGAGTATTCACTGTGTGAGATATTTTGTGCACATGTGGGGACACCTAACTTGAAGCATCAGTAAGTAGCATCTCCCCAACATTTTGAGAATAAAAATACCACTGCAGCTTTTCACAGTGCCCACTAGGGAGCAGCGTTATCCCCTACTGAAAACAACTGATTCCAGAAAAGAAATCGAAAACTGGTTAAGAAACATATAAATCTTCTACAAGGTTATATGTGTTTGTAACCACACAGTGAAAGACAAAAGTAACAGTGGCTCAACTTGAATAGATTAACAAAAAATGAACATCTTTCAGGATTTAGAACTGAAGATATGGTCTAGTTAGGCATGAACTGTCACTGAGATGCCCTTGATTGGGTCCCCTCTGAGTGAAAGCAGATATGCAACACCTGTTAATGAGTGTACTGCATGCACCAGGGCTAGGGATATCGTCTCCACCCTTGAGTTGGCTCCCAGTCTAAAGTCAGAGCTTCATATAATTCTACAGTCTGATGGGATCATGATTGAGAGCAATGCATGGCTTGAACCTGCCTAGGGAGGAGGCTTGCAGGAAAAATGACAGGCAAGACTTGTTTTGTGAGATGCATAGAAGCCAAACTAAATCCTGTGAAGGAAGAGACCTCAGCCAGCATGCAAAAACTCTAAACAGGTCCTCACTAGGGAGCAGAGTGCAGGAGGTGGTGGAAATAAGGATGGCATATTGCAGCAGGATGAAACTCCAGGTGTCATGAGGGAGGCCCCACTGTATAGAACTTGAGCTAGGTGGATGCCCTGAGCACCTTGACAGCACCATCACATCAAGAGCACTTGCAGTGTATTTGACGTCAGATTGTTCACATGTCTGTATCTCCCCAAGGCTGTAGATCTGGGCTTAGGCTAAATATTCCAGTTCTCAGCACTGGGCTTAGCACATGAGACCTCATGTTTATGGATGAGGAATCGTTGAGTGAGTGAATCTGGGTGATTCTGTGTTGGGGAACACTCTTGCTTCTCTTTGGAGGACTAGGAAAAAAGGAAGAAAGAAGGAAAAAGTTTTCTCCTTGGCTCCTTTGATGCCCCTTCTCTCAACTCCCTTGTGTTGTCAAGGAACCAGACCCTTCACATAGATAGGAACAGGGTCCACCCTCTCATGCCATAATTGTGCCATTTAACAACCTACCCTCTGCAGAGAGTAACAGTCTCTGCCTCCTTGTTCCCTGATAGTCCCATTAAGGAATGAGTCTCCACACAGAGGAACAGGCTCCATCCTTTTGTGCTGCCATCAAGGAAGTAGACCCTCCACAAAAACAGGACACGCTCTTGTCATTTGTGCTGTGTCAGTGCCTTGAGTCAGACTGCATAGACAGGAAGAGGTCTGCTCTCTTGTTCCTTGACTGCAGTCAAGGAACCAGTTCCTCCACAGAAGAGAGGAGCAGGTGCCCAGCTGGTCAAAGAGGGTTTGTCCGCTTTCATGTTAAAGTGATGGCTGCACAAATGTTCCACCTATTTGTTATGCATCAGAATGCCTTGGAAATAGGTAAATCCAGAGAGAGAAAGCCAAGTAGTGGTTACCAGAAGTTGAACAGATGGGACTGACAAGAAACTGCTAATGGGTAGTTTCCTTTGGAATGAGGAGAGTATTCTGGTACCAGGTAGCAGTGATGGTGAGAGATGTACTGAAATCCTGTGAATGGGACACTTTAAATGGTAACTTGCATGGTATGTGCATTTTGCCTGAGTCATTAAGAAATTTGGTGGAGACAGAACAAAATCTATACTACAAGTGTCAAGTGCAGACTGGTGACTAGGTGGAAATCATCACTTGGCGTCTGCTCAGGGTTACCCCCCCACCCCTGGCCATGACTAACAGGTTCTTTCCCCTCTATATCCAGGATACCCACAGAGGACTCTTCATTCAGCAGCTCCGACCCACACAGAACCTCCAGCCAAGAATCAAACTCAAGCTGTTTGGCCACTCAGGTTCCGGGAAAACCACTCTGGTGGAATCTCTCAAGTGTGGTTTACTGAGGAGTTTTTTCAGAAGGCGCCGGCCCAGACTCTCCTCCACCAACTCCACCAGGTTCCCTCCATCACCCCTGGCTGCTAAGCCGACAGGTAGGAGCCTCCAGGTGGCTGCTAGGTCTCCAGTAGCTATGGTTCTGCACTCCCTTTGGCTCTGTGGTCAGGGTCTGAGATGAGAGGTTCCTCTGGTTTTGGTCATTTGACCTGTGGATGACCAGAGCCATGTCCTTGCTGGCTTTCAAATGTGGTTCTGGCTGACTGTTGGCTGAGTGTCTACCCCCTCTCATTTAGTGACGGCAAGTTGCCTGAGCCAGAGCAGAAGGGCCTCACTGAAATCAGTCACAAAGTCCAAAGCCATAACTGTGTACATTGCAGAACCAAGTTTGTTCTAGTATTGCACTCTGCCCTTGGACTAATGCAGGTCCAAGCACAGCACAGATCCAGTAGCAGCCCCAGGAAGGAACTTGTTTCTGCTTTCTTCCTGGAGCACTGTGTGCACACCCAGTTATGTGAGAACCCAGAACAACAAAATTGGGTTCCTGGGGAAGCATGTTTCTGCTTAGCTCAAAGTTGGTTCGTGGTTTCCAATTCTCTTGAATGGTTTTACAGTTGGTTCATCTGGTCATATCAACCCTCCTTGATAAGGTTGATAAGCAACCTTTCCTGTCCTTCTTCAGGTACATTTGTCATTTCACTGGGCAGTCAGGATTCACGCCCAGAACTGCAGGGGAAAAAACATACCTCTCGAGGGGAAACATATCCAGAGTGAGCAAGAAAAATCTGTGCAATCTTGGGTATTATGTCTCTAGAGTCTCACTATAGAGGGATGGAATGAATTTTTATGAGGGTAAGAATAGAGACCTTCCATGAAGTCCTGAACAATGTCAATTTTGAAGTTGTGTGCCTCAGATTCATATTCTGTACATATTATAGATGTGTTATAGCTGTTCTGTAAGTGAAAACAATTATTTTGAAATTTATGTTTCTGTGTCTCTCACTGAAAGAGGAAGGATGTTTGAGGAGTATCAGTAACTAGGGACAGTCTGCTGAGATTTACTTGTCCCTTTCAACTTCCCGTTGCTGATCACAGCAATACAATTGGAACTTGGGGAAGAAATAACTGAAATGAATTTATAATTATTATAGTGATAATATTGTTAATACACACTGCTAATATTTATTGAGCACCAGCTGTGCCAGGAACTGGGAAAAATATAATATGTAAGATGCCTCATGTATTCTACTTAACAGTCTCATGGGGTGTTTTTATCAGTGTCACAGAAGCCTTGATTAGAGCAGTAGGCTGCCAAGTCACAGCTGCCAATTCATGGAGCTTCTGGTGCCTGAACCAGTGCCTATCAGTGACACTCTGTACAAGTGCATTTCCATGCACTTAATTTTTCTCTGTCTTTTTGACTTTCTTTGAGATTTATTACACCTTCTTACAATAAATTTGTTTCCAGGTTTGATGATGATGGCCAACCTTTGTGGCTGTAGTCCAGAGTTGGGTATATAGTCTGCTCCTCCAGCAGTTCCTGGTGCTAGAGGGAGTTGGCCCTCTCCTACTGAGGGTTAAAATCACTGGGTCTGAACTTCTGTGGGGAGGCAGGCAGGAAATGAGTGCAGTAGTGCACAAGCACCAGATCAGTGGTCTTGAATTTCTTGAGTTCTAATTTGAAGTAAAGATTATATCCCAGGAGCTTAGATCTAGTAGCATGAGTTCCCTGGGAGGGAATACACACGTGCTGTTCAAGTCCTCAGAAGCAATGTCTCCATTTCTCTTCCCTCTGGTCAGTTTTTCATATCTAGTCTCTGAAGTGGGCTATTGACAAAATCCCATTCAAATGGTTGTAATCAACAAACCTTGCTGCAAGCAACCATATCCTCTGGCCAGTGCTTAGAGAGACTTGGGTCATGGGTGCTAGGAAAAAAGATCCCCTGGAAGACCATCTATGACTGGAGCAGATGCACCACCAGTTGCTCTCAAGAGAGCCATGGCAGGTCTAGTGAGGACGCGGCGTCTCCTATTATTTTGGCTACACTGAGCAGAGATGCCTATTCCTTCTGAACCCTTCCATTTCCTACCTCACATAAAATAGGCAGCCCTACTTCTACAAGAGGACAGGTAGGAGAGTAAATGCTGCTCTTAAGTCAATCCTATGTGACTCCACTTGTTAGAGTCTTCCTTGTGCATCCTGTCATCTCAGAGGATGCTGAAGGAAGAAAACCTTCTCTGTACTTCCCCGCTCCTGGGAGCTAACATCATTCACTCAGGAAGCACAACTCTGAGGAAGTCCACCTGGTGACTTTCAAGTCTTAATAAAGTAACATATGCTAGAAAGAAACCAGAAAAGGCAAAGAGAAGCCCAAGAATCTGTCCAGCTTGTGAGGTGGCTGCTCCTTGGGGAGACAAAAATCAAGGGTCATGCTAACCTGGGCTCCAGATGCTGCATGTGGATCATCTCATTGAATTTCCGTGACTCTAAGAGGTCAGATCAGAAATGCATTTCAGAGAAAAGTAACCCAAGGCCTAGAGATAAAAGGTGTTGGCTGCCTAGTTGTGGTGAACAATAGCCACCAGTGGTCCTGGCCTGTTCTCTTCAGAGTTAGGAAGGAGAAGAGATAAAATTGAATTAGCACACAGCATTTAAATCGAGATCTCACCTAAAAACCTGAGTATTTGACTTCATGTGAAAAATTGGAAGAATTGGCCTTACTAGTTCTACCTTCCTGACTTACAGTGATTATGGGGAGGAGGAGGAAGACAGCTACTCATTGAGGACACAGGCTCACAGTGGTCCCCACCCACACCCCAACTCCAGGAGTCCAGTAGAACATGAGATGTAGACATCTGACTTTATGTATGAAATTCTACCCTATGACCACAATGATATTTCAAATCAGTGGAGAAAGGACAGGAATGCTGTGGAGTGTGGGACCTCTGAGCTAAGGTCACATCTGGTCAGTGTGTGAGCTGAACTGGACCCAGCTAGGTCTGCCAAGTTAGGTAGCCTCTGGGAGGGAGGGCCCAGACAACAGCAGAAGAGGTATATCATCTATAGCTGCTGCTGTTTCTCCCCCCCACCAATAGTATTTTTTAAATTTGTTCTAATTAGTTATACATGACAGCTTAAATGCTCAAGTGGCCTATCTGCCCCAGAGGGGTAGGCAGAGTATTTATTTAAACAGTCCCAGAAGTAATGATATTCCTGTGCTATAAATCTAGCACCTGCTTGCAGCTGGTAGAGAGGCAGGAATTTTACCCATGGGCCCCACATTATCTCCTGGTCCTGTCCTGGTAGGGCTAGCATGCCCTTGTGGGGGCACCTGCAGGCTCAAGTTGAGGGAGCAGTCACAGAAGGCACATCTGGGGTTTGGGCTGGACCAAGAGAAGATTTTGACTACTCTGGGATGCACAGATCATGGTCACCTCCAATCCTCACAGCTGTTTATCAACAGAATAGGACATTCTCTGAATAGCTGAGCCAGGCACAAGTTTAAGGCCCAATAAGTGCAAGTGGTGGGGAACTGGGCTTCAGCAGTGGACTGTGCTTGCTAGGAACAGAAGCAGAGATTGCTTTATAGACACCACAGGAAAGGCCACCTCTGAGCATGTGCCTCCAGGGAGGTCATCCGATTCTACAAACAACAGCACTGTCACCTCTCAGGAGCACGGCTGTACTTGCCTGGTCATGCTCTCCTCTCTCCCAGGCCAGAATGCTGCATCTTCTTGACTTTTCCTGGAATTGTCAGTCCTTATTCTTTTCTGTTGGAGAGATGCCCATATGGGAATATGTCCTTCACTTGGACAGCAAGAAGTTTGTTTGCTTTTAGAATTTTGACTCTTTGCTGTTGCCATTCTTATGAAAACACTAGAGGCAAAAGCTGAGCTCCAAGGCAGGAGATAGGAGATGGTGTGCCTTCTCCTGTGTGGATTGTGACTGGCCCTGCTCACAGCAGCTCCCAGTATTGCTGAGCCTCCTACTAAAGCCCTTGCACTCTCAGAATTCCACTGTTTGATCACAGCAGTACTAGAGAAGGGATAAAGGCAGGGAGATTATATTATTTCCATTTCACAGATTCTCAGCCCCTAATGTGGAAAGTGTCATCAGGATTCTGAGTTCATACACTTGCCTGACACACAGGGTCGTTACCTCCAATAAAGCTTACACTTGCATCTGGTTACTGCATGTTTCACTCAGCTTAATTGCCCGCTGAGGGTTGTGGCTGTTGAGTCATGACCCTGCAGCATGGAGGAAAATATCCAACCTCATGGGAGGAACACCTGAGAGATTGTTCCTGTCCTCACTAGAGAGCAGCATGCTAAGGAAGTCTCTTATGACCCTGGTGCCAAAATGGGTTCTCCATTGGGGTCTATCTCTTGTTAGCACTGTGGGGCAGCAATTACCAAAAATTTTTTTAAAGTTTGAATTCTCTGATTTCAATGTTCCCCTATAAGCTATTATTTTAATCATATTATGTCTCCACCCTACCCTGACCTTTTATATTCTTCAAGAAAATTATCAGTGCAGGAATAATGACCACTTACCAAATATTGCCAGCCCTCAGCAAGCATGAGCCCAGAGACCACTGTATATGGTCTGGTCCTAACAGATGGTCATCCTGGACATAGGTGTCAGGGCACAGGGTGAATGACAAACCCAATCCTGGGAATCCCAAAGCCCATCCATTTGAACTAATGATGGTGTGAAGACACACTGTGATGTGGACCTTTGGGGTGGGTCATCTCATTTTCATCTCACATTCCTTTTTGCCAAGCGTTATACTGTCATAATCAAAATAAAACGTATACCAAACTCTACCCCTTTTACTGCCCTTCCTCCTTTTTTTGTACCTAAGCCTCACATTGTCTCCTTTTCTCCTTCTTGCTCTTTCCCTTGGCTATTCCCATTACCCATGTCCTGAGTCTTAATTCTTTGGTCTCTAAATATGGAATTGCTTTTGTATTTAGATCACCAATTTAAAAAGTCATTCTACTTAGGTGAAATGGTTATTTCTTTGGTAACTTTTAGTACCTGCCATCACCAATTGTGGAACCAAGGGTACCATGTGGTGCAGTTCTGTTCATTGAAACCTACCCCCCATGCATGCGTTCACCAAATACTAATGGAGCACCCACCTTGGGCTAGGGCCTGATCCTCAACCCTGAAGCAGATGACTTCTGCCTTTACCATGTGTTGGAGTTGTTATGGGGCTGGGGCCTGCTGCACTGAGCTGGGGCAGCCACTGCAGTCCTTGGATATCAGTTCTTGTGAAGCCCATGAAAGAATTCCAGCAAAACACAGGGTAGTAAGCAAAAGTTTAGTAGAGAGAGTGAGAAGTGAGGGTAACATACAACATAGGGACTGCATGAACTGCCTCGAAGAGAGGACAATGAGGTGGTCCCAGCGCTGGAGTTTTTAAGGAAACTAAGTCCTTTGTTTTTGCCTCAATTTCCCTGTCCACCCTTAACTGGTTTTTTACTCTTTAGTTAGCCCTCAGCAAACTTTCTTTGGGAGGGTCTTGGTGTTTTGGTTGACAAGGTGGTTGTGACATAGTTTTGATAATAAGAGAGGGCTGGTTGCAAGAGATAATGATGCAGTATTTTTTGGAAACCATGGTACTCCTCAAGGGGTTATAATTAGCTGTAACAGATCCGACTTCCCTGATATATATCTGTTTTAGTTAGGTCCCCAGGATTTGAAGTAATAATTCCCTCAAGGGAATACAATTCTGTACAGCTTGGGGAAGGTTAGGCATTCCACATCTCATTCCCAAATGTTTGCCTGTTTAGATAAGGTTCCCCACTGTTTCAGTGTTATGACTCCTGAAATTTTCTTGGTTCATAAGCCCGATGTCTGCCCTTTCCCTCTAACCTATCTAACAGAGTGATGGGCAGGCCAGCAAGCAGTGGTGATAGTAAGGTAGCACAGGCTCTAAACCTATACACAAGGGGACACAGATTTTGGTCCCCCCCCACACCCCATACCTGCTTTGCTACCATTATTTTTATGTAAATTATTTTTAAACTCACTTTTTACCTATTACAATACATTAAAATTTGAACATGAAACAGTTAATTTCCTTGCCATAAGTGGGAAACCACCACACAGGTAAAAATAAATGCCGTTAACAACAGTGTGGTTAAACAGTGAGCTGTTGCCTTCTCCCTCTCCATTGAAAAATAAGATTAGCATTTACTAAAAAGATGCCAAAGTCTTCAATGCCACAGATTAGGACTTGCTGCCAGAGCAACCAAAGGACATTAAAACTTGCTGTATGTTTTGAAAAGGTTTTTTAAAACTTCCTTGCTGTGTGATTAGTGTTATTTAATGCTATGGCATACCATTGTCTAAAATCATTTTGCATTCAACCTAAAATAATTTCATGTACAAGAGTGGTGCTCATCTGTGTCCCTCAGGTCCTAGGGGAGAATATACCTGCAAAAATTTAAGGAGAGGGCAGTCATGGACAGAACTCCAGGAAACATGGAAGAGGTGGTGAAGTACCTAGAGACTAGCAAGAAAGGGAACCTGTTACCACTGTAGGGCTGAACATACAAGAGGCAGGAACCTAAGAGAGACTGGGGATGTTGGGGCTCTGTTCAGAGTCATAGAGGGAGACACAACTAGTATCAGAGAAGCATCAGGAATTGAGAGGGGAGGAGACGCCCAGGCCTTTCTTCCTGCCTTTCCTGTGCCTCCCATTGACTGTTCCTCTCCAGAAACCAAATGGCAAGAAGCAAGCCTGGAAGATGTCTATAAGGTCAACCTCTCAGGTCATAGAACAAGGCAGAAGAGGAGTCTGGGAGGTGGGTGGACAGAGAATGTCTACACAACCTCCCTGGGCAGCATTACCACACAGCAGTACCTAGAACAGCCTGAGGCCTAGGTGGGAGATGGGCAAGAATAATGTTTCAGAAATGGGAAACATACAGCGAGGCTGGGAGGGCAGAACAAATGCACATGTTGCCCTATATGAGGTCTCACTTCCTTCCTTTCTGCCCTGCAGTCTCCGTGAGCATCAACAACCTGTACCCTGGCTGTGAGAACGTGAGCGTGAGGAGCCGCAGCATGATGTTCGAGCCGGGCCTCACAAAAGGGATGCTAGAGGTGTTCGTGGCCCCATCCCATCACCCGCACTGCTCGACTGATGACCAGTCCACCAAGGCCATCGACGTCCAGAATGCCTATTTGAATGGTACACCTCACCAGGCCCCAGAAAAGAATACCAGTTTTCTCCTTGATGGGACTTTAAGTTATTCCCCAAATAGGATTTGTACAAGGCAGTGTCTATCACAACCATAATAAAATATAACAGAAGCTCAGCTGGAAGGGACCCAGACTGAAACATGCCTGGCTAACATCCCTAAAGAGTAAAATTAAGCATGAGGGTATCATTAGCACTTAACAAAGAACCTGAACATAGTAGATGCTTAATAAATGACTAATAAGTAAACTTATTAGTAATAAGTTTACTAATACCTTTTTAAAACTAGAACTGAACACCCCCTTAGATGGGAGATCTCATAAAACACACCCAAGTAAGAGAAAGATTACTTTTGAATTCATCTACAGTGGAAACTAATACTGTGAGTTTATTCATCTAGAGTTTTAGCTAATGCTAAAATTTTCCATAGGCAAAATTTTAAATATGTTCTTTCAGGCATTTCCAAGGAGCTAAAGCTTTAAGTCTACCCAGTAAAGATTTCCTTCAATGAGCAAATCACTTGCAGGGCTCCTGGTTTGTCCCAAGTCATTAGGACAGGAGTCCCCTGCCTTGTGAGAGGCAATTTAGAGCCAAGGTTGAGAGCTTAAGGTTTCAGAGTTAAACACCCAGATTTGAATCTGAAATATCTTCTAACTCACTATGTGGCCTAGGACAGCCTACTAAATTTTCCTGAGCCATGTCTGCAACTGCAAAATGGGGCTATAATAGTCCATTTTCTATTGCTATAAAAATACCCAATGGATTACAAGTGTGTACCACTGCACCTGCACCCCCCCAAAACAAACAAATAAACAAACAAACAAAAACACACACAAAATACCCAATTGTGGGTACTTTATAAAAGAAAGAGATATATTTAGTTCACATTTCTGGTGGCCCCATTGGTTCAACCTCTGTTGAGGGCCCCTTCACTGGGTCACTTCATGGCAATGACTTCATGATGGGAGTATATACAAAAGGAGCAATTGCATGGTGGGCCAGATTCTGGGGAGAAGCCAATCTTGACCTTTTATAACAACTCAGTCTCATGGAAACTAATGTTCCAAAAGACTAGTATTACTCTCTTCCAAGGACAGCACCCCACTGACTTAACCATCCTCCACTAGGCCTCACCTCTCAAAGGTCCCACCTCTTTTAAAAGTCCCAGCACTTCTAATCCTGCCACTTTGTAGACCAGTCCTCCAGCACATGAACCTTTGGGGGGCAAAACACATCTAAAACCTGTTCACATCCATTATATAACATTCCATTATAGCAGATGTCCATGACCTTCTCCCAGTGCAAAATGCAGTCATTCCATCCCTACTACTCCTGCAGTCTTAACTCATTCCACCACAAGTCCAAGTTCAAAGTCTCATCTCAGACTTAAGGCAACCAACCCCCTTCCAGCTATGAACTTGTAAAAATCAAAAAACAAGTTATGTACTTCCAAGACATATTGGTGGAACAGGAATAAGGTAAACATTCCTATTCCAAAAAGAAAAACATTAGAAAGTAGGAGGGAGTAATCAACCCAAACAAGACTGAAACTAGTAAGTCAGACATTAAATCTTTAATTTCCAAGGCTAGCATTCTATACAAACTGCAGAAGGGGATGGGCCTCCAAGGGCTCAGGGCATGATGATCTAGCCTGTGTGGCTACTCTCTGGGGCTACACACTGGAGCCTGCAGCTCTTCGAAGCTGATGTAGTATGTAGTATGAGGCTTGCAGCTCTACCTTCCTATGGTCCAAGCTGCAGCTTCAACCCCATAAATCCTCGAGGCATTCTAATAGAGAACCTCTCCAATGGCTCCACCTTGGGGAAGCCTCTTCCTGGCTTCCCAAGCCTTCTATGAAGTTTCTGTGATTGCCACCAGTGTCTGCTTCCAGCAGAGTATGAGCCATACTTAGATCCTCTTGAATAATCGCTAGAGCAGCCAAAAAGTACTTGGACATAAAGCAGAGATCAGAGTCCTAAGGCAGCACTGGGCAGTCTATGGTGAGTGCCTGAGACCCATCCCTTGAAATCATTTACCCCTGTAGGCCCCAGGGCCTGTGATGGGAGGATTAACCTTAAAGATTTCTGAGATAAGCTCAAAACCTTTTCCTCATTGTCTTAATGTTTGGCATCTATGCTAATCTGTAGCATGCAGTCCTGGGTTGTAGTCTTCTCTCCCCAAAAGTTTTTTATTTCTTTGCTTTTTTCATGGGCAGCCTTGACTTTTCCAAATATCTCTGTCCTGCTTGCTTTTGCTCTCAGTTCTCAAAATCACTGAAAGTGGCCAATAATATCCATGTTACATCCTGAATGCTTGCTGTTTGGCAGTGTCCTCTTCTATACATCTTAGGTCCTTTAAATTTTCACCATTCTTAAAACTCTAGCTTGAACATATGTTAGCTAAGTTTTGCTACTTCTTAATAAGGATGACCTTTCTTTCTAATGTTCCATTCTAGTCTCCTCATCTTCTGAGCCCTTTCCAGAAGCACCTATAATGCTCTGCTTACATAGTTCTAGGATTTTCCTAGCCTGCATTTCCCAAATCTTCCAGCCTCTGCCCATTACACAGTTCCAAATACCACATTTATAGGTAAGGTTATAGAAATGACCCCATTCCTCAGAACCAGTTTCCTGTATAACTTCATTTTCTGTTCCTATATCAAATTACTTGAGAGTGAGTACTTTATAAAGAAATGAGATAATTTAGTTTGTAGTTCTGGAGGCTTACAGTTCATTATTAAGTGGCCCCTATCAGTTTGACCTCTGGTGAAGACCCCCTTAGCTGTGTCACAAACATGGCAGATGACATCGTGATAGGAGTGCCTGCAAAACAGAGCAGTCAACATGGTGAGTGGAAACCAGGGAGGGTCCAGACTTACTCTTTTATAACAACCTACTTATACTGGAGCTAACTCAATGAGACCAGTATTACTTGCTTCTGAGGGCAGTGTTCCTAATGACCTGTTCACTTTCCACTATAACCCACCCCTTGAAAGTTTCTATCACTTAATACCACCAGATGGGGAAGCAAGCCTCCACTGCAGGAACCATTTAACAATACAACCTCATAAAAATGCTGTGAGGATGTTGTGAGCTGATGTATGTTAAAGAACCTGACATAGCGTCTGCTATGGGGAGGTTTTCTGAAAATAGCAATTTAGATCTTCGTGTAGGCCCTGTTCTCCTATACCCACTGCAAAATAGAATAATCAGTGCTTGAATCACCTGGGGAGACTTGAGACAACCCAGACAACTGGGCATCTCCTAGGGTTTGAGTCCTTGGGTGGTATTGTCCAAAGGAGATATGGCATCCAAATGTTCTCTAGAGATGGCTGTTGCTACTAGTCTAGGGACCACACTTTGAGAACCATTGGCCCCAATTATTAAAGTCCATGTGCATTTGCTCTTTATTAAAAGTTGCGTGTCCTCTGAGTTACCCAGAATAGAGTTGGCCTTGGCAGTACAGAGAGAGGAGAAGCTTGTCCTTGTGCCCCACTGCCCCTACCCTCCCCTGCTTCTCTACAGCCCCATTCCAAGTCAGGTCCCCCAAAAAGAACGTGTTTCTTTGTTCCAGAACATTCCACACTAGGCCTGAGCTGCCAGATTTGAAGAGGGTAACCTCTGCTCCGAGGGGAGGCTGTAAGACAGCATTATGTATCACAGAACGATTTGACTCAGAGTAAGCACCAAGGCAGAACATTAGGGGAATGCACTTTCCAGTCTGGTAGCATTAGGGCCTTCCTAGACAGCTCCAGAGGTTTTGGGGTGGATGGCATCATCTCAGAGGCATCTGTCAGTGCAGGGCAGGGGTGTAACAGGACCAAGTATTTGGATGGTCACTTAGGAACTCCGGGTCAGAATCTCACTAGAAACTTCCAGGGAAACCATATGCACCCAGAGCCTCAGTGTGGAGAAGCAACCTCTCCAGCCTTTGACCTCTGCCTGACCCTCTCCTGAAACAACTCACTTCTTCACAGGTCCCCACATCTTCCACATCCAAAACTGGTCACTCATTCTAAATTGTACACCTGTGTGTAGAATCCTGCTCACTTCTGATCAGCATGAATAGGTCCCTCAACTGTGGAGGGTCATTTGGTCACTGTGAAACCAAAATTAATGTTGCATAGTTCATAGTGACTTTTGCATTCTATCTTGTGCCAATATAACTTATACTTATTGCAGGAAACAGAATCTTTTCTGACATGTTCTCTCATTGACATAGAATCTCATATTACATCATCTCTCATTTAATCTTCTCTGGAACTTTGGGACAAAGGGGGAAGTTTGCTTTCTGACTCTTTTTTCAAGAGTCAGCTGTATTGGTAAAGATGAAGATGTCTGTGAACATGTATCTTAATCTGTGTCATGGATATATTGTCTATGCTTCTGTGTAAGCTGACAGTAGGAACATTTTGGTGCCTTTCCTATTTTTATACACCAATCTTTAAAGGGAAAAAAAACAAAGTGTGTGTGTTTGTACATATATATGCACACACTCATTGCCATTCATGAATCTAGGTGCACACATACAACACCTATGCCTCTCCATGGTATCATGAGTAGATATGATGCAGATACAGATAGATATTGAACGTATTTAGGAAGAAAGACAAAGAGAATCAGATAGAATTTGAAAAGCAGATGGGTACACATGATTTAGGCATGTAAGGATTGCATGTGTGGATCTGCATCTAGGTAGGTGCAAACATGTTCATATGAATGCCACAGATATCACCAGTCCTTCTGGAATTCCTCAAATGCCCAGAAACATTTTGATTGAAGTTGGTGATGTTTCAGGTTGGTACTATTTATTTCTATTCTTCTGTAGGAGTTGGGGATTTCAGCGTGTGGGAGTTCTCTGGAAATCCCGTATACTTCTGCTGCTATGACTATTTTGCTGCAAATGATCCCACATCCATCCATGTCATCGTTTTTAGTCTAGAAGAACCCTATGAGATCCAGCTGAACCAAGTGATTTTCTGGCTCAGTTTCCTGAAGTCTCTGGTCCCAGTTGAAGAACCCATAGGTGAGCTAAGCCACAGGGGTGAGTGAGCATCCTGCCAACTCTACTCCTGCCCTTGCTCTCACCTTGCACCCAGGGGAGGGAAAGGTGCAGGCCCTGCAACTTGTGACCCACTGCTGTGGCTCCCTTTCTTCTGTTCCACTAGGAGACATTCACTCTCTGAATCTTCCTGGGATCCACCTGGTGGTTGGGTTTTGCGGGGAGATTTTTATTTTGTCCCATGATCACAAATTTCTGTTCAAAGGCCCAATTCTGAGCCACTCCTTGAATGCCATTTCTAACTTCTTTTATGCTTAAGAACCACAGTCATTTTAGCTGGGTGCAAAGTGGAATCCTCCTTCCATAGCTCCTGTTCTATTCCTAAAAGGTCCCTAATTCATCAGAGTTGGCTCTGTAAGTAAAGATGAACTTTCATTCATCCTGCAGGTCCACGGAGCCCTTAAGAAAAGGGATCAACTTGTTTTGCTTGTTGCAAACAACAGAAAAAACACCTTTTCCTGGAAAAAAGTGGTCACTGTGTTTTTCCAGGAAAGCATAGAATGATAAAATAAATGGGGCTGAATCCCCCTCAGGGTGCTGGTCCTTCAGCCTTTGTTTCTCCTTTGTCTTGTTTTCTTTTTAAACACTCCTGTTTGTGAGAGGCACCATCTGAGTGTCAGGGAGTTGCTCCTGCACCTTCTCTGTGGTGTGGCTGCATTCAGAACTTTTCTTGGTTTTGTGAAGGGCGTCCCACTTGATGGAGGTAAAATCTTCTCCCTCACCCAACAAGGGCTATTTGAAGGAAGCCCTGAAAATCTGACTTTTGTGATGGGGTGGGTTCTCACCAGTAGGAAGAGACCCCTCCTGGAGCCCTGAGAATGGGCTTATCTATTGTTGGTTGGGCCTGGGGCCTGGGGCCTTCTAGGGTTTGCACTGCACAGAGGGCATGGGACCCTCAAGTCTGTGGGCAGATTGCACATCACCTGGAAAGGTGGCTTGGCATGAGGCCCCTCACCTGGGCAGGAGAGTCAGGTGAGTAAGCCTCCTGACAAGACTTATTTTCTGACCCTAGCCTTCGGTGGCAAGTTGAAGAACCCACTCCGAGTTGTCCTGGTGGCCACTCATGCTGACATCATGAATGTCCCTCGTCCAGCTGGAGGAGAGTTTGGATATGACAAAGACACCTCCTTGCTGAAAGAGATCAAGAACAGGTGAGGGGTGGCATGGAGTCTCCAGCCATGGAGTTGGAGTTCCTACCTCAGGAACTGAATCAGGAGTGTGGAACCACAATAAGTCATGGGACCCAGGAGGAGGAATCAAAGGCCTTTCCTGCTTGTTTGATTGTTCTGTTGTATTTTTAATTTCTAACAAAGCAATGAATACACATATAACAAATTAGAGTACGTGATAAAAGAACATAGCCATGTCACTTCCTTCCATACCTTTCAGCACCATTGCCCAGAGGTCACTTCTGTTGGTTCTTGTAGCTTTCAGGGTACCCCTGCCACAGTTATCACCACAGCACTAATCAGTATTTCTCAACATCTAAGTTATAAATCATTAGTGGGTTATGAAATTATGCAGGGAGTCATGTCCTACTCTCTCTAATGAGACAGAATTAGAAGGAATGGAACCCAATAGAATACATCAGAGTGCTTTTCCTGGCAAGTATTCTTTTGTACACCTTTTATGTATAAGATATGATTATGAACAGGGTCAGAGATAATCTGTACATTTTTATTTAAGAGTCTGTATTAGTTTTTTCCCATTGTTGTGATGAAATATCGGAGGCAAGGCAACTAACAAAGAAAAAAGAGGTTTGTAAACACATAGTTTTTGGGGAAGAAAATCCAAACACCATGTCACCAACTCTGGTGAAGCCTTCCTTGATGTTTCACATCATAACAAATGGCAACCTAGAGGGATTGCCTGGGAGAGGGAACAATTGTCTGTTGCAACAGGTAGCCAGAGTCAGGCTCCCTCTTTTATAACAATCTTCTCATGAGAATTAACTGGAATCCCATGAAAACTCTGTTGTCCTTCTGGAGAAGAGCACTCTAATAAGCTTAATCATCTCCAGTTGGGCCCCAAGGTTTAAAGTTTCCATCACTGCATACATCAACACAGTGGGGACCAAGCCTGAACCCTTGGCTGAACCCTTGGTACACAAACCACATCTGAACTAGAACAGATTACATCAAAAAAAGTTTGAACTGACTCTACATAACACGCTAGTATCTCAAATCTTACAGCATTCCTTAAAGAAAAGAATATACAATGATACCTTTATTTTTAGTCCATTCACTTTTCAGGAGCATTTCTTCTTCTCACTTGAAAGGTGAGCACATACCACTCCTTTCCTGCCTCAGGAGGAGGTACCAAGTTTCCACACTGCTCCTGCTGATGTGTGGAAACCCCAGGCTGCTTTTTGTATTTGCAGACATGCATGCCATTTTTCCCAAACCTCTGCACCCAGTGTAACCAGGCAGGGACAGAAGGGACTTTGCAAGATCACCAGGACTTTTCTTCCCTTCTATGAGACTCTGAGGTCAGTGTGAACCCAGCCACTCCATGAAAAGACCAAGAGAGATTGATTCAAACTCCTGGTGTCACCACAGGTTTGGGAACGATCTTCACATTTCAAATAAGCTATTTGTGCTGGATGCCGGGGCTTCTGGCTCTAAGGACATAAAAGTTCTTCGGAATCACCTGCAAGAAATTCGGAGTCAGATCGTTTTGGTGAGTATACCGTGGAGGGACCTGGGTCCAACCTTTGCTGTTACAGGCAGAAAGCAGGGTGCTGTTCTTTCATGGTTGATTTGGTTTTCAGGGGATGACTTCACTGTCCCAGAACTGTCCCGGGGCCGGGCGTGGGGATGGGGAGGTGGTTCTACCATCCTATTTCTCTGAGGCAGAAAGAGAGAGATACAGGAAATGGTAGGAGATGGAGGGTTGTAATAGGCAAAGGTGGGCCACTTCAGAGTGTATGAAATTCTTGTAGTTTTCATGTTTTGTCGAAATATAAAATTTCTTTTTACAAGCTATAAAAGCAATCTAAAGTGCCTTATTTTGGAATCTTTAGAAAACTCTTGAAAAGAAGAAAAATACTCACTAACAAAATAAACTGGAGACAGGATTAGAAAAGTCAGAGAAGTAGAAAGATAGTTACTAACAATTTTTTGAAGGATATGATATTAGATGAGAATAAGTAGAATGAGATTCTGTTCTTGTTATAGGTAAAATATGAGTAAATGATTGACTTTTTGCAAAGTTACATAAATTTCATACAATTCCAGTTAGTATCTATATGGGATGAAGTGGGTAGAAATTCTTGTCTTAAAATGAAAGAATAAATAAAAAATAGTATAGAGGCCGTATAACTAAACAATAACCAACAGCCCAGAGAATGTTTACATAAATCATAATAACTATAGAAACATAACCCAAAAAAATATTATTTTCATTTGTTGGGGTAAAATTTACTTAATAATAATCGTATGCAAATGGTTATTTGCATAGAAAGAAAGACTGAACTATCCTACACACTATAGATACTGAAAATTAATGTATTAAAACTTTTAAGTGTGCAAATGCAAAGCAGTAAATATCTTGAATGGAAATTTTGGAGAATGTATTTTTAAAATAACTTGGGATTGAGAAAGACTTTTAAAGCAGGCAAAAACAACCCTAGACATTTTCCAATAAGTATTCTTATTGGATGAAACAAAGATTAAAAAATACATATGGCAAAAAAATCATAAAGTTAAAAAATGAAATGCTGACACAGGGAAAAATACTCTCAGTGCACTTGACAGATAAAATATTATTTATCCAGAATGTGCAAAAAGCTCTCCAAAACTGGTAAGAAATGGGAAAACCTGCTAAGTGGAAAAAATGCTAAAATGGAAAAATGATAATCTGCTCTCAGGAATGTCCCCACTGCTAAGCTTGAGTCTAGACTCTCCTTGTAGCAGTGGGGCCTCCTCCTGATTGATCTCCCCTTCCAAAACCCTGAGCAGCTAGCAACAGGCTCTCATTCCGGTCAGGGTTTCAGAATCCTCAGGAAACCTCTCCTCTCATGAAGACACACCTCACTTATGCTCAATTTCCTGTCAAGGTCTGCCCACAGTCAGCAGGTGGCAGGCCTCTGGGAATGTGGTACTGGAAGCCAGTGGGCAGTGAGCTGGAAACAAGTAGTAGCCTGTGAAGGGACCATCACCCCCCCAGGTCAGGATCAGGGCCTCTGTTCCCCAGGGAGCTTGAAAATTTGACCAGAAATGTGGCATATCAGCTGCAGGGCAGACTGATCACCCTCAACTCCTGAGGAAAGGCAGCTAGGAATCCCCATCCCCCCAATAAATGGACTTTATTCCTGAGAATTTGGGTTTTTTTGATTAGGAAATAGAATTTAGGTACTACAAAAAATATGCTTTGGAGACAGATGCCTAATTCACAATGCAGTGTTTCTTGTGTGGTGTCTACTTAGGATGGTGTGTTGATTATATGAGTCTGTAACATGGGCTGCTTTGTTTAACCAACTTCAGGGTTAAAAGTCAATTTCAAGTCAATTAGCAAGAATGAATCTGAAGTGAAATAACATTTTGACAACAGTTCCCATGAATGTCTTTCCCTCTCTGTGTGTTCACCATGTGACCACTGCTCTACTGACATAGTCACTAACCAGTGAATGAGGGAGTGAGTGAGAAAATGAGTGAAGGAAAGAAGGAGGGAAGAAAAGTGAGTAAAACTTTTGGTGAACTCAAGTGGATGGATTGAGTCCACAGTTCCAAAACATTTGTGAAGATTCGCCATGTACTTCAAGTGACTGACAGAGCTGAAATACCTCTATACAACTGTATATTGGATAGATTTTCTTGTAGGTGCACTAAAACACTAATTGCCCCTGTACTCCACCAGCAAAATGCTAACTCATTCACCAGGGTATGTGAAGCATTCAGGAATACATGGCATCCTCTCGTAATAACACCCTCTGCTAACTTGGGTTTACCTGCACCCTGTAGGGCTGCCCTCCCATGACTCACCTGTGTGAGAAAATCATCTCCACGCTGCCTTCCTGGAGGAAGCTCAATGGGCCCAATCAGCTGATGTCGCTGCAGCAGTTCGTGTATGATGTGCAGGACCAGCTGAACCCCTTGGCCAGTGAGGAGGACCTCAGGCACATCGCACAGCAGCTCCACAGCACGGGCGAGGTAAGGGGACCTCAAGGGATTGAGGGACCTCATCTCTGTCCCATGATCCAGCTCCTGACATATGCATGAGCATGGGGTAGCAGAGTGGAAATGGCCCAGTTAGTCACAATATCTTCAGGAGTGTTGTTGTTACAGCCTCAAGTGATTTCTAACAAGTGCAGTTCTCTGCATCTGCTTCACCTCAGCAGCTGCTCTTCTCTTTGATTCCTTTTGTCTTCCAGATCCCGTTAGATCATGGGCACAGGGCCCCTGCCCTAGGTGATTGGTTCTACTGTCCCCTCCTTGGGCACCTGGTACTTTCTTCATCTTCCTGGCAGTCTTCAGGATGGCAGCTCCTATGGTGTGGGGAGACATCATGGAGTTGACAAACAATTGAGAAAAGATAGTGAGGTGTCCTTACCGAGAGGATGTCTGGAGATGCTAAGACAGAGAAATAGGTTCATAACTTGAGATACACAAGAATCCCAGCAAGTGATGCTTGCTAGAAATGACAGAAAAGTGGAAGTCTCAACTCTTAGTTGTGTGACATTCAGCTCTGTGGTGCAATGTGGAACTCCTGTTCTAATTGCATACTGAGCCCATTTCCAGGAAGGGAATCCATCCTGTGAAAATCGGGAGACAGCATGAGCTAGTCTGGGCCAGGAGTAGCCATTCTGAATATTAATAGCCAGAAGTGATTTGAGAATATTAAAAGTCAGAAAATCGACTCTCTCTTCTTGGCAGCCATGTCACGCGCATGTCATGACCGTGCCATGAATGGTCAGTTTAAGACTCCATTTTGAACAGAACCAAACAGAGAAGGAATCTCAAAAGTCTAAGCCAAAATAGGGAAGAGGTGTCCACCTGTTGCCAAAGGTGTAGTCTGAAATCCCTGTGAAGAAGAAGCCCACCCTGATCACTGTTATTCATAGCACTCCCTATCCTAGAATGGAGAAGGAACCGAGGAAAGGTAGCTGTTCTCTTAAGAGAACAGTGACTTTGTTTTTTGTCGTATTTCTTTCTTTTCCACATTTTGCTTTTTGTTTGTTTGGTATTAGGTACTAGGGATCCAACCCAGGGTTTCTTTGTTGCTGAGCTACATCCCAGGCCCTTTTCATTAATTTTGAAACAGGGTCTCACTAAGTTGGTGAGGGTCTTGGTAAATTGTGCAGGCTGACTTCAAACTTGTGATCACCCTACCTAGGCCCCACAGTGCCTGAGATTACAGGCATATACCTCCACACCCAGCCTGACTTGGTTTCTTGAAGAAGTGAACATGACTTATAGAGCTGAAGTCCCCTTTGTTCACTCTCTCTTTGTTCCTCTACTCTTTTGGGGAGAGCTGTTATCATGGTGGCATATCTTTCCAGACCCTTTCTAAGAAGTATTTTTAAAATTTACATAAAGGTATATTAATACCACATTCTGAATTCATTTTTGAAAAAGTTCAAAAAAGTTGAGAGAAGTAGAACCATACTGCCATGAACCCTTATGTACTCTACACCTCAATTTATATTTTGCTCTATTTTTTGGATTTCTCCTCTGTTCATTTACCTATTTCTTTTACAGGCATTGACACATTGAACTCCTAAAATAATTTAACCTGTAACTCCAAAGAGAAAAATATTCTCCCACATAGTCTAATCTAATAAATGATTACATTCCAGAAACACAACTTTGATAGTAGTAAGGCTATGCTGTCTTTATTCGGAGGCTCTTTACTTTTCCCAATAACTGCTCTTATGGATTTTTTGAATTCATTTATGTATTTATTTTGGGATTCAGTATCCAGTTGAAAATGACCAATTGCAGAATTTGATTGCCATCTCTCCTCTTATTTTGGATATTCAAAGGTAGTTGCTTCTCAGAATCCCTCTTACTTATGTTGTCAAGTATGTTTGGGAGGTATCATTATTTTAGAGATGAATCCAAGGAACTGCCCTGGGTGGTTTCTTCCAAGGTGTGCTCAGGGTTCTCTCTCTAGGATTACGCCTCTCTGTGGTCTTAGTGACAGATGGCTCTGCCTTGGGTTCCATTCCTGCTGGTGATTTTGTGTTGCCCCCTCTGACAGATTAATATAATGCAGAGTGAAACTGTGCAGGACGTGCTGCTCCTGGATCCCCGCTGGCTCTGCACCAATGTCCTGGGAAGACTGCTCTCGGTGGAAACTCCCCGGGCCCTGCACCATTACCGGGGCCGCTACACCATGGAGGACATCCAGCGCTTGGTACCCGATAGCGATGTGGAGGAACTACTGCAGATCCTGGATGCCATGGACATCTGTGCCCGTGACCTGAGCAGCGGGACCATGGTAGATGTCCCTGCATTGATCAAGACAGACAACCTGCAGCGCTCCTGGACAGATGAGGAGGATGAGGTGATGGTGTATGGTGGCGTGCGCATCGTCCCTGTGGAGCATCTCACCCCCTTCCCGTGTGGCATCTTTCACAAAGTCCAGGTGAACCTGTGCCGGTGGATTCACCAGCAGAGCACAGAGGGTGATGCGGACATTCGCCTGTGGGTCAGCGGCTGCAAGATTGCCAACCGTGGGGCAGAGCTACTGGTGTTGCTGGTCAACCACGGCCAAGGCATAGAGGTACAGGTGCGTGGGCTGGAGACGGAGAAGATCAAGTGCTGCCTGCTGCTGGACTCAGTGTGCAGCACCATCGAGAATGTCATGGCCACCACGTTACCAGGGCTGCTGACGGTGAAGCACTACCTGAGCCCGCAGCAGCTGAGGGAGCACCATGAGCCCGTTATGATCTACCAGCCACGAGACTTCTTCCGTGCACAGACCTTGAAGGAGAGTTCCCTGACGAACACCATGGGTGGGTATAAGGAGAGTTTCAGTAGCATCACCTGCTTTGGGTGTCATGACGTGTACTCACAGGCTAGTCTTGGCATGGACATCCACGCATCCGATTTGAACCTCCTGACCCGAAGGAAACTGAGTCGCCTGCTGGATCCACCTGACCCCATGGGGAAGGACTGGTGCCTTCTGGCCATGAACTTGGGCCTCCCAGACCTCGTGGCTAAGTACAACACCAATACTGGGGCCTCTAGGGATTTCCTCCCCAGCCCAGTGCATGCCCTGCTACGGGAATGGACCTCCTACCCTGAGAGCACTGTGGGCATCCTCATGTCCAAACTGAGGGAGCTGGGTCGCAGGGATGCAGCAGACTTTTTACTGAAGGCGTCCTCTGTGTTCAAAATCAACCTGGATGGCAATGGCCAGGAAGCCTATGCGTCAAGCTGCAATAGCGGAACGTCTTACAATTCTATTAGCTCTGTGGTGTCCCGGTGAAGGCAGCCTGGATGTGGGTAGGGTTTCTTCCAACTTCAGAAGCAAGGGATGCAGGTCATCTTTTCTAGTGGAGGTCTTGGGGCATTCCTTCCCGCACCCACCTTTTGAAGATGCTCTGAAGATGCTGCCCTCCCTCCCTCCTGTTTTGCCTGTTTCCCTGTCTCCACCTCCCTCCCCCTCACCTATCCCTTGTCTGGGGATGGTCTTTCTAGTCAGGAGGGCAGACCACACATTCTTCATTTTGGCCACTTGAAAAACAAGTGTCCATCCTATCAGTGTTTTGGACTCCATCTCTCATCCTCCAGTACCTTGCTTCTTACCAATAATTTTATTGGAATTCTGAGCTTTTCAATGAGATTTTTTAAACTACTTTATTGATGTTCTTAAAAAAGAGAAAAGGACAGGAAAGTGCACATTTATCCACCATGCATATTTCTTACACTCTTTTCTTTGTGATACCAGCTCCTCAGCTTATCTCTTTTATATTTGTAGGAGAGACTCCCATGCTTGGATCCCTCTGTATGATTTATAAACAGACAATATGTGAGTGCCTTTTGCAGAAGAGGGTGTGTCTGAAATCATCTAAGTCAGCCAGGCGCTGTCACCAAGGAAACGCTACCTCTCTGTCCCTTGCTGTGTGCTGATCATCGCCAGAGGTGCTTCGCCCTGAGTTTTTGTTTTTGTTTTTATTTTCTTGGTGTTGGGGGGGTTGTTTGTGTATCATTTAGCAAGGAAAGGGGACAATGAAATCCTCCTCCAGGGTGATTTCACAGCCAGTGTTGTTGCTCTAAGAAAACGTTGTCCACTTTGCTTTTGTTGCAATGTCCATGTGAATGTGCACATGAAACCTACAAACTGTCACGCTTCTTCATCCCCTTTCATCTCAGGTAGAAGGTTGACACAGTTGTTGGGTTGTGGAGACCTGTGTAAGAATTCAGAAGATCCCTGACTCATCATTTGTGGCAGTCTGTTGTGGTTGGTGGATAGCAGATGGTTTCCACATTTAGATTCTGGTTTGATAACTTCTTGTACTTGAAGTCAAAAAGAGAAAATACAGGAAGCTCGTTTTCTTTCAGTGACTTGACATTGTGATAGAATTTTAAATTGATGAGGGAACATGTCCTAATTCTTCTGTCCTGAGAAGCATGTAATGTTAATGTTATATCATCTGTATATATATATATGCACTATGTATATACATATATATTAATACTGGTATTTTTACTTAATCTATAATATGTCATAAAAGAATAAGTTTGTTTTTCTTTTTGCTTTTATTTTCTTTTTTATAAATAAACTGTTGCTTATTACATTATATTTGTTTTCCATTCATTCAAAAGCAGTTCTCTTTCTTTGTTGGGTTTTTCCTACCAACAACTCACAAACCAATCTGAAACCCAGAAAGCCATTAAACCTCAAGTCCCAGAGGTTGGAAAACAATCCATTTTGCTGAGGTGTTTACTTGTTACTAATGCTGGCTGTGGCATAGGGAAGTAATAGCAGCTCAGATAATTTTCACATTTATTCCCACTTTTTTTTTTTTTTTTTTTTGCGGGACAACTCAAGGTATATTTCTTTAAATATCCCAATTAGCCAAATGCATAAATTGTATCCCTAAATTTGTTTCATCAGGTCAAGGATCAGAGCTGCATTAGGGATAAAAGCATGTGGACTGCACACCCAGGTGTGATTGCTCTGCAGACCTGATTTGCTAGCACAGCCTTCTGCATAAGTACTTTGCTTTTACTTTTCTGGGCTACTTCTGAGGACAAGTCTGATTCCTCATGACACCTGGCATGTCAAACATTCTCAGATCTGAAAAGTTGGGTGTTGTAATTCATGTCATTCTTTTTCTGATGACTGTGAATAAAAAACCACATCTCCTAATATTTGATGAGCTGAATGTGGGTGTGCTGACCAGAAGGGAGCAACAGGGAACAGGCACAGCTCCCTTTCCTCATACTCTGTGTGGTTGCACACTGGCTTGGGCCCAGGCAGCCTGCAGGAATCTGAGGCTGGCAAACCTCTGGATCAATGGCAAACACTGCAACAGCAGCCACCTATTTCTTCCCTTGTCTTCCTCCCAGGTCCATCATCACACGAAGTCTCCTGCTACAGTGCCAGCTACAGTTACGCATCCTCAGGACAGAAAGCCTCTATCTATTTCTGAGCTGATATCTGTAACCTCAGGGACTGGATAGTCTGAGGCAGGAGAATCTTGAGTTCAAAAGCATCCTCAGCAAATTCTTCAGGCACTAAGTAACTTAGCCAGACCCTCTCTGTCCTGCTGAGGATAATCATTAAGAATGTTATCTCATGTTGAATATGGTGAAAGGATATTCAAAACTGCATAGCTGAATATCCTCAAGAATCCCAAAGTCTAGCTCTTGTCAGAAAGGCAGGACTGGGGCGTGGAGTGGCGGGAGGAGCCTATGCCCGCAGCTCTGCTGTGCCCTCATAGTTTCAGTACTGGTCGGCCACAGCTCAACTGTGGGTTCCAGGGAAGGGACTGGGCGGGAGAAGCGAGCTATTCCCACTTTTATATACAGCGGACCCTTCATTTTCTTTGGGTGAATGGATAAATCAAATGACATCTTTTAATCCTGGCAACAGGAACAGAAGGTTTGTGACTTGTATACCAAGACACAGGGATTAGCACCAGGAGCAAGAGAAGGCCCTCACCAGCAGATACCTGTGTTCCTGCTGTTCCTTAAATAAAAACTACATGTATCCTGGCTATAGGCTAGGAAATTTGGGACTTACCAGCCTGGTACGCATACATGACAAATGCTAGAGGCAACAAAAACATAATTGGATTAAAATCTCAAGATCGATTTAAAGAACAATGGGCAGAGAAATAAGAAGGAAAGCAGGAAAAGTACTAAAATGGTAATGATGATTGTCTCTGTGCTTATAGGAACATAGTTCACTTTTGTAATGAGAAGTGATGTATTAATGAATAAACTAAAACTACACATAAAAAATATGATAGCAGCATAAAAATTGTGATTGCCTTCAAGAGTGGAACCTTGTATTCTTGTGCATCTCCAATCTGAAAGTTGGCTTCAGCTTTTCTACCTCAAGGAAACTCACATCACCAGGGCATAAGAGCAGACAGAAAACGAGGGCTGACCTTTCACAGCATTTGTGTGCAACATTCCAGGGAAGGTCTCTGTATCAGCCTGGGTCTGGTGACCATCCCTGTGAGAATCACAGTGGTTGGAGGCACAGTGCCTATGATAGGCTCCTGTTCCCCTACTCTGGACCAATAATGGGGAGGAGCAGATATCCCCAAAAAGGTGTTCAGTTAACAGAAAGAGGGGGAGGAGCAGGGCAGACAAATGCAAGGGATTATTATACTATTTACTCTTTAAATTTGTTGTGTGTAGGTCGCTGGACAGGCACCTGCTAATGTGGTTCTCGACCTCCAGGCTCCTGAAACATTGAAGTTACACTCCAGAATCCTTATAATCAAGAACTTAAGGCTCACTGAGCTCACTGCACAATCCTGGGACCTGTCATGTAGGAATTGCAAGAGGAAGGGTGGGGACTTGAGTTCCAGAAACAGTGATCAGTTGGGAAACCTTTTGCACAAGGAAGAAGCCAGACTACAATTCACCTCCTGTGGATATAGTAACAATCATGATGTACAAGTTGTTATGAGCCAGAAAGAAAAGCCACTCTTGGGGCCTTTTCTTTAGCATTGCTGTGAAATTCACCAGGGCAGCATGTTCCTTGTCATCTCTCAGCTACACTGCCCCGTGGTACCTGAAGTCTCAAGTGTGGACAGAAGCATCCTGGGGACCCCATGTTGTATGGGCTGGTGGGTATTTCTGTGAGTTCAAATTGGTTCCAAAATCTGGATCTCCATATGTCTGAAAGCAGCCAGAACTCTCGGTGGGAATTCTGGTGGTGGTGTTTTGGAAATGAGTTCACAATTACAACTGCAAAATTCACACAGTTCTTAATCTAAACTGGTCTTACCCCTGATGGTGTGATCCCAGAAAAACCACACCAATGTGAGGGTCTGCCCTGGTTCTCCTGCATCAAGAGTCACCAGAGCGAGCCAGGTGTAAAACCTGGAGGGCAGGAGGGAGATTGGAATTTAAAAGTGAAAGGCCTTCATCAAGAGCAAGAAGACAGTTTCAATTTTGTAAGATGTAAAAGGTCTGGGGTTGGCTGGTGTTTTTGGTTGCAGAACAATATGAATGTATTTATGACAACTGATATTCACAGTTACACATGATTAATGTGGTAAAGTTTACTTGTATATATTTTACTATTTTAAAAACAATAAAAGAAGGAGCTGGGGTTGCAGCTCAGTGGTAGAATGCTCACCTAGCACATATGGGGCCCTGGGTTTGATTCTCAGCACAACATAAAAATAAATGTTTTGTGTCCACCTGCAGCTAAAAATTTATAAAAAATAATAATAAAGAGATTAACTAGAACCCAAAAGTGTCCCAGTAACAGTAAACCTGGGGAGTAATACACAAATTACCCATTGTATTTATAGCAGCCCTGTAAAGCAGAATATCCCCCAAAGTGGAAATAGGAAAAGTGGGGAATTGCTGTTTGAATGAATCGGTATTTGTTATTTAAAAAATAAAAACAAAGCAGAAGTGAGAAGAAGTCAGTTTTCTTGACTTCTGTTGGTTTGCAGTGATTTTTTTTTTTTTTTTTTTTCACTTTCAATTCATACCTGGGTTGGCACCATTACTCTTTACGGGACTGAATTCTTGGAAACTTACCAGGCCATACCCTTTATGAGAAGCAGCATTCTCCAATCATCATTCCCAGACAAGTGTGGAGCCCCTATTGTGGTGCCAGCTCCATGCTTCCAGCAGGGCTGCAGCTCACTGAGAGCATCAGGCCTCAACTCCACAGTTGCCTCAGGGATTTGCTCTCTGGGTCTGGTTTCAGAGATGGTAGCTGGGTTTTGGGTGGCAACTGAGATGGAGTCTGACTCCATCAATGTCATCAGAAATCAGGTACTGATGAGGTACTGGAGCCTCCAAAGTCCTGAGTTCCACGACTCAGCAGTTTCCATGTGTGGACCCAGGACAGAGATGGGCTCCTCTGTCCCAGGTCAACACTCTGGCCAGAGACTGGGCCCAGGAGAAGCTGCCACAAGGTGGTATTAAGGAGGACTTAGCTTACTTTCTTCTTTGTTGGCAGAAAGGAGCCCCTGGAGATTGTCTGGTGCAGAAGGGGAACACTGCCATTGACAGGGAGCTGCTCATAGTTCCTTGGAACCACCTAGCTCAATGATTGCTGGCTGGTGACCACATGCTCCCCAGATCAATTCTTCTTCAGAAAGGAGTTGGTAGTGTGTGGCAGGTGAAGGAGGACAGAAGAGGAGTCACACAAATGCCTGCAGTACAGTCTCCTGGACCCTGGGTTATCCACAGCATGTCACCTTTGAAGACTAGACTGATAGCCCTACCAGGTGCCCAAGGCTGTGACTCCAGCCCATCAGGCTCCTTGTCAGGAACAAAGATGAATTTGAATCAGTGTTTGATGCATGACTGTTCATCTTGTCCCATTGAAATCACATAATTTTACAAGTAAAAGGACTCTTAGAAATTATTTGTTTCAGTAATACTCCTTAGAGACTAGAAGAAAAAGAGATGAACAATTAAGATCAAGTTGCACTGTTAAATTATTCCCAATTCAGAGCATGTGTTGGGTCATCTGAGGGCAATTTTTACTGCTCTACTAAGTACCTATTTTATAATCTGGTGTATATGTCTGTGTTTGTGCCACATATGTATGAGTATGTGTATATCATGAGTTGTATATCAGTGTTGTACACGTGTATGTATATAAACCTTCATTTATTCGTACATGTGTGTATATGTGCGTTATGTGCATGTTCATACATATGTGTAACTGAGTTAGTATATAAGTGCCCATGTGTATGTATGTATTTAGGTGCATGAGTGTCTGAAGATATGTGCATGTGTATTTATGTGTGTATTGTGCATCTTTGTGTTACATGCATAGATTTATAAGTATAAACTTATATTTGTTGTGTGTAAAAAACGTGTAGATGTGTATCTTGTTTGTATGTGTGGAGAGGGATTCTCTGACTATAAAAACTTGACCTTCTGGGCAGGAAATCAATTCTGATTGATTCTGAGGCTTCTGCACCAGAGCGAGCCCCACAGGAGTTCTGCAAAGCCCTCAGTTCTCATCACAGCCAACATCAATGACAACCATTCTGTCTTCCAAGAAGAAAGGCCAGTTATCCCAGAGCTGGGTGAGCACTGCTTCTTCCAAATCATGATATTCTGTGACCTACATGCCTGCAGAAGGAGAAAACCAGGCACTGATTTGGAGTTCATGCACTGACAAACCAATCTGATCATACACTGCCTCAGGGAGGGACAGTTCCCCCAGGCTTTTGGGTAATATCATGCAATAAAGGGGTTTTTTTCCCCTTCAGGTGTTTTTTCCTGTACGTATTCACGTGTTGCTGAAATTACATGAAATATAGTATCTGATGCTCTGGTTTTTTTTTTTTTTTTAACTTACCATTACAACAGAGTATTTTTCAATGCTATTAGAAACTTTCAGAAATGTCAGCTTTAATGACTACAGCATGCTACAATAATGTGTCACATCCCAATTTTCTTAACTGTTCCATTCTTTGAATCACACATGTGTGTTTTTCTACTATAAATAGTGCTAGGTAAATGTCTCCATGCACATTTTTTCTTTATTTTTAACTGGACATAACATATGTACCATTTTACTTTGGTCACCTGTTAATTAACATATGAGAAAGGATTTAGTGCTAACAAAAATTTGCATTTGTGTTGCTCCGTCTTGTCCCCCCTCTCAAAAAATATTACTTTATTAATTAACTGATAACATCTTGTGTTTCTTACCACATTTTTGCTAATATAACAGGTTTTATACTATTACTGTTTTAGTAACCCTGGAAAGATAAGTCAGTTATCTTTTAACAATTATTGCTATTACTAGTTTCAAAAGTTTTCAGTTTCCAAACCCACTACTGCTCATGGTACATTAATTTTTGGATTGCTGTCAAATCTGGGGCACCACTGCAAAGCTTTGTTTTGTTTCCACGTACAAACTGTAGGAGTTTCTAACATTTTAAGTTTTCTTGTCAGTGACGTACTTTAAATGCATATCGAACTGGCCACACTCTATACTCAATTTGTCATGGATTTCCTTCCGTGTGCTTCCATGGCCTGAATTGCTGGGCAGACTTCTTTCACTGAGAGGCAGCTTCACCCACGTTCTGCTGCATCCCACCCAGGGCTCCCAGGATTTCAAATTTTCCTCCTGTCTTTGATTTGGATACATGGTACTAGAGAACTTGTGTCAGCACAAGTCACAAATGGTGAAGACCCACTACAGGACCTTCACAGAGACAACACCCTGCCATGGGGCAAACATGCAAAACCAGTACTGTATAGAATCTTCCAAGTTGTGGATTTATTGGATTTTTTTTTCTCCTGACATCTTTGCTTAGTCCTTCATGAGCAGTACAGAGGTATACTATAGGCTTGATTGGTATCTTTATCATTATTTTTGCTAGAGTTCAATCCAAAAAAATAAAAATAAAAATGAACTTTACTTTTCTCTGTCCCTGAAAGCTGATATCCAATAAAGAGCAGCTTCTCTTTTTACTGACTCTTAGACCCTGTGTGTGCCAGTGTCCACATACTTAGGAATTTAATGCAATAGTAAAATGTCATGAGGAATACAGGGAACTGGGTTTTACTGGGTTTTAGTTTATCATAACTAACTCCCCTGATAGTGTGGGGAAAGGAAAGTTTCCTGAGGAGAAAAAGATTAGATTTTTTCAAGGGTGTGATACAAGCCAGGTTTGTTTTAAGAAGAGTACAAGTCTTCTTAAGGGTGGTTTGAAAACGATGAAGGATTTGTATGATGAATGCCTGTAATAGAAGGGAGAGTGTATGCCATGCTTGGTATGTAAGTGAGCGGTATGTTCCAATTTGACTACGAATTTCATAAGTAATAGAAGAACTATGCAAGTGTGGGTGAGTTTTTGTTACTGTTAATTGTATTTTAGCTTTACACTTCTAAGTTTTTCATAATAATTGTTTTGTTATTTAACCCCTCAAAAATGAAGAATGGAATAAACTGCTAGAAAAACATTGCTACGATGTCTCTGAGAATCCTTGAAAACTGTCACCAAGTTATTCACTGGAATCTCCAAAGGAAGGAAATCAAGCCAGCTCTGTTTGTGTCTACTGTCCCATCCCCAGAAAAAAGTTATAGAGAATATGTGACAGTATTGCTCCTGAACCAGCTAGCTGGTGATTAATTTCTGCACTTGATAATTAAACATACATAAACTCCACTTGTTTGTGATAAACCAATGTCTTTCTCTTTAGATTATGAGCAGGTCAGGCACTACAAATGGAAATTTTAAGGCAAGTGTTCACTCAGGTCTATTCCAAGTTCAGTCAGAACAAATAGAACAATGGACAGTGTGTCCACTAAAAGTTAAGACAGTCATTTTTTCTTTTTATAAGTTAAAAAAATCTTATTTTATTTGCTAAATGTTTATCTGAAAATATGCAAAAGATAAAAGGGAAGAACCAAGATTCCCATTGGATCACTGACTGATCACTACATTTAGCTAGAGATTCTGCCCACTGTAACCTCTTTTGGCATATCACATGTAGGTAGGGGCTCAATTGTCAAGGAATACTTGAGGAAAGCAATGACAATTAAAATTGGCTTGGTTGAGAAATTCCAAGAGCACCTGAGGTCTTCAGAGCACACTAGAGGTGACATGTTGAAATGGCTTTGGGTCAGCACTGATGACCTGTTGTCTCTAATCTGGCCATCTCTCCTGGCTCCTGAAACCTCAACACACAGCTTTTTCCAGCTCTCAAGCACTTGTCACATGTCCTTGAACTTTCCTGTGTTAATCAAAAATTCTATCTAAAATCTACAGTGATCTATCTTAAGGTGCTGCACCATCAAGGGTGTTTCGATGATACTAAGGCACTCTTCATCTAAACCAGGTCTAAGGAGAATAATAGCATCTCTAAGTTGGAGGCTGCATGATACACACTATGAAACATCCTATTTAATACTTCCAATAGCCACTGAGCTACATATTTCTAATTTCCCTGGTACTAGTGAGGAAGTGGGGGCTCTACCAGTTTAAATATATTTCCCAAGGTTGCATGTCTGTTAAGAGGAAGATTCAAACCCAGAACTATCTGGTGCCCAAAACAGTGGCCTTCGTTATTTGTTGATTTGTTATTGTATCTTTGCCTGTCAACCATTGCACTCACCACTCACCTTTCAATTTCCTTAAAATTTTTTTCTGTTCATTCACAACTTCATGAACTCTTTGGCACAAAAGCGCTAGCTTTCAGGACTAGGGTTGTGGCTCAGTGGTACAGTACTCATCTAGCATGTGTGAGGCCCTGGGTTTGATCCTCAGCCCCACATTAAAAAAAAAAAAAAAAAAAAAAACAAAACAATAAAATAAAGATATTTTGTCCACATTTTTTTAAAAAAAGTGCTAGCTTTCAACCTATTTCAACTTGTAACATACTTTCCTCAGTAAGCTAATCATCTCTAGCTCTTCATTTTAAGTGAGATCTGTTGCAACTCTCCCTTTCATTTCAGTATTTAGAGGACACTGTAGGGTTATTCATTAGCATAACTTCAATATTGTTGTGTCTCAGGGAATAGGGAGGCCTCAGGATGGGGAGACAGATAGGAGAATGACAGATTGGTTGAACAGTCAGACATACAGTTTTGTAATGCTATGCTATGTTTGTTGTAATACTGTGCTGGGGACTGAATGGATGCTGTTCATGGGACCAAAATAATTAAAATATTAACATCAAATGTCACTGATTACAGATCATCAGCACTGATGTAATAATGGTAATGATACTACTAATAATAAAAATTTTATGTACTTTAAGAATTTCCAAAATGTGACACAAAGATATGGAGTGAGCACATACTTTTGGAAAAATGGTGCCAATATGCTTGCTGCATAATGGTTTGCCACAAGCATCCCATTTGTAAAATCTATAATTTCTGCAAAGCATAATAAAGCAAAGTGCAATGAAATAAGGCATGCCTGTATTAGATATTATAAATAATTTAGAGATGCTTTAAATTATGTGGAGAAAGGTGCTTTGGTTGCACACAAATACTCTACAGTTTTATGTAAGGAATTGAGCAGTGACAGACTTTGTATTCATGGGAAACTGAATCCTGGAACTAATCCCTCACAGACACTGAATGATGACGTGTGTGTGTGTATGTGTGTGTGTGTGTGTGTGCGCGCGCGCGCATGTGTATGTGTAATATTTTCAGTTTTCTCCTGGTTTATTCCCTTATTATGAAGCATAAGATAACTATATCAAGGCATTCAAGTATTATTATTTAATATAAAAGTTTTTAAGCTAGAGGATATCAAGAAAAGTAAATATTACTCAGGGGATTTACTTTCTTTTCCAGGGAAAATAAATAGTTGTATCAGGTTAGGCAGAATTATGACTCTTATTTAGATATCAAGAATGGTTTTAAGGAGAAGCATATTGGTGCCAGGGGGACAAGGGGGGTGGCTTGTCATGGTGCATTTTATATGCTAATTTGACTGGACTATAGGAAATCAAGATATTTAAGTGAATTTTACCCTGGGGTATATGAGTATGTTTAGGAATGAGATTAACATTTGGATCTGTAGGGTGAGTAAAGCAGATTGTAATTGAAGGCCTGAATAGACCAGACAAGCTAATCTTCCATGAATAAGGGTGAGCTCCTTATTTTCTTGGGGAATGAGCTGGGGTATTGTTTTTTTTCCTCTCTTTGGACTCAAACTGAAACATCATTTCTTCTTAGGGCCTGAGCCAGACAGTTACCAGACTGGAAGTTAACACTATTGCTGTTTTGATTCTTATGACTTTAGACTCAGATTACAGTATACATCAGCTCTCCTGGTCATCAGCTGGCCAACTGCAGATCTTGGATGTCTCCACTTCCATCATCACATAAGTCAATTCCTTTTAACAAGTCTTTTGATTCTATCTACTATCTACCATCTATTTATCTATATCTTACTGGTTCTCTATTATCTACCATCTATTTATCTATATCTTACTTGTTCTCTTTCTTTAGAAAATTTGATTAATATAGGCTTCTTGAAATCTATCCATGGACCCATAAGATCTGGGGACATCAGGAGAATCTCAACCCTAGAGATATTTTAGTGCTCAGGATTTAGTGCTCAAAACATGGACTGTATTGAACAAATCTGGCCTCAAGTCCTCCGGGATTCCATTTTATTTTGCTTTACTCTGGCTGTATGTCACTTACAATCTTTCCATTTTTCACCCTCTTGCCTCATCCTCTTCTTGTCCCAGTGCATAGTTTTGATTCAGGGTTACATGCCCTCACAGGGTCTTGTACTGAGCTAATAGACAGATTCTTACAATGCTATAAACCTGTAAAAGATTGGCTTTGGTGACCATGTTACCTATGTTGCTGCCATGGCAACCTCCTTGTTGACCCAATTTACCCCCATTCCCTGCCAATTCCCTTCAGTATACTGCAGTAAACCTTAAGTTTGGGAAAGAGGACCTGTCTTGTGTAAATATGCACATGAAAATGATATGGTCCTTGCATGACTTTAATTTCTGCCTGTATTTGTGGAGTTGTTAAAAAAATCTAATTTCTGCTACAGCAGTGGGATTTTAATAAGAATCAGGCTGGGAATGTAACTCAGTGGTGAAACAACTGCCTAGCATAGACAAGGTCCTAGGTTCAGACCCAAGAACTGCCAAATAAAACAATAAACAAAAAACCTTGAAATCTTGAAATGAAAAAGAAATAACTAACTGTTAAATTGTTGTTTAAAAAAATTATGTCATTGGGATGTGCAGGAGGACAGACACCCAGTTAAATATTTTCTTGACATTATTCAAGAATTGCTGTCATTGAACTTGCCTACAGAATAAAAGAGAAAAAAGGGAAGGGGAAGAAAATTTGCTTTAATTTACAATATTTTGCTGTGTACATGACTACCCATTAGAAAAATTAGTGCCACATGGTTTTATTTTTATAAATTGAATATATAGCCCAGGGTGTTAAACTATTTTTCACCTTAAAGACAAAAGCAAAAACTATTCTCATGAATTGATTTCCAGTGTATAGAACTCCCTATTAGAATGTGAATCTGTAAATACTCAACATGTTCATCCAGGATGGTCATGATGGAAAGAAGAGGGGAGGACTCTCACAGAGTCCATGAGAGTATAAATGAGTTCAGCCTTTTGGGGGGCAATTTGGAAATATCTACATAAGCCTTAATAGGAATACAAATTAATGTAGCAAGGCTCCCAAGAATCCTAAGTAATCCGTACCAATGTGAAAGAATGTATTATAACATTGTCCAAATTTATAATAACAAAACACAACAAAAAAACAACTCCCCCAAACAGACTGTATTTGGAAGATACCCTTTCTCTGAATTGGGAATACATTTCTATTGAGAGAAAGAAGCTGGAGAGGCTGAGATCCCTGACCTGGATAGGTGTCAGAGAAGATGGGAGTGAAAATTACCCACTCAGGTCTGTGTAACACAGGTTATATATATATATGTAACCTGATTTTGTTTATGAATGCTTCTTTTGGGCTGGTGGGAAGAAGCAATCTAGCAATCTAACTGTTTCTCTGCAGTTGGATCAAACTGCATCAAGTTCACTATTACTTTTCCCATCTTTGTCTATTTCTTATGAGCATGAGAAACTTAATTCAGATAGTGAGGATCCAGGCAGGGTTCCTGTGCTAGATTGACAGTATCAGCACCCTTTTGAAAAACAAAAATCAAAATCAAAAACAAAAACAAAAAATGAATAGGGAGACAGCCACATGTTGTTTACCAATAGGTATATCCACCTGTGGAAATCTATGTAGTCATTACAGAGGGGAGAAAAAGTTCGAGAGGTCTATTGTACATCATGGTGACTATAGTTAATAAAAATAATATATTATATATTTGACTTGTTAAGATAGTAGATTTTTAAGTGTTGTCACAACAAAATTATAAGCATATGAGGTAATACATGTATTAAATAGCTTGATTTAGCCATTACACAAAGATTTATCTATCTCTTTCTCTCTCTATATATGTATATATCTGGAAGCATCATGTTGTACATCATAAATAAGTACAATTTTTATGTTATAAAAATAAGTATATAAATATTTTAATAAAAAATAGCAGATCTATGTGTTCTGATATAAAAGGATGAGTGTGATCTATGATCAAGTGACTATAGGTGCCATAGAAAATTCTATAATAAATGAAAAAAAGACAAAAATCACACAGAGGAACTTATCCTTTCCTTAGACAACTAAGTATTTTGAAAGAAAGTTGAGAAACATTGTAGAATGCTTCATTTTTGGTCTTAATGATTTCTCTGTTACTCCAAATGAACTTTTGACTTTTTGGAATCACTTCAACCACCCTCAGCTTCTATCCTGTTAGATGGAGGAGAGCAGTCATCCTAACTCCTTCACAGATTAATCCTCTAATCCTCTCTGGGTTAAAAAATGAAACCATGAGAGACTTGTTCTTTGTCCTGTACCTTGCAGAGCTTTGCATCAATGAGGGATATTACAGTCAGTGGTTAATTAGACCTCAGCCCCATGTGACTCCCTGCTCTGCAGGATCAGTGACCACCCCTTTTCATGTTAGTGCACACATACCTAGTCAGCCTCTCTCACCTTTTTGGGAAGAAACATGTGCAACCCAGGTAGATTCTGCGCTGACCTACAGGAGGTACTGACCACTACATTGTACGCAGTGAGTAGGTGGTTTCCAGAAAGATGTTTTCTCAATTAGTTATTAGTACAGATCCCAGTGTCCAGGGAATGGTTTGTACTCTAGTAAGCATAATTTTTCTTCAAGGAAATAATTTCTTCAGGATCCTAAGTGGTACCCACTACCATTACAAGTCTGAGCATGTTCTGCTGCTCCGAAACCAAAACTACCTACAGCAACTTCACCAAAAATGTACTTTATTGTTCCTGGGCAGATTGCTTCTCTTATAGATAAAAGTTCCATATCTCTAATTCCAAGAGCCTTTTCACAAAATGACCTCCACATTCCTTCCATTAATGGATAGGTCTGTAAACAAATTCTCCTCCTTTTTCTTCCTCATTCTTGCTATCTGAGATTTTTGTACCCTTTGACCAACATCTCTGAAATTCCACCCTCCACAAGTGCCTGGTTACTATTCTACTTTCTACTTCTATGAATTCAAATTTCTTAGATTCCACACATAATTGAGATAATGTAGTGTTTGTCTTTCTGTGTCCTATTTATTTCACTTAATGTAAAGTCCTCTAATTTCATCTATGCTGCTTCAGATGACCAGATTTCCTTCTTTGTTAAGACAGTATTCAGCTAAGTGCAGTGGTGCATGTCTGTAATCCCACTGACTCAGGAGGGCAAGTCAGGAGAATGGCAAGTACAAGGGCAACCTGGTCAACTTAGTAAAACCTTGTCTTAAAATTCAAAATAAAAAGGTGGGAATACTGCTCATTGGAGAGTGCCCCTGGGTTCAATTCCCAGTACCACACATAAACGTAAAAAGTTACTATTCCAGTGTGTAGATATACTACATTTTCTTTATCTATTTATCCACTGACAGACATTTAGAATCAGCCAATATTTCGTCTATTATAATAATACTATTTTGAAATTGTGGTGCAGATATCTCTTTGACGTAGTGATTACATAGTCTGGATAAAATTCCTTTATCAGATAGGTGTTTCTCTGTTTGTTAATGGATGGATGTTTTTTCTTTTTTTCACTTATTTATTTTAAATTTACAGATAAAATTTCATTTGTCTATTGCCTATATTTTTTGTGGGGGAGCTGTTTGAGGCAGATTCCCACTAAGTTGGTTAGGGCCTTCCTAAATTGCTGAGCTTGCCCTCAAATTTGTAATCCTTTTGTCTCAACCTCATAAGCTGCAGGAATTTCAGTTGTGCACCACCAAGCCCAGTTTGTACATGGGATGTTTTGAATTATGTCTATATTATGGAATGACTAAATCAAGCTAATTAATGTGTTATAGGATTTGTCCATTCTTGAACTTCATGTAATTTAATTTGACTGCTTTTGTTTCACAAAGTTTTTGAGATTCATTCATGTTATTGTCAATAGAAACAGTTGGTTCTTTTAAAATTACTGAGTATGAATATACTGCAGGATGCTCATCCATTCTCCTGCAAATGGACACCTACCCAAATATTTCCATTGAAATTGTTGTGAATAAAACTGCAGTGAACCTCCACCATTGGGTAAATGTCTAAGATTAGAAATGTGAGGCACTGGGGATAGATATCTGATTTAGTTTATAAAAAACTGGCAAACTTATATTTGACACTTTAACCAGTAGTGTGTGAGTTCCAGTTGCTCTCAGCAGCCTAGTCAATGCTTAGTTTTACTATAGGTTTTCTTTTTGTTGTTGTAGTTTTTGTTTTGTTTTAGTTATATGTGACAGCAGAATCCATTTTTTTATAATTATACAAGCATGGAATCTATCATATTCTAATTAGGATCCCATTCTTGTGGTTGTACAGGATGGTGGAATTCACAGTGGTGTTTTCATATATGCACATAGTAAAATTATATCAGATTAATTCCACTGTCTTTCCTTTTCTTATCCCCCATTCCTTCCCTCCATCCCCCTTTGTTGAATCCACTGAACTTTCTTCCCTTTGCCTCCTTATTGTGGGTTAACTTCTACCTATCATCAAAGACATTCAATGTTTGGTTTTAAAATTTATCCACTCTGTTGGGACTGGGATGTCGTCTTATTGTAATCTTGAACAGTTCTGAAGAAAATTTGAGCATCCTTCAAATAATTTCCTAAATCCTAAAGAGACAAGAAAAGTTATCTGAATTTATTCAAAGTTGTATGAGTATAGTCCTGGCATACATACAGCTAATTTGATCAATTTGGGAACATAATTTAATCATGTTAAGTCTTTGTTTTCTACATGTATGCTTACTCACCACAATGATTTCATGATTAACTTGATAACCTGGCTCAGAGGAATTAAGGAAAGAAGTGATGGTTGCATGTGCATCAAATTCTTGAATAAATATTTTCTTAATTAATCAAGACTTCTGGAAGAATTTCATCTCTTACCCCACAATAAAGCAATATTAAATTAGCTTTACTATGAACTCATGTTTTATCTATTTCATTTAATCTCTCTCAATAATCTACAAGGAAAGGATAATTTTATTCCCAGTTCTGAAATGATGAAACTGAGACCCAGGAGGTCCGACAACCTGCCTAAGTTCCATGACTGGAAAGTCACAGAAGGGCTGCGCACTCCCAGCTCTGGCTCTGCTCACATTCTAAACTTCCATGTTCACTGTTCTCCAAGTGTGGAGTAAGTGCTTAGGGGCACATTTGAGGAAAGAATGCTGGCATGTTTCAACAAAGATGTTTCAGGACAAGGATACAGGAACTGTGTAGAGAAGTTGAATAATGTTTGTAAGTGGAAAAAAATCAGTAAGCAAAGGGCAAATTCGTTATCTATTTGAGATAAAGTTTGTTGCTTAAGTAGCTATTTTTGCCTCAAGTTTTAACTATTTCTTACCTTCCTACCTGCCAAAAGTAGCCCTACCAACTCTGTGACAATTGAATAACCCCACCTGAGACCCGACATTTCTCATTGACTGAAATTCATAAGGAGTATTTATCATTGTAAAATGCTTTTTTCAAACAACATAAAAAGTGTGGAATATATTGCTGAAAGGGCAAAAAATAAGGTGTGATACAGGATGTAATGTGGTGCCTTCATGGAAAAGTAAACAGTAAGAATCTTCCTATAAATTGGTTCTTAAAGGCATGCATAAATTCTAGGACAAATAAGAAACCAACAATAGATGGTACGTGTGAACAGAGTGAGGACTAGAATGAAAAAAAAAGTTTTTAGTGTGTGCATCTTCTGTATTTGGGGGTTGAAATTTATTCACTGTTATAAAAATTTAAGTAAAAATACTAAATAACAAAAAGAACAAAAAGCAAAAGTTTCCTCTAACAAAACTGCCACTCTTTTCCATTGTCAAATAAAGCTGTTAACATTTGGCTACAAGTTCTCCTATTCTTTCTCTATGTATAAACCTCTGTCTATTTGTCAAAATATATGGATATAGCTATTTTATTTTGCTCCTCCCTTTTTTTTTCAGTACCATGGAGTGAACACAGGGCCTCACAGATGCCAGTCAAACACTCTACCATTGATCTGCAGCCTCAATCTTTACATGATTTTTAATAGGATTATACTATGCTCCTTGTTCTGAAACTTACTTTTTGTAATAAGAATGGTAATAAAAATGTTTGTACATATGTAACCTATTTAAATCTTTCCCTACTAATTAATATTTAAGATTATTTAAAAATTTTTGAATATGTGAAGCATATAATATTCAGGTTTATGTTACTATTTTTGTAGTAGTTTTGCTGGGTTCAAGAATATGATCATTCCAAAAAACAATGAACATTTCCCAGATGTGGGACCAAAAATTGCATAAATTTCAAGGGCAAATGAAAGGCCCATATCTCTACTCTAACCAGCAACAAATATCATCCATTCTTCAGACTTTGACAAACTGTATGGTTAAAATGAAAAAAAAAAACAAAACAAAACAAAACAAAAAAAAAAACTTCTTTAAATTGCCTCTCGTGGATTATGGAATGAGCTGAGCCTCCTTTCCTGGAATTTTGTCTCCTTCTGCTCACAGTCTGAGAACAGGACAAAGTCATGAGGGGGAATCTATGGAGGGAGCATAATTTCCTTGTTGGTTCCTTGATTCAAAAGTGTTCACTAGTTTGAAGGAGGCATGAGACATCAGTGTCCACGAAGATAGAGGTTGAGAACTGAAATTATTTGGAGGACTTTGAAGGGAAGTCAAATGCATGCTCAAGGAGATCTGAAGAGACAGGTGAGGATTTTGGTAATCAGAAAGTCTGCATCTTATGTAAAGAAATTCACATTCTATAAAGTAGTTAACCTGTGCAGACTGAAAATGACCAGTTAATGTATGAGAGGTAGCCAACATTTGCCACCCCTGATCTAAAATAATAGAGACTTATTTCCCAAAAGATACATCAAGGTATCAGATTTTCGCTTCTGTGGGGAAAAAAAGTCTAATGTTCAAAATTCTAACTTTCAACATTTTTTGTCTTTTATTTTAATTTTAAGATTTAATATAAAATTTAATTTTTAGAAAACATGTAAAGTGTTTTTGTTCTTAACTAGACCTAAAAAGAAAGATCAAATAAGAGAAATCATGCATCTTCGAGGGAGCAAATATTATGAATTTATTTATCTTTACTTTAGCATTTAGACACATTCTAAGTAAAATGAACTATTTTAAAAATATTTTATTATAATTATTAGCCCACATTATATAAAGCAGTGGGTATCTGTGCATCATAATGTACTGATTACATCCACCCTCCCTATTACCCTATCTTATCTCCTCTCCCTGGGTCCACTTTGCCATTCCTAATAGCCCCCCTTCTACTTTCATATCATCCCTCCCAACCCCTTATGAGAGAAAACACTTGATAATTGTCTTTCTGAGTCTAATTTACTTCATTTAACATGGTTATGTTTAATTCTATTCATTTTCTTGCAAATGACACAGTTTCATTTTTCTTAATGGTTGAATAATAATATTCCATTGTGTATATATACCACAAATTATTCACTCATACTTTGATGAACATCTAGAGTGATTCCATAACTTGGCTATTGTGAGTAGTGCCTCCATAAAAAAGAGTATGCAGGTATCTCTGTTATATGCTTTGATTTCCTTGGGTATACACCCAGGAGTTTTATAATTGTATCATATAGTAGATCTATTTTTCAATTTTTGAGGAACTTCCATGCTGTTTTCCATAATGGCTATATTAATATACATTCCCACCAACAGTTTATAAGTGTTCCTCTCCCCACCTGTCATTACCTGCATTTGTTATTTTTTGTTTTCTTGATAATAACCATTCTGACTGGGGTGAGATAGAATCTTAATATAGTTTTGGTTTGCATTTCCCTGATGTGCAGAAGATTTTTAATTTGATAATTTGTCAATTTTTGCTATTATTTCCTGAGCTACCAAAGTCCTAGTCAGGAAGTTGTTGTTTATATTGATACCTTAAAATGTTTCCCCTACATTTTCCTCTGTAGTTTCAAATTTTCAGATTTTGCATTATGGTTTTTATCTATTTTGAGTTCATTTTGTATAGGGTGAGAGATAGGGATCTAGCCTTCATCTTCTTAGCATAGATATTCAGTTTTCCTAGCGCTACTTGTTGAAGAGGCTATTTTTTTATTCAACATATGTTTTTGGCTCCTCTGTCAAGAGATAGATGACTTAATTTTACCTTCATATAATTCAAATAGTGCAAGTAATCACAGGGTTTATTCATCTTTTACATCTGGCACACAAAACAGATATATTTATTTTGTCATTTGTTTTTTTGAAGTAGTTTGCAAAGTGGTGCACCTGTCATTTCATTGCTGCTGATGTGAAGCTTCAGCTGAATATAGATGTACAAGTCAGTTTTAGCTTTCCTGATGTAGTTTATATCAAACATGCAGAATTGGTATGTACTTGGCAACAGTCTATCCAAACCTCACTTCCTTAATTCAGGAAAGGATGCTGTATTGTACTATTGTTGCAGAAGCATAGATTTAACTGCATTGCAGTTTTGAAAAGCAAAAATTGATGTGGTTTAAAGCCACTGAGAATACTGTCCTTTTTCTAGTTATTGTATTGTTATAATTTAAATATTAAAATAAATAAGAGTTTTCTAAAAAAAAAAGAATCAGATGACTGTAGATGTATCATAGGCTTATTTCTGGCACTCTGGTCTCATTACTTTATGTGATTATTTTTATGCCAATACCATACTGTTTTGTTACAAAGAAAGAAATGAAAGAAGACACTGGAAGATGGAAAGACCTCCCAGGTTCTTGGATTCAGAGAATCAATATTGCTAAATGACTGTAACACTGAAAACATTCTACAGGTTCAATGTACATTATAAAGTAATGTATTTTGAAATCAAGTATTTTGATTTCTCCAGAATTGTTCTTTTTGATCAGGATTGCTTTGGCTATTCAAGGTCTTTCATGTTTCTATATGAATTTTAGAGTATTTTTTCTAGTTCTGGGAAGGAAATCTTCCGTGTTTTGATGGGGACTGCATTTACACTGTAAGTCACTTACAGTGATATAGCCAGTTTAACAATATTTATTTACCCAGTCCAAGAACATGGAAGGTCTTTCTGTCTTCCAGTGCCTTCTTCATTTTTTTCTTCAGTGTTTTGTAAATTCCATTGTAGAGGCCTTTCACTTCCTTAGTTATCAAAGTTTAGTATTTTTAGAAAAATATTCTTATTTATGAAATTTTCTTCACCTAAATCAAAATAATAAACAGAAAGGAGACAGCATGCAAATAGTTTTCACTACTTCTACAACACAGAAGGAAAATTCAAAAAGATCAAATAGAAATGAAAGTTCAGGAAAATCCCCAATTTTCTTCCTTTCTATCAATACTGTTGGAAAATATAATGGTTTAGACACTGTAGAAATAGTATGCCAATTCTTCAAAAAGTTATGCATCTCATCATCCTCCTATATATTTACCCAATAGAAATGAAAATAAACGTTAATGCAAACATGTGTGCACAAACGTTCATAGCAGAATTACTCATAACAGCCTAAAAAGAAGAAATCAGCTGTTCATCAACTGAAGAAAAGAAACAAAATATGGAATATAATGGAATATTTTTAGCCATAGAAAGAATGAAGTATTGAAACATACTACTATATGAATGAACATTAAAATTGTTATGGTAAATGAAAAAAGTCAGATACAAAGGATCACATATTTTATGATCCCATTTATTTGAAATGTCCACAATAGACAAATTCATAGAGATAGGAAGTTGGTAATGGAGAATGTAAGGGGAATTGGAACTAACTGGGACTAATAAATATAGAGTCTCTTTTCTGGTATAATGGAAATGTTCTGGACTTAGATGGGGTGATGGTTGAAATAGTGAATAAACCAAAGATCACTGAAATATTCATTTTAAGATGATGAATTTTATGTGAAGCACATTTCAATAGAAATAACTATATATGTGCATATGTATGAAACATTCAGAAATAAAAATCAATTCTTGTGTCATTATGGCAATTGACAAAGAAAAAGACTATCTTTTTGCTATTAAGAGATTTAGGTGCATGTATATGTGCCAAGGGGGTTGTTCCAGAGGAAGGGCATCTCCATCCCAAGTGCCTGGTTCTCATGAATATTACAGCATTATTATAGACATTAATGCCTTATTAGAAAAATTCCTGCCATGATAATGCTGGTGGTGATGATACAAACAGCTACCTAGCACTTAGGTGCCAGTCACTGTTCTGAGTATTTTATATAAGCTCCTTCACTTAATCTTCACAACAATCCTATGACAGTGGTTCTCAAACTTCAGTGTGTATCAGAATCACCTGAAGAGCTTGTGAAAACTCAGATTGCTAAACACTATACCATGAGGCTCTGCTTCAGTAGACCTACAATAGGGTTCTAGAATTTGCTTTTCTAAACAAAGATACATATCCCAAAGATACAGATGCTACTGGTCAGGGACACAACTTTGAGAACCACTGCTCTAGGAGATGGGTGTTTATTGTGAGCAAGATATGTCATTAACATAGATCAAACACGTTTGTGTCTTTACACAATGTCAGAAGTTAGTGAATAACAACAAATTTACAAGCTACACCAGTTTTAGTGGTGGCAGTTCACTGAATCCTAGTGGGTAATCTGAAAGTCATAAACTGGGCAGATGCTGTTCTTTCATTCCAATATTAATTTCTAATATTTATAACATACAAGTAAGCATCATACTTCACATAACACACACACACACACATCGTCTATCTCTGTCTCTATCTATGGCACAGAAGGACTATGAAAGGGTTAAAGTAGCTGTAGTGTTGCAGAATACTGTCCCAAGGGAACAGGAGAGAGAATGATAGAACGCAAAGTCAAAGAGTCACTTTAGGTGGTCTGGTAAAAATTTTAACAAACTAGTTCTGCAGAGTTGTCAGGGCAGATGGTTTGGATAGATGGCCGTTTCAGTTTCAGAGTGTCAGCTGGAAGTGTCAGCTTGGAGTGGGTGTGTGACATTGTCATGGGCAGGAGAAATTGCTGTAATGAAGTTTGATGGAACAGGAAATCAGTTTCGTTGCTGCGATTTTCCTGGGCAAGGATCATCAAATGAACAGGTGACAAGGTCATGGTGCAGGGCTGTCATGGTGTAGCTCCTCATTTATGGGTCTTAGGTGAGGACCTTGTGTCAGGTGAGGTTGATAAATGCCTATGTCTGGTGTTCCTGATATGATTTTTAATACCCACATGTCCAGAAACTCCAATTTAGTTTGATATGTTGGCATATATGAGTTATTTATCAATTTGTATCTTATGGTTGTGCCAGGCAGATGGCAATTGTTTGCCTATATAAGCAAGGTATACAGGTATCCTACCTTTGTACTTGTACTCAAAATAGAGAAGCTTTATGGCAAACTCAATAAAATGGAGTAATTTGGCATTGGAAATAACCTGAAAACTCATCATGGAGTAACTAAGTGCAGGGTATAGCTGCTCTCCACAACACTCCTCTACACCCCACTTCACAAGTGAGGGTGGTCACAGAAGTGGGGATGCAGAATCAGAGGTGGTAAGTAAACGGGTCTTCTCTGAACTAAAGAAATAACGTCAGTGCAAGTCAGGCAAGCAGGGTTTAGAAAAGGAATCTGAGTTTTGGGGCCAGACTCTTCATTATCACTTGTTTAGCACACTCAACTCTGAAGCCTGAGGGCACCAGGAAAAGTGGAATGTGATTCCTGAGGCCATCGTCTATACACTGATATAGGTGCTGACTCATTTTGTATTATGCTGGAAGCAGGAAGACAGGTAAGCCATTGTAAAAGAAAAATTATTAAATGACACTTGTTAAAGCACAGTTATGAAGACTTTATTCAGGGTTGTTAAGATAGGTATAGAAATCACAGCAACGGGTCTTGTGGTGAAGGAGAGATATTGTGTTCAAATTCAAATATGACATTACCAAATGGAAATTTATGGCCAAGGAGTAGAATGAGGGTCAGTGGATGGAAAACTAACAAGAAATATGGAGGATAAAGGGGATCCAGCTGAACAGACCTAACAGGATTCTTGATGAACACAGGGATATCTGGCACCATCTGGAGGAAGAAAGAGAAAAAGGAAACTAAGATAAGTAGGATGATCACAAATCAAGGATTGGCATTCTTGTTAAACTGATTTAGCAGAGTTCTTTGCTAAAATCAGATTTTATAAAAAAGTGTGCATGCAGGGTTAGCAGAAGTTTCAGAAGCCAACTCCAGTTTGGTCAAGCAGAGAATATTTGTGAGCATGCAGAGGTGTGCTGCCTGTGCAGGCCTGGGGCTCCTCATCTTCCTGCCCATCAGAATCCAGAAGGGTGCTTTTGCCTGTGCTTCCTGAGCGTGTCCTCCTGGATCATTTCTAGTAGTCAAAAGCCCTCTGTATTCCCTACGATCAATTCACTATCAGACTTTGAAGCCTAAATCAGTGGAACTGCTACAAGGACAATCTCAGGTAGTAAAACAATGAGATTCATTTATTCAACAATTCTAAAGACACACAAAAACAACCTTTAAAAACAAAAGAGCACAGAAGGGAAATAGGACCAGATAATCAAAACTATCAATTCCTCTGTGATGCCCTCAAAACAAAGCCAGGGAAATCTCAAAATATACTTTGAATGTGCTGCTAAATCACTGACTCCACTCTCATGGTTAAAGTTTGTTTTCCTGAATCTTGTCCCCCACCAACGTCCTCTTCTCAGTGGTTGCTGCCCCTGTCTCTTGGTGAAATTGTCCTCCAACCGATCTCTAGCTGTGATGCCAAACCTTATCCTCAAATCCAGAGGGTCCACTGGGGAACTCAGCTTCTACTCTGGAGAACTAATCCACCCTCTGAGTAAGGGAGCTTGTCCTTCCTCAGGTCATTGAGAGGATGCCATGCAAAGTAACACTTGACTGTTCAATATGGAGCACATGATTCTAACATGAGGAAACAACAATTGATTCAAGTGCATTTACTGTGCATGGGGTCCCCTCTGATGGGGTGGTGCTTTTCTACTGTAGGAGGAGGAATCAGGTGGTGGTGGAGGCACAGTCATATCTGTGGAAGGGAACCTCTGGCCTCCAGAGAGTCTACAGACAATAGACCTGGGGATGAGGATGAGGAATGTGGGGATGAGCCTTCCAAGTTCAACTCCCTGTTACCTCCTGTACCAGGATGCGTGACCATTATTTCACTGAAACACATCTGTCACATTCTTTGCCCATTTGCCATGAAAGCAAGATTTCTCTGGTTAATCTCAGATGTCCTGCAAAAAGGCTGAGCCTTGGAGAAGCCATTAGGGAAGGTACATGTAGATGAATTCTGAGAAGCACAAAGAGTACCATGGAAAGCACATATGAGCCTAAAGTGAGAGATTTATTAACTTTGGTGATTGATTTACCTACCTACTCAATGAAGTGGCTGATGGTTTAACTCTTCAGGAGAACAAGGTAAAAAGACCTAGAGATTCATTTCACAAGTGGTTTTATGAGAATATCTGTTCATCAGCAAACTGTTTCCTACACACTATATAAAACACACACCATTTTGCTGTTGCAGCCTGCTGGATAATGCTTTTTATAGTCATTTAGTCAATTTAAACAAACTGGAGGTGTCAATACAGTGGGAAGAGGTGTTAAGTGATGTCAGTGTCTTGAATACCACCACTCTAACTGTGGTTTTCCTTCAGCTTGAAACTTGGTGATTCTGAGGAAAGAACTACATCTGATTTTATTAGTGAGAAAAAGAAATCTATATAAGATAATGTACTTTCATAGATACTACATTTAAAATATTACTCAGGAAGTTTTTTCAACTGCATTTTATTAAAAGTCTAACTAAAACTTGGTCTAAAACTTTAAAAGTTATCAAAGTTATTTTCTGATGACCTTAGTTTAGAGAAGTAGAAAGAAGAAGCAAATGATTAGCAATAACATCTTTCTGTTATGAATTGCTTTAGAGATTTTTTTTAAATAATCACTTCATTGACTTGACACAATTATATCTTTAATTCTTTTGCTTCAATAGTCTTCTTTCCTATTTATCTTGTTGTTAGATTTTTTTTGGTTAATTTTAGATTCGGTCATGTTTGGATTAAAAAACTGCATGTTTTTTCCAGGCATTTATATCACTTCCCAAGATATAAAAAGGAAACTGTTGTTCACAGCAGAATCTGACCCATAGCCTCTGCCAGAGTCTAAGGGCAGTTTCTTGTGCAGTTGTAAGTATTTCCACCCTATGCATCTGATGTTGCTCTGGCCAAGTGCAACTATAAAACCTAATCATTAAAATAAGTAGCTTGGCTGGGGATGGTGGTACACACCTGTAAATCCAGCATCTTGGGAAGCTGTGACAGGAGGATCAAAAGTTCAATGTCAGTCTCAGTAACTTAGAATGACCCTAAGTAACTTATCAAGACCCTGTCTCAAAATAAAAAGAACTGGGAATGTGGCTCAGTGGTTAAGGGTCTCTAAGTTCAATTCCCACTATCTACCCCAAAGTAGTTGGTACCATTGACTCATTGTGTCAAATTCCTTGATATATTTATTCTATTTATTACTTAAAAGTCTTAAAATGAAATTTTTCATTAATTACTTTAAAAAATTTCATGTGGAATGCCAAAATTATTCAAGAAGGAAAGAACACTTTCAACAAATTGTCATAGTTTAACTGGAAATCCAAATGCAAAAGAATGAAGTTGGACCCCTACCTTACATTGTATACAAAAATTAGCTCAAGTAGATAAAATACCTAAATATAAAAGCTGAAAATATAAAACACTTAGAAGACAACAGGGGAAAACCTTTGCAACATGGGATTTGGTAAGAATTTTCAAATATAACAAGAAAAAACAAGAATTAAAAACTAATAGAATTTCATTAAAATTAAAAACATTTCCTCATTAAGTAGCTCTATAAACATAATGAAAACAGACCACAGAATGGGAGAAAGTATCTACAAGTCATGTATCTATTGAGGAATTAGTACAACAAAATATAAAGAACTACTAAAACAACAACAACAACAACAACAAATATCAATTAAAAACAATGTGTAAAGATTTAAATAGGTATTATTTCAAAGAACATATACCAGTGGCAAATAAACATGCAAAAATGTTCTACGTAATAATCAGAGAAATAAAAATCAATACTACAATATCTACATATATTGAAATATTATCCAAACTTATAAAGGAAGGAAATTATGACACATGCTACCTCATCAGTGAAACTAAAAGACTTTGCCAAATGAAATATCCAGACAAAAGGGTAAATATTGTGTATGATTCCACTCATATGAAGTACCTAGACAAGGTGTCATGGTCTGTTTTGTACTGCTGTAACAGCATATTAATATTAGAGACCAAGTGATTTATAATGAACAAAATTTCATTGTTTCACAGTTCTGGAGGTCGAAAAGTTCAGTATCAAGGTGCCACATGTGGGAATGGCCTTCTTTCTGACTCATAACATGGCAGAGAGCATCACATGATGGAAGGGCAAAAAGAGGGCAGTCGCCAGAGGCAAAAGGGGGTTCAAACTTGCCCTCATAAAGAACTACTCCTCTGATAAGAAATCCACTATCTCTTCTGGGTTGAACAGCTCTTCATCACTTCCTTAGGAGACAGAGCTCCCACAAGCTCCACCCAGCAGCTGGGGCAGCCAATGGCAGTGTGGGAGATAGTGGAGGTGGGAGTGGCCAGTCAGCAAGATCCAGGGCTTTAAAGTTTGAGTCTAGGTGTTGCAAAACCAGATGCTTGAAACTTAGTGACCTTTGAAGAGCCAAGAAGTCTTCAGGGAACACCTGCAGAAGGTGTGACCACACCAGGTGAGCACCACCAGCCTCACTAAGGCATGGCAGGAACAAGGACTAGGAGGAGGGGAACTCTGTAGGGACAAGGTCTAGGAGCAGGTACAATACCCAGGAACAAGAGCATCTGCCCAGTCAGGCTTGAGGTGAGGAAGCAGGACAAGGTGGTTGGGAAATGCAAGGAGGCACTGAGGCCACTCAGAGGGTCCCAAGTAGTACAAGGCAATCAGGTCTGGTGAAGTGGGACAGTGTAGTTCTGCCCTGGCACAGCCTGCAGTGATGTAACATACTTTGGCCTCAGTGAGCATATGCAAGGGCTGGAGCAGATGACAGCCTTTGGTTAGGAAGTGTAGGAAGTGAGCTTAGGAGACCTGACCCAAGACCTTATCCCAGAGCCCTAGGAGCTGCCTGCCCCTGCCCAGGTATTCATTGGTAGTTCTGGCTTCTGGTGACTTGGCCACTTCTCCAGTCCCTAGTTGGGGTGCTCAGTATGGGTATGGAAGTCACAATCTCAAATGGAACTGCTGGAGTATTGGGTGCTGTCCTTAATTTCCCTAGGAAGGGCATTCCAGAAAGCTTTCATTCAGGAAGGGGAAGTTCCATGATGTGTATCATTCCCACTCTTTATTAGTCAAGAATAAAGTTTCAGGTAGCCTGCCAAATCTTGGGGACCTTTGCCTGTACTTGGGATCAGCTGCCTCATTAGTAAAGTTTTTCCCAGCTGATCTCATCACCATTGGTACAAAACCTGGACCAATGGTTTCCTACTTTTCTAGTTGTTTACTTAAACTTCTGACCAAATAGCTATCTTCACACCCTTATATGCTAAATTACCACTTCATACACTGTTTCAATTCCTAAAGCTCTGGGAAGGCTGCTTTTAATTTTGGTAGTTTGACCAAATCTCTTCGCTTGGCTGTTTTAATCCAATTACATCTGTTATGGTTTGGATATGAAGTGTCTCCCAAAGACTCCTGTGATAAGGGATTGATCCCCAGAGCAGCAGTGTTCAGAGATGGAGTTTTTAAGAGGTAATTCAATCATGAGGGTGCTAAATTCATCAAAGGATCAACCCATCAATGACAGAATGAACTATGGGGAGGTTGTGAAAACTGTAGGAGTGATGGGATCTGGTTGGAGGAAGTGGGTCACGAGGTGCATGCTCTGGAAGTGTTTAACTTGTCTCTTTCCACCCCCTCCTCTCTCCATGGCTACCATGAGCTAAAAAGTTTTCCTTCACCATACCCTTCTGCTATGATTTTATGACTCAACTCAGGCCCAGAGCAAAGGGGTCAGTCAATATGGACTTAGGGTTTCAACATAAACTAAAACAAATTTTTTCCCCTTAGAGTAGTTTACTCAGGTATTTATCACAGTGACAAAAGTTAACTAACACAACACCCTTAGCTTCTCCCACAGTCTTTGGGTAAATTTTTGGGAGAATAACTTCAATATTTTTATTATACCCCTGCAGCCTTCATTTTTCAGGTGAAAGTATGATGACTTTTTAGAAGTATGGATCTAATCAGACCTTCATTTCTTTTCCCTTTTTAGGTTTTTGAAACATGAATCCTTCTCTTTTCCTGGTCATCCTTTGCTTTGGAATGGTCTCAACTGTTCCAACACTTGATCACAGTCTAGAAGCACAGTGGCACGAGTGGAAGACAAAGCACGGGAAAACATATGGCATGGTTGGTAGCACCAAAACTGTCCAGAGGGACCCAGGAGAGAATGGTGCCTGCTGTTGAAAGAGTATAGTCAGAGTAGCTTCTAGAGAATACCTCTCATAAGGCAGTTGCCTAATGGCACTCATTGTGAGCCCAAAGAGAGCAAACCCCCTCCCCCCCCCTTTTGTCTTGATTTGGAAAATGGCTTCCAGAAATGTAGTCATGCTTGGTCATGGTTTTCTCTTCATCTCTGACAGCAAATCCACTTGGTAAGGATAGGTTGGATTATAAGTATAATAAAGACCAATAATGATATGCACTTTAGAATGAAGAAGGACAAAGGAGAGCAGAGTGGGAGAAGAATATGAAAATGATTGAACTACACAATGGGGAATATAGCCAAGGGAAACACAGCTTCGTCATGGCAATGAATGCCTTTGGTGACATGGTGAGTGTATTGTGGATTGCTTAACTCCATGCTTCCTCTATTCAGTTCTTTACAAAAGCATTTCTTTCTTTCTAACATTTTATTTACTTTTCCTTGAAGACCAGAGCAGAATTCAGTAACATGGTGAATGGTTTTCAAAACCAGAAACACAAGAGAGGGAAGGTGTTCCAGAAACCTCTGTATGGTGTTGTCCCCAAATCTGTGGATTGGAGAAAGAAAGGCTATGTGACTGCTGTGAAAAATCAGGTATGACACTGTCTAATTCAGACCTACTTCCTTGTGGAAAGCCAAGAATAATCAACATCTTTACTTTGGTAGAAGTTGGGGGGACATACAGTTAATTTTTTTTTCTTAGAAAAAAGAATATTCAGATAGATAAGCTGTTGTCAAAGTCTGGTCATTTGTTTTTTGTTTTCTCCTTTCAGGGTGCTTGTAACTCTTGTTGGGCTTTTAGTGCAACTGGTGCCCTTGAAGGACAGATGTTCCGGAAAACTAAAAACCTTGTCCCATTGAGCAAGCAGAACCTTATCGATTGTTCTCTGCCTCAAGGCAATAGTGGATGCTATGGTGGCCGAATGGATTTTTCCTTCCAGTATATTAAGGACAATGGAGGCCTGGACTCAGAGGCATCCTATCCATATGAAGCACAGGTAAATGGAGCACCTTGTGTTGTTGTCATTCCAGCTTAGGTTTTGAAAAGTGGAACATTTTCAAGGATAAGATGACTTTTTTTTCAAAATTCACATTTGATATGGTAGAATTCATCTCTGCAAACTCTCAGTGTTACCATAATAAATAGTTAACCTTTGCACAGTTCTCTGATGAGATGGTTAACATACAGGTGATCTTACTTGCATGTAACATGGAGCTTGTGGACAGTTCTAATAGATTTCTCCACTGTGAAAAATTTCTGTGAACAGGTAGACCTAGGGGTACCATTAAAAATATATGAGCTAATTTTCAGTTTCACATCAACTGATAGAATTTTACTCCCTGAGATAATTTATAAGCATTGACTTAGAAATTCTGAGCTGCAAACTGTTGAGGATTGTGGTTCTAACTCATGTTCGCTGGAGGTGGATGGCAATAATTAACTCTCTTCCCTGTTATCATTAAAAGAATTGGTCCTGTAGGTACAATCCTCAGAATTCTGTTGCAAATGACTTAGGCTTCGTTGACATCCCAGAAGATGAGCAGGCTCTTATGAAGGCTGTGGCAACTGTCGGCCCCATTTCAGTTGCTGTTGATGCTGAGCATGATTCCTTCAAGTTTTATAAAGGAGGTATGGTTTTTTTGGTAGAAATTGATGTAGAAAAATTATAAAAGCACCATGACACACCAGTATGATTGACCCTTTGTTATGCAAAAGTTAATGTAAAAATTTTGGTGCATGAATTTTACACGTTCATGTTCATTCTATACATGACAAGGTTTGTACCTGATGTTCCCCCTTGACAATACTTGAAGCATATCCCCATGAATATAAGTGCTGCACAACATTTTAAAATAGCTATATCATTAAATGTTTAGTTTAGTTTACTTAAGTTGTTTCTTCTAATTATTGGATATATAAAATTTTCCAATTTTTTTTGTTATTAAATCTGAAAACAGCTTCTCAATTTAAGTATTTTTTGCATTCTATGCTATTTCCTAAGATTGACATCCTAGCAGTAGAATTATTTCAAAGAATGGCCTTTCATATCTCTAGGCATTCCTTTTACCAAAGGATAGAAACCAATTTCTATTTTCAGATGAGATTCCTAGACTTGAAAACAATAGATCCTATTTTTAAGTCTTATCTGGAATTTATGTCTTTTCAGGGAATTGAGATGGGTGACAGGGTGGGTCTCTGTCAAATTGCTGGAGCCTTTCACCCCAGCATTGGTTTTACTCTCCAGGCATTTATTATAATCCACACTGCAGCAACACTTCTCTGTCTCATGCTGTTCTGGTGGTTGGCTATGGCTTTGAAGGAGCAGAATCGGACAACAATAAATACTGGCTGATCAAGAACAGGTATAAGTTGCCAGTGAAATATAAATATGCAAATATATTTATATGTGAAATTCAAAAGCGAATTCTTGTTTGCACTTGGTATTTGGATACAGGTCCCAGAAATCTTTCTTTAATTCTGATTGAACATAGAACTACTAATGTGTGATTATAACATTAAGATATGATCACAAGCTTCCTGGGGGTATTATTAATATAGTATGTACCACTGCATTTCTAAATTCTGAAATTTTTTTTATATTTCTGTAATATATCTGACCTGAAAAACATTTTACTTGTTTTCTACCTCTGATTTTACAATCTTGTGTCATTAGTATTGCAATTATTTTTGAGTCAAGGATAGAGGTTATGTGCAAATTAAGACTCAAAAGTTTATACAGGGTGAAAAAACACATCTGCCTCTCCTGATCTGTGAAGTCTGTGGCCTCTTGGCAGTGTTTAAATCTGGTGTCATTGTTAATAAATTCAATGTGCTTTATTTTCTAAGATGGAAAACTTGCTCTTCTTTCAGCTGGGGTGAAAGATGGGGTATGAATGGTTATATGAAGATTGCCAGAGACAAGAACAACCACTGTGGAATTGCCTCAGAAGCCACCTACCCCTTGGTGTGAAGTCATAGGCAGTGGTAATAAATGATTGGATTGGTGGCAACATGCACACAGGAAGGATTTCCTTTTCAAACTGACAAACTCCTACTATCTAGGATCCAATACTTGAATCATTGATGACCCAGGAATGCTGTGAATTCTCTGTCATTTTATATTGATAAAATGTTATTGCTAATTTTCTGTCATAGGTATATTATTGATTTCCTTGATTAATAAAATTTAATTATTTTACAAAGGTGGACCATTTTTCTGTTTTTTGTTACACTGAGTTTTGTTTTTTTTTGTGTGTGTAGCTAAAACATAATTAGGGTCTAAAGATAGAACTGAATGTGCCAATGGAGAAAGCATGGAGGGCCTGCTGCTCTTCCAGTTACACATATGCAGATCTTATGTCAGGTGTTCAGTGACTCTGTCTGACCCAATCATTGATTGGATCAAAATTTGAGAAATGATCTAAAAGAACAACAAGAATTGCTTGATAAAAAATAATTATTTTGAAAAATGAACCGACACATATAGTAAAGGGCCTGAGAGATAATGTTCATGTCACCCAATATTTTTGCAATCCGTTTGAGTTATGGAACAAATATTTCAGAGCCAATTTATGTAGCATCTTCCAGAACTTCTGGTGAAGACCCTGTGACCATGTTGCAGTTGAGGTAGGACAGGACGCCATGGGATTGCCAATGCCATTAATCTCTGGGTCTACAAGGGATATGGGATAAATTCCTGGGTTTGAAGCTGGCAGTTAAACCAGCCATGGTCTTGGAAGATGAAAGACAGGTACAAAGATCAGAGGTGAGGGTCTGAAGTCTCATATAGACAACGTTACATGGTCTATGAACTATTAAAAAGAAAAAAAAATATGTAAATAAATATCCAACATTGTCCTAGTAGAGAGCACAGAGTTCCATCAACTGTGTTTTTCAAAAGTCTCATGTTCTCTCTCAAGAAAATATAAAGGAGGGGTGGCAGTATTTAGTGAATAGTGTCTATCATCCTTAAGAAGGGAATGAAGTGCATAACCAGGGTCTTAGTCCACAGAGCCTCCAGCAGTCTGTACCCAAGTCCATCTGGACTGGATCAGGTGTCATGCTGCACTCTCCTCCGGTCTTCCCCACTAGTTAACAAAATTTCTAACTTTTTGATTTAAATTGGTAGGTGTTAAATCAGGAGTGAAATTCCTTGGGTTTTATGTAAATATAGAAGGTGTGAGAGAAAGATTTGTGAGAATTCCAAGCCAAATCTCTTCTTCTGGTTGGGACTCAGATTTGATATAACCAGACTTTATGTAGCACCTACTATCTGCCAGTCATCACCACTGTGGTAGAGACTTTCCTGACCTCAAGAAGCAGATGCTGTGAGAAAAAGTGAGGTGTTCAGGAAGTACTTTGAGGGGGAAGGAACAGCAGACATTAACCAGAGCACCCAGAAAATGAGAAAAGATGAAAGGATGAGATCTGAGCTGAGAATAGTGGTCAACACCCTGAGAACACAGACTGTGATTAGAGACCCTATGAAGTGTTTGTTTTGAGGTGTTGAGAGATAAGGCTGCTACAGAAGTGGGTTTTTAGGATTCAGGGAAACAACTGGGCAGGGCAATGAAAAGTGTATTCTGAAACAGGGTTGGTGGTATGTGCCTGTAGTCTTAGATGTCAGGAATCTGCAACATTAGGATCACTTGAGCCCCAAGGAATTCAAGATTATTCTGGGGAACATAATAAAATGCTGAAGAAAGAAAGAAAACAAAAGAAAATGAAAAAAAAAAAAAAAAAAGAGAAGAGAGAGGAAAAGAGTGTTTCGGTCATTTCTTATTATAAAAACAAACCACCAGGAAACCCAGAAGCTTGGCACAAAACTATCACATTTCCTGGCTGAACTCAGGAAAATTCACCATCACTTGAAAGTCTGTTTTCTTGCTATGAACATGTGTAGGTTTGTCTGGGTTGGACATCCATGAAGACTCTCAGTGACTCTAGCCCTCTAGGGTTCAAGTAAAGTCCTGAGCAAGTGACATTTGATCTCAATTTCAGGAATTCATGTGTGTATTATGAAGGGGCAGTTTCTCCTTGTACTGTATTATTTCAACTTTTAAATAACGAACATTTATTATTTTAATGAGCTACATATTCAGAAGTGCATAGCTCTAGCAATAATATAACAAAAAGATAAACCGTGCCCTCCTCCTATCTCATTCCAGGTAATTCACAGATGAACTATGGGAATTGGGATCAGACAACATTTGTTCAGGACCTTTCCTGAACCCTAGAGAACATGATATACCTGACACATGCTTTTATTGTCCTCTGTGCTCTCCTTTTTATCTCCTGCCATATGCAAATGCACATGGATTCTTGCTATGCCATGATGATTTGACTCTTCTGTGGAATGTAAGTTTCAAAAGGGGGAACACAATTGTTTGCTTCAATAGGACAAATGGGGGAGTGGACTTTTTAAACAAGAAAGTGGAAGATTGCTTTCTCTATTTCTATGAAGAATGTCACTGACATTTTAATTGAAATTGCATTGAATCTGTAAAGTGCCTTTGCCAGTTTTGGAGGAAATGCTTTCAGTTTTTCTCCATTAAGAATGATGTTGCCATGGACTTAGCATAGATAGCCATTACAATGTTGAGGTAAGTTCCTGCTATCCCTATTTTTTCTAGTGTTTTGAGCATGAAGGGGGACTGTATTTTATCAAATGCTTTCTCAGCATCTATTGAAATAATCATAGGATTCTTAACTTTAAGTCTATTGATGTGATGAATTATGTTAAAATCCCAATGACATACCTCATAGAAATAGAGAAAGCAATCATGAAATTCATCTGGAGGAATAAGAGGCCTCGAATATCCAAAGCAATCTTGAGTAGAAAGAGTGAAGCAGGAGGTATCAAAATACCAGACCTTAAACTATACTACAGAGCAAAAGTAAAAAAAGGCATGGTACTGGCACAAAAATAGACAGGCAGACCAATGGTACAGAATAAAGACACAGAGACAAAACTACTTCAATATAGTTACCTCATACTAGACGAAGGAGACAAAAACATACAATGGAGAAAAGATAGCCTGTTCAACAACTGGTGCTAGGAAAACTGGAAATCCATATGTAGTAAAATGAAATTAAACCTCTATCTCTCACCCTGCACAAAACTCAACTCAAAATGGATCAAGGACTTAGGAATTAGGCCAGAGACCCTGCACCAAATAGAAGAAGAAAAAGGCCCGAATCTTCATCATGTTGGTTTAGGACAAGACTTCCTTAACAAGACCCCCAAAGCACAAGAAATAAAACCAAGAATCAATAAATGGGATGGATTCAAACTAAAAGACTTTTTCTCAGCAAAGGATACAATCAATAATGTGAAAGGAGAGCATACAGAGTGGGAGAAAATATTTTCCACATGCACGTCAGATAGAGCACTAATCTCCAAAATTTATAAAGAACTTACAAAACTTCACACCAAAAATACAAAGAACCCAATCAATAAATGGGTCAAGGAACTGGACAAACACTTTATGTAAGAAGATATACAGGTAATTAGTAAATATATGAAAAAGTGTTCAATATCTCTAGTAATTAGAGAAATGCAAATTAAAACAACTCTAAGATTTCATCTTACTCCAATTAGAATGGCTATTATCAAGAACATAAGAAATAATAGATGTTGGCATGGATGTGGGGAAAAAAGCACACTTGTACATTGCTGGTGGAGTTGCAAATTTGTGCACTCACTCTGGAAAGCAGTATGAAGATTCCTCAGAAAACATGGAATGGACCCACCTTTTGGCCCAGCTATCCCACCCCTCAGTTTTTACCCAAAGGACTTAAAATTAGCATACTATAGTAACACAGTCATATCAATATTTCTAGCAGCTCAATTCATAATAGCTAGATTGTGGAACCAACCTAGATGCTCTTCAACAGATGAACGGATAAAGAAACTGTGGTATATATATATACAATGGAATATTATTCAGCCATGAAGAATAATATTATAATATTTGCAGATAAGTGGATGGAATGTCATGCTAAGTTAAATTAAGCCAAGCCCGAAAATCCAAACGCTGAATGTTTACCCTTAAAGTGGATGATGACACATAATGGAGGTGGGGTGTAGGGGGTAAGAGAAGAATGGAGGAACTTTAGATTATGTAAGGGAAATGAGAGGGGGGAGAGGGGAGGGGTATGAAAGATGGTGGAATGAACAGACATCATTACCCTATGTACGTGTATAATTACACGAAAGGTATGAATCTGCATCGTGCACAATCATGGAAACAAAAAGTTGTACCCCATTTGAGTACAATGAATCAAAATGCAGTCAGTATAAAAATAAATAAATAAATAAAGTGGAAGACATTATTTCTCCAAGTCATTGCAATGTCTATTTGTACAAAGCCTCTAAAACAATGCGTTACAGAAAGGTGGTATTGCTGACCATTTGGTTTTTCTTCCTGCTTTCCTATTCCCATGCCTTAAAAATGAATTTGATGACTGGTACTTCTTGAAATTGACAAATTATCATCAAGTGACCGATCTATAACTCTACATTTAATAAAATGCAATAGACAAAACTTCCTGAGTCTTATTTTAAATGTAGTATCTATGAAAGTACATTATCTTATATAGATTTCTTTTTCTCACTAATAAAATCAGATGTAGTTCTTTCCTCAGAATCACCAAGTTTCAAGCTGAAGGAAAACCACAGTTAGAGTGGTGGTATTCAAGACACTGACATCACTTAACACCTCTTCCCACTGTATTGACACCTCCAGTTTGTTTAAATTGACTAAATGACTATAAAAAAGCATTATCCAGTAGGTTGCAACAGCGAAATGGTGTGTGTTTTATATAGTGTGTAGGAAACAGTTTGCTGATGAACAGATATTCTCATAAAACCACTTGTGAAATGAATCTCTAGGTCTTTTTACCATGTTTCTCCTGAAGAGTTAAACCATCAGCCACTTCATTGAGTAGGTAAGTAAATCAATCACCAAAGTTAATAAAGCTCTCAATTTAGGCTCATATGTGCTTTCCATGGTACTCTTTGTGCTTCTTCTCAGAATTCATCTACATGTACCTTCCCTAATGGCTTCTCCAAGGCTCAGCCTTTTTGCAGGACATCTGAGATTAACCAGAGAAATCTTGCTTTCATGGCAAATGGGCAAAGAATGTGACAGATGTGTTTCAGTGAAATAATGGTCACGCATCCTGGTACAGGAGGTAACAGGGAGTTGAACTTGGAAGGCTCATCCCCACATTCCTCATCCTCATCCCCAGGTCTATTGTCTGTAGACTCTCTGGAGGCCAGAGGTTCCCTTCCACAGATATGACTGTGCCTCCACCACCACCTGATTCCTCCTCCTACAGTAGAAAAGCACCACCCCATCAGAGGGGACCCCATGCACAGTAAATGCACTTGAATCAATTGTTGTTTCCTCATGTTAGAATCATGTGCTCCATATTGAACAGTCAAGTGTTACTTTGCATGGCATCCTCTCAATGACCTGAGGAAGGACAAGCTCCCTTACTCAGAGGGTGGATTAGTTCTCCAGAGTAGAAGCTGAGTTCCCCAGTGGACCCTCTGGATTTGAGGATAAGGTTTGGCATCACAGCTAGAGATCGGTTGGAGGACCAATTTCACCAAGAGACAGGGGCAGCAACCACTGAGAAGAGGACGTTGGTGGGGGACAAAATCCAGGAAAACAAACTTTAACCATGAGAGTGGAGTCAGTGATTTAGCAGTACATTCAAAGTATATTTTGAGATTTCCCTGGCTTTGTTTTTGAGGGCATCACAGAGGAATTGATAGTCTTGATTATCTGGTCCTATTTCCCTTCTGTGCTCTTTTGTTTTTAAAGGTTGTTTTTGTGTGTCTTTAGAATTGTTGAATAAATGAATCTCATTGTTTTACTACCTGAGATTGTCCTTGTAGCAGTTCCACTGATTTAGGCTTCAAAGTCTGATAGTGAATTGATCGTAGGGAATACAGAGGGCTTTTGACTACTAGAAATGATCCAGGAGGACACGCTCAGGAAGCACAGGCAAAAGCACCCTTCTGGATTCTGATGGGCAGGAAGATGAGGAGCCCCAGGCCTGCACAGGCAGCACACCTCTGCATGCTCACAAATATTCTCTGCTTGACCAAACTGGAGTTGGCTTCTGAAACTTCTGCTAACCCTGCATGCACACTTTTTTATAAAATCTGATTTTAGCAAAGAACTCTGCTAAATCAGTTTAACAAGAATGCCAATCCTTGATTTGTGATCATCCTACTTATCTTAGTTTCCTTTTTCTCTTTCTTCCTCCAGATGGTGCCAGATATCCCTGTGTTCATCAAGA